>NC_037538.1:12772734-12783276 GCF_001531365.2 Cynara cardunculus var. scolymus | reverse complement strand
ACATTTACCATTATAGTATGTAATCGTTAAATTTTGAATATTTTCTATTAATCTATTATAGTTTGTAATCGTTAAACAATATTTGTAACAATTATTCTGTATAATTTGTATTCTTGCTTATTTATTTAGTGTTTTGGCAATGTTTTGTTTTTTATTTCTAAATAATAAAATTTTAATATTTTAGGAAGCGGGTACACCGAACTGGAACCGGTTCCCGGCGGTTCCGGTTCCAAAAATTTAAGAACCGCTCTAACCGGTTCCGATTCCAATATCTCAAGAACCGCCGGTTCCGGTTCCGGTTCTGGTTCCTGTCAAAAAGAGCGGGTACCCGCCTATGTTCACCCCTAGTTTATCATGTATTTGATAGTGTTTATCTACATTTTTTTATTTTATTTACCAACTTAATTTAAAGCCCACAGTTGGCTGTTTACATTTACTGTTCAGCATCTTTTGGGCCAAAATCTGAATCACGTTCGGCCTGTATATTAATTGGGTTTTGAAATCCCAACAAATGGACCAAAAGAAATTTAAGGGTTGTTTGAAATTGCTTATAAAAATAACTTATTGACTTATTTCAATGTGACACCGGTAATAAATACTTTTAAGTGTTTGGATAAATGGTAATAAGAAGTTTTTAAAAAAGTTAAACCATTCTAACTTATAATAAGTTGATGAATACTTTTGTAGAAAAACATAAGTTATTTCAAATGAACAATCCTAAACACCCCTAAACCCTATTATCTCTCTATTTTAAGGTATTTGGGTGTTTCTTCCTAATTTGATTTTTACTTTTTGTACACATCATTTTTGGTGGTTGAATCATGATAATTTCTAACACACCAAGTAAATCGTTACTACATAAACACGACTTGCGTTGGCTATTTGTCGATTATTAAAACTCACATGATTATCAAAATATGCATACGATTTACCAAAGTATTTTTCGTACAGTTACACCAATAACCATGTTTTGATACGATATGTTTTGGATGTTGGGATGTTCCACATGAAAACCTTAAACTCGTTGAACTTATTAACCAACTAGTGACATGTGTCTCTGGATTAAGGACAAGACTGGTAACAAGTAATAACGTAAAGAAAGTGAAAGTATAGAGGAGTGCTAGAAGAAGATGATTCAATATATGTTTTCGTGTGTTATATACACTACACTGTTTAGACACTAATATGTTTAAGTCTGTTGTTTCGATATTTGTAAGTGTATTTTTGATCTTACTAATAATACGAGCATGGCTTGTAAGTTGTTACAACGTACAAGGATTGTGGTGTGAAAAAAAACCGTTCATCCATGCACCAACATTAACGCAAGTTAACCACAAGGGTGGTGTCTGATTGGTTTGAGCTTGGCTTCAAAGTTCAAAAGTACCAAGAGGTCTCAAGTTCAAATCCAAGGAAGAATAAAAATCCCCTTGTGGCCACGAAGGTTCAAATGTGGTGACTCCGAACTATCTGCAGAGCAAGTGGTCGCCTTGGGATTAGTTGGCTCGCATAACGGATTGGATATCCAGGTTAATCAAAAAAAAAATATTAACACAAGTCTATTGAAGATGTATGTTCTACGTACGTTTTTGTAATCATATATGTATATACTTTTTTATATGATGAAAAAAGTGTTCATGGATAAAGCCAGTCTCATTTTGAACGCATTCTAAGGTTTTCCTATGTCATCTATTTCGCTTAATTCACGTATTTGGCCATCTGTAGATGTTATTGTTAAAAATTATCAATGATAATTTGGTCGACCAGCTTTCCTCCAAACATTTATATTTTTAAGAATGTTAATTTGATATTTTTATATCATTAAAGGTTATTTATTTAACATTTATATCAAACAATTATTTTTTGGATAGAAATATAAACTGAGGGATAAAATGGTCATTTCTGATATTTAGAGTGTTAGTTTAGCATAATAACCGAACAACATATTATCTGTTATCACACAGACACTTTTATCAGTACAGGTCTTAATGGAAAACAAACCAAACAACGCCTAAATTAAAAGGTGGGTGTCCTTTGATATTTTTATAATTTTATGGTCTAATTACATATTTTTTTGAACCTTGGAGGAATCCTTATATATTGTTCCTTAAGCAATGTAAATTTAAATTCCAATGCATAAATTTGACATGAAAAATACAATAAGGGGTTATTTGTCAGTTGTTGAATGATTTAGTACAGAATGATTAAGTGATAAGAATGATTAAGAGGTTCTCATGGTATATTCTAAAATGAAATATAATTGTTTGGTAATTTTTTACAATGAAATTCGACACTTAATGGTTAAGAGAGACCCATGATACAAAATCATTCAGAGAGTTTTGGAACCATTAAGAGACAGACTTTTTTTTGGTCAAACATTATTCACCTCTTAACGATTCAGATGTTTTCTCTTAATGGAACTATTAAGAGGTAAACAAACAACCATTAAGAAAAAGGAAAGAGCAAACAAGAGATCAGGTTCAGCTTTCTTTTATTCCGAAATAGATGTTGACAAAATGGGACGAATGTCAAATACGCAAGATAGTAAGATACCATCACCATTCAAACGAGGATCGAAAACAAATAAGAGAGAATGTCAAATATGCCAAAATGTTTTATTCTCACACATGCTTATCTGATTATTAAGTCTTGAAAACACAATATCCGTTGCTAGGTTTTGTGTGACTTGTTGCCTATTATCATTTGATTATCGATTAATGGTTTGTTACTAGCTGCAACAAAACCAATTATCAAATAGCACAGTGCGACCACCTGCTTTGTAGATAGCCCGGAGTCACCGTATTTGAACTTCCGTGGCCACAAGGGGATTTTATTCCTTCTTGGATTTGAATCTGAGACCTCCTGTTACTTTTAACCTTTTGAGTCAAGCTCAAACCAATCAGACACCACCCTTATGGTTGTAGATATGGTTTTTTATGCAAAGAAAGTGAAAAATGGTTGTGATTCCTTTTGTTGTGATCAAAAGTCTATTGACTAGTCATTTATCTCAAGGGTCATCAACATTCTTGGTAGTGGAACTTCTTCAAGTTTCCATTTTTCTTTTTCTTTTCATTATTTAAAACTAAATGATTTGTGGTCCATGAACAGAGTATGGAAAAATGACATGTATTAGGAGAGATTAGTCGTTTTTCGTACAACCTAGTAAAAATAAGACATGTCCAACACGCAATAAGCAGTCACCATCACCACAAAGACGATCATGTGTCTTTTTTTAAAACTTTAATCAAGATAAAGCCACTTAATCACGTCGTTAATCACATCGTTCACATTGTTCCTGCCAACATGTTTTATAGTCTAAAGCTCTAGTTTCTTACCGACTATTAGGTTATTCAATTTTCTTCATTTCAACTTTCCATATGCGACAAATACCCATATCTCAATAAAGTTTTTCTGGGGTCCGTCCCCTTTCCCAAAAAAAAAATACCCATATCTCAAAATTATATTTTTTTTCTTCACTCTTTTCTGTATCCCTACTTTTGATACCAAATAATGGTACGGCACAACCTACAAGACTTTGTACTCATAAACATATAATTATATACTTATAGTTTTATACTATGTTATAGAGCATTTAGATAAAATCTACAACATCTATGAATCATCAGGTATAAATTACTGATTCTTTAAGAGTTATGACTGGAAGCTATATGGGTTTTATCAAAGATTTTGGTAGGTCTTGGCTTTTTGGGTGTTGTAATCCGTCTTCTCCAGGTTAGTCGTTTCTTTTTGGTCGTTTTAGACTCTTTTTACTTTCCTTTTTGTTGTTTCGGTAGCCCCACGTGTGGGGTTTTTGTTTGCTTTGAGTTTTGTTGATTCCCTCCTTTTTATGTCTTGTAGAAGATGGGTGTACTTTTGTTTGTTCGTTCTGTTTTTGGTGAACTCGGCTGTTCTTTTTATTGATGGTTGTCTTTCAAAATTAAAAATTAACATACTTATCCACTCACATACAAATATTTATATGATTACAAATGATTATAATTCCATTTTTTTCATGCACAAGTTTTAAATTCTTTTCTAAGAAAAATTACATTAATTTTGCAGTTTATAATAAAGATTTACATATGATTATATCTAAATATGCAATAATGGTAAACCATAAGGGTGGTGTTTGATTGGTTTGAGCTTGGCTCCAAAGGTCCAAAGTACCGGAGGTCACATGTTCAAATCTAAGAAGCAATAAAAATCCCCTTGTGGCCACGGAGGTTCAAATGCGGTGACTCCGGGTTATTTGCAAAGCAGGTGGTCGCTCTGTGATTAGTCGACTTGCATAGCAGGTTGGATATCCAGGTTAATATATATATACACACTATATTATAAAGCATTTGACAAAAACTCTTAAAAACCACTTTTTATGCGTAAAGTATTGTTTATTAATGCATATTACTTAAAACTCAAGGTTACAAGTAGATTGTGCGTAAGTACAACTTATTAAAGCTCCATATCTGAATTCGTGTAACTAGTTGCAGATAAACATAATCAAATACAAGATAAACATCTCATTTTAAATATAAAAAATCTAAAATATAATTAGGATAATTATTGAGTTATAACAGAATACTTTAGAACTCAATTATTATCTTTATAAAATTAGATTATTAAACCAAAAATAAATTATTTCATTATTAAACTTAAATTAAATTATAATAGAAAAATAAATTAAAGAAATTACATAAAAAATGAGAACTTTTAAATAGTTGATTTAATATTAACATTGATATATTTTTTTCAAATTTTTATGATATCTTCAAATTTATATTTTATTCAAAAATAAATTCATTATTACTTTCTTAAAAACACATAAAATCGTATTATAATATCGACAGAGACAAATAATAAAATAGAACATTAAAATCGAGATGTGTCTCGATGTATTACATGAGTACCTCTTCTAGTATATATATATATATATATATATATATATATATATATATATATGCAATAATGGAATAAAATATGGTACACATGCTTATTTGTGGATTGATGATTTGTGGGCACATATGCTTTTAGTAGCACAAATCTATCTTTTTGGTGCTTTATCAAGATTTATTGGTGCCACTAAATGCAATATGCCAAAGAATGTGGAATCCCACCAAATTGGATTTGTTTTGTGTCTTGTATCACTTTGGCAATCAAATGGGGTTATAAAAAGGGTTGTTGTCCAATAAGCTTTATATCAAAGTCTCATGACACCAATGGAATGAGAGACTTTTTAGGGTTTTTTCCAAGGCATTTGATTGCTTGCTCTCCCTCAAGGGCTTCTAATATTCACCATGCATGCAATGCAATACCCTTTGTACAACATGTGTTTGGAGTCTTTGTTAGAAGCTTATTAGGGGAGAACAAATTATCAACGTCTTGTTATTGTTATTATTACTGTTATTGTTATAGGTTTAACTGAAGATGGAGGCCTCAAGAAACTGATGGCATTTCATGTCGTCCCTGAAGGGATTCGACATTGGGGTTTATGTCGATTGAAGGTAATAGGATTTATTAATATTCATCTATATAGACACACACACACAAACACTGGTAGGTTCAAATAAAAAGGATAAATATCCTGAGAATGAAATAATAGAAGGTTGATATAAAGTTCATATGTGGGTTCATTAAAAGAATCTATTTCAAGATAGCATATGTGAACCAACATTGCAGATTATTCATATAGGTTTACATATGCATCTTTAAATGAATTTTTATGAATCATCTCATGAATTTGGTTTTCTTATATGAACCTCCCGCTACACACACAAATTGTGAAATGCAATTGTACACGTTAATTGTATACTCATGAAATGCAACGAAATACAAAATTTTATTGTAAACTGAAAATGAAAAATTAATACAATTCGTCAATAAAAAGGAAGTATGTAGTCATTCATGTCTTTATGTAATTAATGGGTCGTTTATTAAACGTTTACTCGTAATTGTTTACTGTGTCATTTTACCTTATCATATGAACATGGAAAAAATTGAGAATCTTGCATGGTAAGATTAATAACAAGGACCGAGAGTCTTACCTAGTTAATGGGAGTGACAACTCTACCAGTAAGCACTTATCGAATAAAACTATTACATATAACGTCGTTTAATGGACTAAAATATTACCCGGTAAATTAAATAAAAGTGTTGATTCTTACTGGTAAACGTCAGCTCCTAATCATGTTAAATTGCTTTGATATTTTTAAGAGAAATTAATTAAAATAGTCATTTTATCTGTTTATTTCACCTTTTAGTCACTTCTTTACAAGGTTTACCAAAATATCACTTATTTTGTTGCTAAAAAAACCATAATTCTTAATAAATAAATGATTTGTATATAATCTATACTATATTATAATGCATTTGGCTAAAACTCTTAAAAACTCTTAAAACTCTTAAACTCTTAAAAACTCTTAAACCCGTTCATCCCTATCCGATTTAATCCCATATCTGAATTCATGTAACTAACTGCAGATAAACACAATCAAATACAAGATAAACATCTCATTTTAAATATAAAAAATCTAAAATATAATTAAGATAATTATTGATTTCTAACAAAATACTTAATTATTATTTTTATAAAATTTATAATATTAAACCAAAAATAAATTATTTTATTATTAAACTTAAATTAAATTATATATCTCTATCCTATTCCCAACAGAAATCCAATTTCCTCCCTAAACGATCTCTATCCGATTTCATTCMWGATTAGATTTCATCGGTTTAAAAACCTAAGGTACTACCATATTATGCATAAACCCTTTCCAAGACGACGATTAAAGCCTCCAACACACTCGATTGCAAGGTTTTAGTTCTGGGTCCTCTCGATTCATACCTCCAATTCCGCACACTCTCGATTGCAGGTTTCATGTTGATAAGAGCTGATGCATAAACCCTTCCACACGCTCGATTGCAGGTTTTCAAGACCACGATCATGCTCGATTGCAAGGTTTTTTTTTCTGGCTCTCCTCGATTTATACCTCCATTTTCTTACTCTCTCGATTCATGTACAATGTTTTGTGGTTTCATGTTGATGAGAGCTGATTTAGGGTTTGATTTCCTTTTATTTAGTTTCCTTTTGATGATTTCTCACAGGTTCTTGATCGATTTCCTTTTGTACTTTCATGTTTATTTATTTCTCACCGGCTCTTGATCGATTCTGTTTTCTTTTAGGATCTGCACTACTTCAGAGTTTCCAGCTTCATTTCGAACTAAGATGCAATTTTTATAAGCACCAATTTTGATCGATTTCTCAAGGAGTTAGTGAATTTTTACCTTACCAGACAAATGGTTGAGTTGCTAATGAATTTGAGTTTTAGCTTTTTGTGCTTTTTTCCGTCTTGACCATAAAAAGCATACCTGTTTATTTACTTTCAGTTGAATGAATATTTGGTTTGGATCTTTTGACTTTATAGTTATATGTGTGCCTTTTGTTTAAGTTTTCCGACAAGTTTTCAAGGATCCCTGATCAAGAGGTTCAAAGGTTTGGGACCAAGTTATCATCACTAATCGGTTTGGCTTTAGCGTTCTCTTTTCTGGGTTTGCAAATATTGGTATTTATCAACACATTATTACCTATTTCTTGACCTCTTACAACTTGTGTTATGTAGCTTTAAATTATGACAGTAGTTTTAGGTATAATCTCTATACTCACGTAAGTTACTCTGTATTTTTTTATCAATAACTGACACTTTCCGCCTCTTCTTTTTATCACTAAATTTCTATAATAACATGAGAGCTTCCATCTACATCCAACCTTCTTTATGTATTATGTATTGGATGTTATGATGCATTTTTTTTAGTTGGTAGCTACTGTTCTGCTTCAATTCAAGCTGCTAATATACTTGAGTTTTGTTGTCCAGATGTCAGGTTTGCAAATGAAATAGTGGGAATGCAAGATTTTGGCATGTTGGGGTGTAGAAACAGAGAAGAAATTGGCACCTATGTTTATAAAGCTCATGATATTTGTCCTGTTGGATCACTCACCTTGAAGCCATTTGCTTATAGTGGAACTTGGAGCTGAAAGGCACTAAGAGCATTGATGTTACTGATGTAGTTGGTATCTATATCTATATCTTCTATATCTATATCTATATTATCTTATAAACCAAATTTGATAATTGTCTTAAAGTCTTAAAAACAACTTTTATTACATATAGTACTGTTTTTTAAAGCACAATATTTAGAAGCATGATGTACAAGACACAAATTATAGCTCTTGCTTCCTTCCAGCACGCTTCCTAGCACAAATTATTGCTTCAACATGCTCTGGTGGCTTCCTTCCCAAAGCGACGATTTCATTCCCCAAAATTGCGATTCAAGCTCCTCTACGCAACACGCTCAAATATGATTAGAAATAGGTTTGGGTTCTTATTGATATCGCTCAACCGATTCGTTGCCCTTGTTGCATTGTCGATCCATCACTAATCCAATCGAGGTAATTTCTATCTGTTGTTCTTTATCTGTTGCAATCGATCCAAATGAAAACTGATAAACCCTACACCACAAAATCTCTACTCCAAATATGTTGCAATCGATTTAGGTTTGTTTTCCACTCGATTTAACAGGTAGTGATRCCTTTCATAAATATACGTAAGTGTTGTCTAAAGCTTTTTGTTTAGGGGCTATTTACCAAACGCTTACCTGGGTAAGCGCTTACCAAGTAACATTACCTCACCGGATGAATATGGTAAGGACCAATAAATCTTACCCGGTAAGAGTGAGACAAGGACTAAGAGTCTTAACAAGTAAATGAGGGCGACGACTCTTACCAGAATAAGCGCTTACCGAGTAAATTGTTGCATAAGTTGTCGTTTTTGTGGACTAAAATCTTACCCGGTAAGTAAATAATAGTGTTAAATTTTATCGGTAAGCACTTAGTGGGTAAGTGTTTGGTAAACGGCCACTAAGTGTCTTCTGAGTCTTGCAATGTTTTACTTCTTTCCAGCTTGTGTTTGAAGACCTACTTGAGAGGGCCAAGGAGAAAGAAGAGAAGGAAGCTAAAAAGTGTCAGCGTCTTGCCAAAGAGTTCACCGAGTTATTATATGACATCAAGGTACATGAAGCCTGTATCATTGGCAAACCTTAATGATATACTACATGTCCAAAAGAGCTTATGTAGATCATTTTACCTTCACTTTTTGGTGCTTGAACTCAGGAAATTACTGCGTCTTCCACATGGGAGGAGTGCCAACAACTTTTTGAGGAAAGCTCCAAATACAGGTATGGTATTTGATGAGGCTTCCCATATTTGTTATTTGAAACGAATGTTCCAGTTGAGCTGCATCAGTTTTTTTTCTCTTTTCTTGACATGGAATAGAGCTGTTGGTGATGAGAGCCTTGCTCATGAGACCTTTAAGGAATATGTTGCTCGTTTGCTGGAGAAGGCAAAAGAGAAATAACGGAAGCGGGAAGGTATCGTCTGAATTTTCAGAGAGTATGTTAAACGCAATTAAAGATGTGATATGAAAGTGATTGGTTTTGAGTTGGTATTTTTTTTGTTTCTACTCATTCATTTTTACATGAAAAAGAAGAGGGTGGGTTCGATGATCAACTCTGGTATGCGATGTTGTAGTCTTTTAGAAACCTTGACATGATAACTAATAAAATCATGTTCTTGACTTTTCTATAAACAACCTCTTTTGTATGGTTGCTTTTTGGTAATATTGGTACGATTTCGTTACTTTTCTCATATTCGGATCGGGAAAAATTTTGAGTTGCTTCAACATTTATGCAAGAGAGATTCTGCTAGCTTATTTATTAATTCAACATTATTGTAACGTAAACCACGAGATGAAGTTGATGCAGGAGGAAGTAAGTGATAACAACTAATTTGAGTTTKATTTCACCAAGAATGGCTTTGATGGGTTTAATAGAGGAAGTACATTTGAGTTCCTGATGATGTAATTCCGAACAGGCTTTTGGAGTGATGAGGAGGCTATCATGCTTGCAAATGACTCAAAATATAGGCTTGGATGTGCTATTTTTCCTAGCAGTCAACGTCGTGCCAAAGCGATAGCCTCACAGATACATTGTGGAGTTGTCGCTATTAATGACTTTGAGTCCACATACATGTGTCAGGTAACGTTACATAATGTGTGTTTATGTTATCTCGAAGGCACTCCTTAAGGTAACTGCTGTCAACTTATGTTTAAACCAATCAAATGGGGATTTCAGTTACATTAATTKCTGGTTTTACTCTAACCCAACAACCTTTCATATCTCGAATAGCTGCATCCCATAGAGTTGATGCTAAAATCGTATCCATATTAATGAAAAAAACGTATTTGCATGAAACATGCTTATGCTCAAATAGGCATGGCAAAAGAAGCTGCAAATGCTGCATCACAGACTAAAGACGGTGAGTTGCTGGGCCGCCTCATAAACACTTTACAACAGAGTTCGGCATCTTCATCCATTTTTGATACTCTTAGAGATCGACCATCCTTCCCGAGCGTTTCTTAGTGTTCCTATGGGCTGCTATTTTCTTTCTCGTGGATGATCAAATTGTCGATATAATAAGTAGTCTTGATGTGAAAA
>NC_037538.1:12760141-12772354 GCF_001531365.2 Cynara cardunculus var. scolymus | reverse complement strand
TATAAACCAGATGTTATAAAAGTTTTAAAAACAATCTTAAATTTGATTGGTAACAAGTTGTCTATGATTATTGTATGTATGTATTCAAATCAATGAACTCACTTTGCAATCCTGGCCAGATTTAATTGTTGTCAATGAACTCACTTTGTAGTTGAATATATTTATTTAACAAGTTTTGTTATATAAAAATATCGAAGATTTAGGGAACAATTACATGTGATGGCTTGTTGTTGTTTTAAATTAGGAATGAGGCAAAATCTGGTTAAGAATTGAATTAAATAAGTTGAATTTTAAGACATCACTTTTTGGCTTTTTGTGCTCCCAAATGCTAACTATGATATCTGAAGTTGCAATTTGTTTGGTGATGCATATGATCTTGAAAAGTTATCATTTAATAAAATCTCAAATCCCCCGATTTCAAATCTTTCAATAAAATATAAGGGAGTGTTTGGGATTGCTTATTTGAAACAACTTATRTTTTTYTATAAATGCACTTATCAACTTATTATAAGTTCAAAAGATTTAACTTCTTCAAAAACTTCTTATTACCAGTTTGGCACTGGTATAAGTTGTTTATCTAAACACTCAAAAATGCTTATTACTGGTGTCACACTGAAATAAGTTAGTAAGTTGTTTTTATAAGCAATCCAAACACCCCCTAAATCTCTCAAAAACATTACATCAAATCAAATGGACCATTAGTGTTTCCTTTTGTCATTCGACAAACTTTTAATKACAAGGTTGATCTTGATCAGTTTTTAAAACAATATGTTGAGACATGTCATCAAATATAATAGGGTATAGAATTAAGTCGCATTTAAAAAAATACTCCAAATATATTTTGGGTACACATTTTTTTTTTGTAAAATTAGGTTATGTATGATCTAATTTTCAATCTTTATGAATACAAATTGACTTGGAATGGGAATGACCCAAAATCCAAAAAGATGATTTAAATCACCACATATTTAATGCTTGTAACTTTTTTTTGGATATATTGCCTTAGAAAGGATTTACGAAAAATGAATCATATTCTTTCCACCTATAACTACAATTACAAAGGGGTTTGTTATTATACACATTCCACATAAAAGGTTTATTTTTGTACGAATGATTATAGAAGCTACTAACACCAACATTTCGCATAGATGGTTATTTGAATCTACTGTAAGTACAAATGTTGTAGGCTTTATGACATCTTGAAAGAATTTGATATTTTACAATTGAATAAACTTTAATGAACTTTTACATCCCGCCGCATTGCGCGGGTATACAACTAGTATTTCATAATTAATGTAGTCTTAAATGGTTAAGAATTTATGTAAAAAGATTTAATATATAAATAATTTTTAATTTGTTAAAAGAAATATTTAACTTTTTTATAAAACGCACAAAATGCACAAATTTTCGTGGGTCAAGAAAATTTGGAAGATATAATCCCAACCACCTGGACGATAATCCATACTGCCCGCTGCCCGTTTTGACCCAGAAAACTGCCCGTCATGACCCACGTCCTTTTTCTCCCCCCACCCATGGACACACCAAACACCACACCCAAAATCATGGAAAACAAAATCGCTGCCTTCACCTTCTTCACCTTCTTATTGTTCATCGTCTCCGCCGCTCGCCTCGCGGTGGATCCGCCATTAACCAACCCTTCCGCCGTCGGCAGTGAGGATGTTTCCAAGGCTTCTCACCAATCTGCAGATTCAAACATTCTTCTCCCTGGCGAGAAAGCTAATTCAGATTTCGATGAAACCACCGCCAACAGTCACCTGCCTGAACCGGAAAAAACTACTAATGATTTAACGCCACGAGCGAATTTCTCCAGATTCCATCCCATTAATCGACATTTTCATGGGAAAGTACCTCCTCGGGGCCAAAAGCCGATCGGAAAACAGCGTCGCACTTGTCGGCATCCTCATCCACTGCCGCAACACAAGAACCCTAGGACCGACGTATCCGAGAAAAACGACGACGTCGTCGTCCCCAATAGAATGGATAATCTCCATCATGCGAAAGCTAACGACGTCGTCCCCAACAGAATGGATAATCTCCATCATCCGAAAGCTTCCCGCGGCGAGATCCAGTCGAACTGGTTTAAGGTGAAGCATCATTACGGTCCCCGTCGCCACCATAACAACAACCGCAATAACAACGACAACATGAAGCAAGTGTTCGATCGGGAGAAGCTGAAGAGTTCAGTACGGCAACAGAAACTGAAGAAGAGAGAGGAGGAAGCCGGATTCATGAAGAGCATTCGCAAGTTTCTGAAACACACTTTTGATTGATGAATCATCGTCGATCGATCCACCATATCCACGCATCAAGTAATGTATATATTATTTATATATGTATCTAATCACTTATTGAATTATTTCATATTATCATAATTGTATCTGTAACTGTATATAACAAATTGCATCCATTGGAGATGTAGCAACCATGTTTAGCTGATTCATCAATCCAAGTGTTTTCTGTTTTTGATGGATTGCAATTGCATGATAATCGAACTTCATATTACTTAAAATTCAATATTACAAAGAATTATACGTAAGTACATCAAATCTCCATTTTTAAATTCGTGCAACTAACCATAGATAAAATATAATCAAATACAAGATAAATATTCATTTTAAATATAAAAAATTATAAAATATGATTAAAATAATCATTGAGTTCTAACAGAATATTTAATTATTATCTTTATAAAAATTTATATTGTTAAAACAAAATTAAATTACTTTGTTATTAAATCTAAATTACTAATAAAAATTGAATTAAAGAAGTTATATAAAAAAACAAGAACTATTAAATAGTTAATTTGATACTCATATCGACTTTTAAAAAAATTATATTATCTTTAAATTTATATTTTATTAAAAAATAAAAACATTATTAATTTCTCAAAACTACATAAAATAATATAATTATATCGATATAGACAAAATAAAAACTAAACATTAAAATTGATTACTTTTAAAACGTGAAATCTTTTGTGACATCTTACAAGGGGCAAATTTGTACCTCATATTATTGTATTAAAAAATCTACTTTATTATTTGTTTAGTTTATGAGTTGCTTCCTTTTAGATTTTAAGAGGTAGAAGAGGGAAAATAAATATGGTGACAACTATTTAGAGTTCTTTTTACCATAAATTTTAGAATATCGCTTTTTATTAAGCCATAAAACTTAAAGGACTGTAAATCTTATCATGTAAATGATTATCGACAAAAATTATTATCCTCACTTATTATCAGTTAAGACTATGTTGGGCAGTTGATAAGCTACTTGATAGCTAATAAGCATGTAAAATGATCAAAAAATATATTGAAAAATTATTCAATTACAATATTTTATAATATAATTAACACAATCATTTAATAATATATATATATATATATCTATACTATATTATAGAACATTTGACAAAAACTCTTAAAAACCATTTTTATGCATGAAATATTGTTTATTGATGCATATTACTTAAAATTCAAGATTACAAGTAATTTTACGTAAGTACAACTTATTAAAGCTTCAATTCTAAATTTGTGTAACTAACTACAGATAAACATAATCAAATACAAGATAAACATCCATTTTAAACATAGAAAAATCTAAAATATAATCAAAATAACCGTTAAGTTCTAACATAATGTTTAATTATTATTTTTGTAAAAAATTATATTATTAAACCAAAAATAAATTACTTTGTTATTAAATCTAAATTAAATTGTAATAAAAAATTTAATTAAAGAAGTCACACCAAAAAAAAACGGGAACTATTAAATAGTTAATATGATATTAATTATCGATTTACTTTTTCAAAATTTTATGTTATCTTAAAATTTATATTTCATTCAAAAAATAAAAACATTATCGCGTTCTCAAAATCACATAAAATCGTATTATATTGATAAAGACAGAATAAAAACTAAACATTAAAATTAAGATTTATCTCGCTGCATTGCACGAACACTTTTCTAGTAATATATTAATTCAAACAAGATAGTAAATAAAAATTAAAATAATATAATATGTTAACTAAAAAATTATAAATTTATTATGAAGTATCATAATTTTGGATTTGTTAAAACAAATTAAAAAATATATACTTTTAATATATAATTTTAAATAACCATTACATATAAAATGAATAAATATAAAATTTGTTTAACTTCATCTATCCTAATTAATTAATAATTTTTAAAATATATATATAATATTAAATATTAAATTAAATATTTTATTAAAATAATTTAACACAATTTTTTTTATCTATAAAGAATAAGTAGAACTTTAATTCACATGTGCACTTGTCCGAGAGTTAGTGGTTGCAAACCCCTTTTACCCAAATAAATTTATTGGTTTTTATTGCCCCCATTCTATAAAAATTATATGCGGTTGCATGTGTGATTATTTACAATTTCATCAACTAAAAACTTCATTTGGAAAAACTTAGTTGAAGTTTAATTTTTAAGAGATCTTGAAATCTGAAGTCTTATTTTATTATTGATTGATAGGAGATGATGTAAAAATCTAAAATCTGAATCAATAAGACTCTTTGTTTTTGTAAACCGATAAATGTCTAAATTTGTTTAAATTATGTATTTTACTCGTTAGAAAATTATAGTGTTGAATTGATTAATATATTTATACAATTTCACATATTTATTCATCACCATTACAAAATTTACATCAAAATTATATAATTAGCATCTATTTAGACAAAAATATATCATTGACGGTATTTAAAACATTTAAATCCTACTAAAATACATCAATTGAGAGAAATGAGGATCGATTTGGTAAGGATCGACTAAGAGAAAGGATCGATTAAGGTTTATCCATTAAGATTCACTGTTGTTGAGGGTTTGGAGAACAATAAAAGACAAATAAGAGGTTGATTTCCCTTTAATGTTTGATAAACGACCCTTTAAGATATTCCACCCGAAAGTCGGGTCGACATGGTGGAATGTACTTATATTTGTCCTCTTAGGGGATGTTTGGCAATTACTGGATGATTTGGTGCAGAATGATCAATGGGTCATAATGATTAAGAAGCTCTAATGATATAGTACAAAATGAAATATAATTGTTTGGTAATTGTATACAATAAAATTAAGGCTCTCAATGGTTAAGAGAGATACATGATACAAAATCATTCAGAGGGATTTAAAACCAGCAAGAGACAGACTTTTTTTTTGCCAAACAAAATTCACCTCTTAACGATTCAGATGTTGCCTCTTAATAGAACTATTAAGAGGTAAACAAACAAAATCAAATCACTTGTTTTCATAAATACCCATCTTGCGAAAAAGTGTTTGCAAAAAGGAATCAATTAAATATTACAATGTTAGTTACACAGGGTTTAAGTGATCATAAACACATTTAGAAAGGAATGGAACACGCACCCGTTTGACTCCTGCTGATGAGCTCTGCACAGGGTGATGGGCTAACTTGACTAGCACCACCACTCACATCAGAACACTTCCATGGAACATTTCTCGGACCACTTGACCCACGGAGGTTGATGTTAGCCAAACAAATGTCGGTGAAGGGAGAGTTCTTTAGACCCTGGATGACACCAGCCTGCAGGACCTTTTCACCCCATACATTCTTAATCCTAATGTGTTTCATAACTGGTAGAGCATTTGGGTTGTAGTTTTCGTCAGGATGGTCGCCTACGTCTCCGGCAATCTTGATTCCTTTACGCATGTTTTCCATGAAAACATCGGAAACGGTAATGTTCCTTATGATCCCTCCCCTACCGATGTTTGTCTTTAAATGGATTCCAATTCCGCTGTTGTAAAGGGTTATGTGCTCTGCTAATACGTTTGTTACCCCTCCGGAAGTTTCGCTTCCGACTGCGATACCGGCAAACGGAGAGGATCCGGTGATTCGTCGGATGGTTATGTCGTTGCTAGGACGACCGTAAGCAATTCCATATTCATCCCATCCGCTCTTTACGGCCACGAGGTCGTCTCCAGTAGAAATATAGGAGTCTTCTATGCAAACATGGGAGCTTGAATCTGCATCAATACAAGAAAGGAGTAATTGGGTGTGCAAAAAAGAGTTTACAACCGGCCCCTGAGCCGGCCCACACCGCCCCGCCCTCACCCAAAAGCATTATAAAACCAAACCAAACCAAATGGACAAAGTAAATCTCATTCGAAAGTTGGGTCTGGGAGGGGTGTGATGTATGCGGACGTAACTTCTACCCTACCCAAAAGGTATAGCGGTTGTTTCGATGAAGAGATCCGATTTGTGCACGAGTGTTAGTTAACAGGTAACAGGAATAAAGATCAGCATATACATGGTGCACAAAACAAGAGAAAAAAAAAATAAGAAAAAGTAACTAATTATCATGTAAGGCAAAGTAGATATACACTGGCCAGTCTGGCCCCCCTAGGTGGTTGGCTTAAGAGTCCGATGCTGACAAGGATTGGTGTGCAAAGTTACTACTATTAAGACGTCGTGAATACCAACTTAAACGAGAAATTCCCTATTTCAAGGGTAAGAGCCTGAAAATCCCATCAAAAGGTCTAAGATTTATTTTGCTAGATAGATAGCTAGAGATTTCTTTCTGTCTACAATTACCATTTATCTGTTTAAGTCAAAATTTTAACAGGCTAAGAGGAATTTTGGTTGGTTTTCCATTAAGTTCTGTATGAATAAAGTTGTCTGTATAGATTAATTTATCCGTATAGATTGAGAATACTTTTGTTTGGGAAGGTTTTTCATAGATGGAAGGAGTTTATTTTTTTAATTGGCAAAGATAGGTTTGGGAAAAACTTGGACTTTCTGCATAAAGCTCCGTCCTAGAAGCTAATTGAATAAGCCACATCTCTATATCATTAAGCCACTACCAAACAGTCATGTATAGCTGACCGAATAAGGTGTGTCCCTCATTAAGCTCATTAAGCTACTAACAAACAGGCCCTAACATTTGTATTGGTATCTATAGATATTGCATCCACAGAATGATTACAAGGTTTCTTTTTTGTGCTTCTAATGTTTTTTCCATGTAGCGACATTCATTTGCCGTTGTATGTCTGTCAAAGTCCTACTGGTTTCACCACAAATATCTTTCTTATGGAACATTTTCTACTCTGCCTTCTGAAAACTGCAAACAAAAGGGTATAGTATTGGATGCACATGTTCTCAAACTACTTGAACATAGGCATTTCATCCACCTTAACTCTATTTCTTACCATTTAGCGCAAAAGGATAATGGTCTAAACAGACGTATGGTTATTTTCATATGGTGTACCTGGATCAATTCCATCAGTGTTGGGAGAGTCAGCTGGAGCCAATATCGTGACATACCGAATGACAACATTGCTGTATATGCACAAAAATAGACGAAGTCAGTAAAATTCTCACACTTTATTCAGCTATGTTTGTGCAATAGGGTTTTTTAACCGTCAATTTGCTAGCTGATCCACACCAGATCGGCCCACCCTAAGAGTAACATGTTAGAGGCAAATCAGGTACACAGCAGTCCACTTATTGGCTAGCTCTAAGCCTACTTCCCACAAGGTTCCCAATTCCCAAAGACACTGGGCTAATAGACTCGGTCCCTTTCATGTTTATCCAAGTATACCATCTCAAAACCAACTATGCTAGACGTTGCATAGGCAATCTGTAAAATTTTGTGGAAAAACACTTCATACCCAATTTCAGTGGTGGTTACTCATTACCTGCAGTATACAGGGTGAATGTTCCAGAAAGGTGAATTCTTGAAGATGACATTAGAAATGATGATGCCTCTAGAATCCTTGAACTCCACAAGATTTGGTCGAGTAAACTGCAAGGTTCTCCGTCTCCACATGTTCCACCAAACGTCGCCTTGGCCATCGATAGTCCCATTCTCGCCTGACAAAGGATGATTGGATCAATACAGTATGCAAAGGATAGTGATTTTGGTGCAAATATCAAGCTTGATTACATGACAATTTGAAGAACAAGCGTACCGGTAATAATCACATCATGGAGACCATCTCCATGGATGAAGCTCATGTACCTTCCTCCTGGACGTTCTCTCCCTCTTCCATAAGAAGGCAAAGGAGCAACCAGAGGCCAGTTTGCTGTGTCCTAAAGCATGAACAATAGGAACGGTAAAAACTAAGGCTATACTTGGCAAACTAGCTGCCTAGCTGTTGGCTGAAAAATAGCTTTTGATTAATAAGTTAGCTGAAAAACTAGCTTCTGAAACAATTTTCTATCAATGCTCCACTTGATCAAGTCGAACGTTACCGATTTCAAGTTCGAGTTTAAGTACAAATACAAACTCGAAACGAGTTGATTTAGAGTTTATAAGAAGGTAATATGAATTCTTATTTGAGTACTATGCATGTACTTATGGTCAAGTTTTGTTGTATATCCTCGGGTCGAGCATGAATCAAGATTGTTTTATCACATATAGTTCTACTAAATATTTTCAAGTTATTCGAACAAACTTGCTATATCGAGCAAGTTCTGATAGATATTTTCAATCATCTCAAAATCAAGCTATGATCTTTCTCGAATCTGCACCAATAACACACCAAGAACACGTGTTAACCTATAGTACTGAGGTTGAGTTAGTTTAACATTGAGGTACAGCCCTCTTTGCTAGTGCCACTAATTGTGGTCTATAAAACTCTTTTGTTGTGTCATTGTTTCAAACAGTTAAAAGACATTTGGCAAGTAGTCTTTGCCTCTGGGTAGGCTAAAAATGCAAACACACTTGTTAATATCATCCTCACACACATCAACATCAAGATATTATTTTTACATTTTCAATGTATGATTTGACCTGATTTTAATGTAAATAGGCGTGCATATGACAATACAAGTAGTTCTTTTTAACACTTGTATGAAATTTATGATGCAAACATGTGTGATGCATCCAACATGGATCCCCAGCAGATTTTAGAAAGTTGATGATACAAGGATGCACTTATGTGTACATGTACATAAATGTTCAACACAACTAATAAAAGTAACAAATTATCTCATAGTTCATCTATATACACATGTTATAATTCAAGTCTCATCAAGTTTTACTTTTACTCAGTTTATCTGGAATTCTGGATTGGTCTAAACTACTAAAAGATAATGACTTAGTATGTTGCACTTTTCCTTCTTTCGTTCTTGTTGCCAAAACCAAAAGTATAATTGTTCTGTTTGGTCCTTATTTTATATTTTATATTTTGTGAATCCAAATCTGCTTTGTACAGTGTGTAAGTTCTCGAATTAATTATTTCTTGGACAGAAGCACCAGAAAACTCGGTCCATAGTATGGGAAGATGGTCCAAAATTTCTTAGAATATAGAAATTCCCACAGCCCACTTCTCCCCAAAATTATTATAAACTAATAATCCTTCTTTTTAAAAATCAAACCATATTTTAAGTAGCAAATTTGATTTAATAACAGATTTTCAAATAATTCTTCATAGGAAACTTAAAAGGATTTATCGGTTACAGTCAATCTTATCATTACTATTTTACGATAGTTGCTAAATAGACAAGTTTAGAAATAAATTTCTTCAATGCTTTTCTAATATAATTCTTAATAAAAATGTCTATTTTTAGGTGGGAGTCTTAAAGTAAAGTAATAATGCTATCTCTTACCCAGCTGTAGTATTTATTCCCCAATAATGAAACAAGTGTATGCACATGCGATAGGTCCCGCATGCAAACACAGGAACCCACTAAACTTTATCATCGCTCTACTCCAGAATCCAGATTCAGAAAATAACAAGTTCAGTATTTTTATATGTTCGTGGGTCCCTAATAGACCAAGATTTCCGATTGTTTAAGAAATCCTTAGGTCATTAATATGGGCAAAGTATTATTCTCTAAACACACCATCCTTACTCATTTCATTACTTCAATTAGCAACAATCCAGAACAAGTATAAGTTATTTCTGGAAATAGTATCTGATATTAGCATCTCCAACTCCAACTAGCAAATAATGCAAAATAAATAATATATGTTTATGGACATGGTACTTCAATAGTTGCTTCTCATAGTTGAATATTCAATATACTTTCAGTATAACATGACAAAAAAAATCTTCTGCATTAAGATCATCATTCTTTTGTAATGACCACAAACAAACAAAGAGATCATTTTGACTTTAATCTTAACAAAAGAATTGCAATTAATTTGGAAACAAAAGAAGCAATGCTTTGGTTCTACAATCACTTCTAATGTGTCCATTAATTTGAATATAGGACATGATTCTATATTTAAGTTAAAAGATTCAAAAAACCTTTCGTATGGTTAGCATGTTTGTGATCATAAGCTAAAAACAGCAGTCTTTAATCTAAATAAAAAAATTCAAAAAGACATCTAGCATAACATACATGCAGAATTGCACTTGTAGATGTACTGGTCACATGTGTGAAGCTACAACTTGAACATCAAACAATTGCTTTCATTGTGCATATTTTGTGGTTTTCCTTTGTTTTGTAGCAAAAAAAAAAATGAGTCCCGTGAACATAAAACTCATCATACACGACAAAAATTGAGAAGAGACAAACCACTTCAATGACAAGTATTCAAGCGATTGAAACTTGTTTCTAAGTTACAAAATTGGAGGTTGAGTTCCAAATTCTTGAGTTGCAATTAAATGCGTTCAGGTTTAATTAGGTTTCAATCAGATTGTTGGGATTTTGCAATTAATCGAGAGGGAAAAGTTGCAATTAATTGAGTACCTGTGTAGCTTTGATAACAGCACCTCTGGCTAGATACAGAGTCATTCGACTAGTAAGGTTGAAGCTCTCTGTTAGATAAACACCAGGAGGTATGTAAAGAAGCGTCCCTCCTCTCCTCCTCAAATGGTCAATCCGGTAAATCGCCTCCCTGAAAGCTTTCGTATTTGACGTTCTCCCATCTCCGACACCGCCAAAATCAGTTATTGATATCTTATCGTTCCGGTATACCATCGGCACTATTCCAGAACACGTAACCACTTCGGCTGACAAGCAGGAGCACTGCAGAAACACTAATACTGCCACGAAAGAAGTAACTGCATTCGGAACTCCTCCATGCTTCATTTCGTGTTACAAGCTCAAAAAACTGCAGAGATTTGGAGCTTATCGACTGTTTCAATTGATTTCTCTTCCCTGTAATTTAGGGAAGTATAACTTATTGATAGGAAAATGACGAAAACTCAGGAGGACAAAATTTGTGGTTAACATTAGATCCGTGGGAGAAAAAACAAAGCAGATGTGAAGAAATTATTGCGTATTTGATTAGATCTAGCAACATTACAAGAGCAATGTCTGTAACTTTGCAATTATTTAATAATATGAGCATGAAAATTTTAGAACAGCAAACCAAAATTTATCGAAGGAAGCAAAGATATGTGAGAAAGAGGTGTTACTTACGGAGCTGAGATGGCGAAATACGGCGGCGGTGCGGTGGCGCGGTGGCGCTACCAAGCAGTAACAATCAGCTGATTTGTGTTGTGTGCAATTGCAAGTATTCTTCAATCTTTACCCCCCTCCTGCTATTGTTTTTTGGAGTGGAGAGCGTAATACAGTGACCGACACGAGACAAAATGTTCTGTCACTTGTTTCGGTACAAGATATGATGGAGATTTATCGATTAATATCTACAAATATGAAAAAATAATAATTTCTAATCGACCTAAAAATTTTATTAAAAGACAGTTTTGAATCGTTAAGAGGTGAATTTTTTTTAATATTTTTTTTAATGGTCCTAAAATTCTCTGAATGATTTTGTATTATGGGTCTCACTTAACCATTAACGCCTTAATTTCATTGTAAATAATTACCAAACAATTGTATTTCATTTTGCATTAATTTCATCGGCAATATTAACCGTGGCTTCCCGAGGAAGTGGATTATCCCCCATGGTACGGTTGGAATTTCGCCGATTATTTCTACCTCTTCTTCGTCTCCTAATTGTTCTTTCTAACTCAAGATCAAGAGGTACAAGATCACCGTGTTGTAGCCGTGGCATACAACACAGGAACAGCGAATGAAACAACTGACCAAGGCTCAAATAAAAATCAATATCTCAGGATAAAAATCGTGCCAATCCCCGGCAACGGCGCCAAAAACTTGATGTGCTAAAATCGTAAGTGTGCACACAGTGGGCATAAAATCCCCAAAGTGGCGGTGCAAGTGCACGCCGACACTAAGATCGCTTCAAGTAATAAAGTGGTATAGTACCAAGATCGTTTCCACAGGGAC
>NC_037538.1:12757935-12759424 GCF_001531365.2 Cynara cardunculus var. scolymus | reverse complement strand
GCATAACAGAAATAGAAGAAGAAAGCTGCATAAGAAATACTTGAACTGAAATTAAATACTTACTGGTGCCCACAGAGGGCACACAATGGAGTGGCGAGAATAAAAGCTAAATTACGAAATTTAAATTATAAACTGAATATAAACTAATTCTGCTACTACAAAGCTTTAAAGAAGATGCTCCAAGGTGCTGGTGGAAAAGTTGGTGTTGGAAAAGTTGATGTTTAGATGGATTGGAGATGCCTCAAATATATAGGAGGAAAGGTGGGACCCAAACACTTTGTCCAATGGGTAATGACCACCCATCACCACATGTCTTCTTCAATCTTCATCAAGTCACCTCCTCTTGAAAKRTTKCAAAAGGGTGAAGGTACAACCAATAAATGTGATGGAAAAGCCATTACATCATGGTACAATATGAACTCATCCAAGTCTCATCATCCCAACTAGGTTCAATCTTCCATGCAACCAAGTAATTAGATTTGAACTTAGCATTAAATCTCAATAATACCCAATAATATGAATATCATAATTTTGTTCAAATCCAACTAGATGCCAAATTTACCAACAATAAAGAGTTTTTTAGAYAATAATTAAATTCTTAACCTTTCATCACCTCTTAACATATTTTGGACCAAAAATATAGAATATGAGCAAAATGGGTACCAAAGATAAAATAAAATAGGGGTAAAGAACAACAAATAACTCTAACAAAATGAGAGTTATCAAAAGCCTCTTAATCATTATGACCAATTAATAATTATGCATCAAACTATTCAGCAACTAACAAACAGCCCATTAACCAATAGAGTCAGGTTTATGAAAACAGCATAAAATGAAAAAACAGATGACTTATATGTTTACTGATGTATACTTGTTACTAAAGTAGCGATAAAAGAATTCTGAAATAAGCGTTAGATTAAGATAATCCAACGGATGTGATTACAAATATGAATAATCTATAGTTTTCAATGGAAAATCAACTAAATATGAAAACAATTGGAGCAAAACAAAATATAACAAAAAATGATTATTTTATTATCTTTAATTTAATATCTATTTTGATATATTTTTCATTTTTTTTCATGATTCTTCGGTTTTTTCTATTTTGAAGATTTTTTTGGATTTTTTTTTCACATGAAAATATGTGTTTCGTTGATGAATATATTAAAAAATGTATATCTATTACGTGTGTAGAGCTTAGTTCAAATACTAATCAATTTTTAGGGGGTGGCTAATGGCACCCCTATCATGTGCTAATGCCACCCCTAAGTAGGTTTCAATCATTTGTGTTTTATAAATTTTTGTGTTTTTTTGTTTTTTTGTTTTTTTGTGATGATTACTTTTTATTTTATTATTAATTAAAGAAAATTTAAATTAATATATATTATTTATTTAATTTCCTGTTTTATTTATTTATTTATATTATATTTTAATTAATATAAATTATTAATAAATATATATTATTCATTTTGTTTTCTGTTTTTTATTT
>NC_037538.1:12725079-12757010 GCF_001531365.2 Cynara cardunculus var. scolymus | reverse complement strand
GATTATATATATAATTATATAATATAACTTAATTAAATGATATATATATATATATATATATATATATGTATATTAAATACTAATAATAATTAAATATAATATATTTTTAAAATTGATTTGATGTTTTCTAAATTTTAAAGTGATCCCAATTTCCAACACATTCAACACCCCCCTATAAGGGGTGCCATTAGCACCCCCCAATTTTTATTGTGTTAACTATGTTAACCAAACTAACCAATCATATTTCATCTTTTTATTTAGTTCAAATGTAACTCATATATTTTATACAATGGTATTTAAGTAATTTGTCATTTTATGTAACTCCCAAATAATTAATTRGGAGTTATAAATTTGAAAATATCACAATTGATCATGATGCAATATTGATATTGGGGTTTCACACATGTTCATGTTCTATAATTCACATTTATTTTAATCGACAGTTCTTGCCTTTGACATATAAACACATCAGAAATCACACAGCCTTAGATGTCGTGATTCATAAGTGTTCATGTATATTCAAATCACTAGATGTTCATATGAATACATACATACACACACACAGAACATGTGAAAACATGTGAACACATATGAAAACACACAGCCCTATATGCCTTGGTTCATGGGTGTTCATGTGCATACAGCAGAGTTGGCTCCTAAATATACAAAAGATGTTCATACGGTTCACATGTTGTTCATATGTCTAATTTTTTTTGTTTGATGTGGTTTGAAGATATACACAAGTTGTTCATATGTCTAATTTTTTTTGTTTGATGTGGTTTGAAGATATACACAAGTTGTTCATATGTCTAATTTTTTTTGTTTGATGTGATTTGAAGATATATACAAGTTGTTTATATGTCTGACAACTCGTGTATTAAAGAACCCGTTGATATTTTGTTCACATATGTTAATTGAAAATATTAATTTAATAATTAATTTTTAAATATCATTAAATTACAACTGTTTATTATTCAAATTAACGGTCAAGATCGGTTAATAAAGTTAACACGATAATCTTGGTTAGCATTTGAACCCGCCCCTACGTGTGTAAGTGTGTGTGTGTGTGTAAATATATAGGGTATATTTCAAATACAACAATGTCTATTTGTACAACCAATGTAACCCAATTAATTGAGATATTTATAGAAATGATGATTGTTTATTTATTATGATTTGAATATTTATGGAAGATGAATAAAATTCATTAATTATGATCAATACTTTATATTAGGAAACAATCAAAACTTCTATGAAATCATATATTAATCAAATTAAATGGACGGTTAAGATTGCGTTGTATTGGTTGTACAAATGTAAAGGGTTGTATAGTAACCAACCTATATATATATGTATATATATATATGTATATATGTATGTATCGGTACATATACTCAATGAAACTCGTTAGCGTATCTACAAGTTCTATACTTCTTAAAAAAAAATTGTGGTTCTCAAATGAATTGCACCTTAGGCTATATTTGGCGAATTAGTTGGTAGTTAATAGGTAGTTAATGAACAAATCATGTTTGATAAAAATATAAAAATGACCAAAAGAGTATCTTAAAGAATTCACCAACTATAATATTTTAAAATATAATTGAAACAAATCTCTAATAATATAATATATTAATTAATACAAACAATATGATAAATTCAAAAAATATACAAGTTAAAATGAAAATTATGAAAAATGGTTGATAGTCATAATAAAATTACATTATTTTTAGTGCTTATTTGTATCTTAATATTAAAAAGGTATATTGATTTTGCTGTTTTTCAATTCGTTTTCGGGGCTGTTTATCAAATGTTTATTTGGGTAAGCGTTTACCAAGTCACATTACCTCATCGGATGAATATGGTAAGGACCAAGAATCTTACGTGGTAAGAATGAGACAAAGACCAAGAGTCTTATCCGGTAAGTTAAGACGATGATCTTACCATGATAATCGCTTACCGGGTAAATTGTTACATGCAATGTCGTTTTGATAAACTAAAATCTTATTCATTAAATAAATAATAATGTCAAGTTTTACCAGTAATTATGTACTAGCTAAGTATTTAATAAACGGCTCATTGGTATCTAACTCCATACACAAAACTCACATCCTTCTTTAAAGTAAATATTTTTGATTTATTACGTCATTAAAATTAATTATTAAATAAATAGATTGGGTGACATCATTATAATAAAAAATCATTAATAGAACGCGAAATACGTTTAAACATATTACTTAAGTTTATATAATTAAATAATTGTGTTTTTGTATGTAAATTTTATAATAAGTTGATATGATATTTTTGGACATTTTAACAACAAAAAAAATTATAACTTTTGATATAAAGTTTCTTATTAGGTTATTATATCATGCAATAAAAATGTCAATTTAACACATATTTTGATAAGACACGTTTCAAGTAATGTCATATAAAAATATCAATATAACATTGACAGGCTAGAATCGTTCGTGTTCACCCAGTGGGCACAAAGTCTCCACAGTGGCGGTGCAAGTGCACGCCGACACTATGATCGCTTGCTGCTTGCAAGTAGTAAAGTGGTAAAAAAAGTACTGAGATCGTTTCACAGGGAATTAACTACTGAGATTCAGAGACTTTTCATGAACTTCTTGCTCTAGTTTCGGGTTGTAAATAAAAGTTGGGTTGTTGTTTATAAAAAGACCGAAAGATGACCGAACTAGCGAAATAGCGAAATAACAAAATAAACTTTTTATATTTAAAGAATGGGCATGGGAGCAAGTGTTCCTTAAGATAAAATTAACAATAAAACGATTAGACTTTTATGAGTTGTTTATAAAAATTCCAATCTCTCGAAAGTGAACTTTTACAATCGGGCCTCATAAAATTCCATAAGGTTTTTACATTTACCACTTCGAGACTTGTCGATCTAGCCAAAAAGTAAAAGAAATACGATTCTTACCCAAATCTCTCTGCGATAAGAATACACATCGCTTAACCCTTAGCTAAATACATACAAAATTCGCGTCTCCACGTAATTATCAAAGACTCTCTCGAGTTCTTTGTGCATCACTTAAGTCGTATTTCAGATCCGTCCATCTCTGGGTCTAAAAGTCTAAAATCTAATATTAACACTTCAAAATGATCGGCTTATTCACGTCGAGTTTAAGTCCCGTCTTAAGTGACCAAGTTACGAAGTGATAAAAGATAAAAACACTCAAATATTGTATAAAAAGTCCTAAGTTAAACTCACACTCACACTCATACAAGTAATTTAGCTAGACATAATAAAAGTAATATAAGACATTAAATAATACTGAAATATAAATTGCATTAATACAAAACTAAATTACAAGTAAAAGGAAATAAAATTACAACTAAAAATAAAAGACATTAATTAAAAGCTCAATAATAAAAAAAAGAAGAGAGAGGATACTCTAGAGAGTATTACATGATCATCATATTCATATGAGATGAGATAATGAGATGAGAGATGATGCCTTCCAAAGAGCTCACAATGCCTCCTTATATAGGAGGAAAGGGAGAAAGGACAACCAAAATGATTACCCTAAGGGTAATAATACAAGGCTATAAAAATACAAATAAAATAAAATAGTTACATCAAAACAGCTCATAAACAGCCGGAGGAAATATCTGGAAGTTTCTTAAAGCTACACGTCTTCAAAGAAGCAAAAGCTAACAAAATTCGTGGATTTCCCACAGTGGTGCCACAGTGGGCAGTTTTGCCAGAAAATACAGGTTTTTGGAATAAAATTTCTTCCTTTGTGTTTCATCATCTTTTTAAAACTTTTTAGAAAACAAAAGGGGAAAACAATAAAAATTAAGTATTTAATAATAACAAAAAATGAGGAAATAAATAAGAAATAACTCTTAAAAATAAGAGTTATCAAAAGCATCTTAAGAAAACTTGTCACTACGTCCATAGCTAACCCTAGGGTTTTTGATGTCTATGCAAAAATGCTAAAAAAATGTCTCTATATCTATTTTCTTAAGCAAATGAAACGACGAAATGTATAATTTTTTAACGAGTTTAGAACCTAGTGAAGCTATACTTTTTATTTTGGAAATATGATATAAGAGCATCCACAGTCATGAATCTCTTAAGAAGTTCATGACTTTGCCACATCAGTTTTCTATATATGTCACATCAGTTTGCTCTTTCCTATATATTTTATAAACTTTTTTCTTCCGGTTTATAGTTTATATAATAAAAACTACAATAATAAAAAAATTATAATGATTAAAATTAATCATAATTAAAAGACAATAACTAAAACAACTTTAATAAATCTACAATAATTTTCCGTAAACCGTTCTCAAACATCAATAAATCTACAACTTCAATTAAAATTGGTAATTGATTTAATTTTTTTTAAATTAATTATATATTAAGAAATTAAGAAAATAAGAAATAAGGGTGCGTTTGGTGCGCAGACAGGACTGGACAGGACAGGACGGGACAGGACAGCTGTTCAACGTTTGGTAAGATAGGACAGGACAAGACAGAACATGCTAAAATGACCAATTTACCCCCAGCAAAATAGTCATAGTTAAGCTAGAACACAATTGAATCAGAAAAACACAATTGCATCAATAGTCATAGTTAAGCTAGAACACAATTGAATCAGAAAAACACAATTGCATCAATAGTCATAGTTAAACATGAATCAGAAACCCTAAATCGCCGAATTATAACAAGTTTAAGAAACCCTAAATCGAGTTATGCAAAATCGAGAATGAAATCNNGAAACCCTAAATCGAGTTATGCAAAATCGAGAATGAAATCAGAAACCCTAGATCGAGTTATGCAAAACAGCAAACATGAATCGCCGATTGATGAAGGATAGGTAGGGAAATCGTCGATTGATGGTGTACCTGGTGCGATGGTGTACCTGGTGCGATGGTGCGATGGTGTACCTGGTGCGATGGTGCGATGGTGTACCTGGTGCGATGGTCGATGGAAAGGAAATCGTCGATTGATCGGACTACCGTCGCCTCTGCCGTCGCCGGTCGCCTCTGCCGTCGCCAGTCGCCTCGCCGGTCGCCTCGCCGGTCGCCTCTGCCGTCGCCGGTCGCCGATTGATGAATGGAGGTGCGATGGAGAGGTAGGGGAAGGCGGGAAGGAAGCGATGGTGAGGGTAAACTAGTAAAAAATAGTCTGTTCTACTTAGTTCCAGGTGGTAAGGTAGAACACCCGTGTCCCATCCTTGTTCATGTTAGTTCTACTTAGTTCCATTTAATAACACACCAAACATGGGACAAGTGTGTCCTGTTCTGTCCTGTTCCACCTTGTCCCACGAACCAAACGCACCCTAAATGAACGGTGCAAAATGATTCAAATGGATGAGGGGTGGAGATTTAATATTTTTATAGTTGTGGGACCACATCTTATGGTTTAAGGAGTCGTCCTTATAGAAGAATCGCTCTTCTGATGTACCTACAAGGTCTCAATGGCATGTGAAAGCATAAAGCGGTCCTAGAACTTTTCACCACTAAACCGTTGCGGATGTTTGAAATGGTATTTGGAATTGTTTATTTGAAATAACTTATATTTTTTATAACAATACTTATTAATTTATTATAAGTTAGAAGAGTTTAATTTCTTTAAAAACTTTTTATTACTGGTTTGGTATCGATATAAATTGTTTATCCAAACACTCAAAAGTGTTTATTACCAGTGTTACATCGAAATAAGTTAATAAGTTGTTTTTATAAGCAATCTCAAACACCCTCTAAGTTTCCACCTTTTTTTCACAAGCAAATCTTTCATTTATCAATTTAAACTAATCTAAACCCTTGGATCAAAAATATTCAAATTAACTTTATCATTACATTGAATTTTAGGATTTTCATCCTCTGTAACTTTATCATTACACAGATTTTTAGTGACGTTTTCAGTATTTCAACAAAATCATCAACTAATTCTTCAATAGGATTTTTTAATATTTTCATAAAATTATTAGTATTTTCAATATTTTCATTGAGATTTCATGTCTAACAAACTATCTATTTATCCTTGTAAAAATTGAGCAATTTCTTGTTATCTTTTTTCTGATACAATAAAATATTACATTATAAAAGTATAAACTAAATAAAATTACATTGTTATTCGTTTAATTCTATTTGATGAATAAATATGATTATTGGATAAAAACATTTAAAATATAATATTTAATTTAATTTATTTATTTTACTTTAGTATAATTAATTAATTGATAAATTATTTAATATTAAGTTATAATAAAAAAAAATATTTAAATATAACTTTATCTTCATTTTGATCAAAATATAGTTCTTAGAGATATATGTCACTTAAGAAATTAATTAGAAATTATTATAGTAGAAAATAATTTTTAGACAATTTTTAAAGCAAATGCTATTTGCATTTTTTTATATTAAAATCGAATTAATTCGTGCATTGAAAATATTAAAAAATGAGTTTTGATATTAATGTATATAAGAAAGAAAGTACTAGATATGGTGCATTTAACAATGCACATATTGTGTTTTCTAGGTTGTGCTTTTTGGCAGCTATCTGGCATACTTACCCGGTAAGTGTGGATCGGGTAACTTTCCTCACCTAATGCACATGGCAAGGGCTGAAAATCTTATCCGGTAAGAGTGATGATAGGGATAGAAAGTCTTACCCGGTAAGAGTGATGATAGGGATAGAGAGTCTTACCCGGTAAGTGATGGTGATGACTCTTATCCAAGTAAACATTTATCGGGTAAATTGTTGTATACGGTACCGTTTTAATATACTACAATCTTATTCGGTAAAATAGATTATAGTGTCGACTTCTACCGATAAGCGCTTACCGGATAAGTATTTGGGTAAACGGCCCCTTAGCCTCTCCTTTTTAAAGTACGGTCGCACCAATCCATATGTTCGGACCCACACCCACTAGCTTTTTTTATTATTGATTGACGGCTACAAGAACCATCTCTTTATGTTATGTCGTCATTTCTATTATAAATATTTTGAAAATAGATATATACGTTATCAAATATTATAAAATTAATAGCTTATAAGTTAAAATAATTTCAAAAATTAAGAAAATTTCTTATTGGTTACATTATATGTAAATTAAAACCAAATTTATTAATAATTATGAGAAAACTAGAAATTTGGTGAGGGAAAGAGCCCTCGTGACTCCTTCATGACCAAGTTTTTTAATCCTTAAATTGATCTAATATTGTGTCATAATTTATAAATGAAGTATTTCTCAAAGCATTTTATAATAATTCAGTTCGATTTTGATTTTTGAATGAACTTATTGGAACTGATAAGAAAGTTATTGGTCTAAGATTTTATTTTTGAAACATCCTAAGAATAGCATGCATCACTGGTCCACAAATTCAGTTTTGAGTCTGGTTCCTCTTATACCGTTTACATGGATCTCAATCCAGAGGCGGAGGTTAGGGTTGGTGAAAGACTTTGGTCAAGTCCCATGCGAGAAAAGCCAAGAAAAAGGCTGAACCAGGACAAAACAGTGGTTGTCGCGACCTGGCCCACGATACAAGCCATAGCTGAAAAGTCGCGTGGTTCACTGTGATCTGGAGTTCGAGAGACATAAAGTCCCGCAACTAGGCACACGGGCTATACCATAGGAGAAGTCGTGTGGGGCACTGTTGAGTTAAGATTTGGTGTTGGCAACCAGCATCACAATTTGAGTCGCGGATGTGGTCGTATGAATCATGTTGACCGTTAAAAACCCCTTTTGTTAGGGTTTCTTCTCATTTACTCTTCTCATCCCCTTCTCTCTTCACTGAAGCCGAATAAGGTACTTTCAGCATTTAAGGCACTTTAAAGCAAGGATTCAAGTATACTGGGTCAAGATTAAAAATCTCCTCGATTTCCTATATGTTTTGCTTGGTTTTTAGGTTATCTTCAAAACCTAGTGAAGTAAGTTCATTCTAACATTTTAAACTGTTATACATGTCAAAATACTGTGTTTTAGTCTCCTAAACATCCCTTTTGATTTATTTTACGTATTTATGAACTTTGTTCAATTTTGGGTATTTCAGGAGATTTAAGGGTTTTTTTCCCGATTTGACAAAATAAAGGTTTAATGGTTTGATCGTGTGGTAAAAACATGAGATATCATCTTAAATATGATATGTTGGGTTATAAAACTTATGACTTTTGTGAGATCTATCAGAAATGACTTTGATCTTGAACGAGATAAATTATTGGTACTTGGAAGAGGAAATTATTTGGGTTTTGAAACCTATGAAACCATATCTCAAATAATATGCTTAGACTATAATGGAACAGATCCATAGGCATATAAGTCGATTGATAGTTTGTAACCATATAATAGCTAGATACGATTAATGAATAACAGAAGGACTCAAGCTATAACTCGTGGGTGGTTGAACTTGATGACTGTGCGACGTGTAATGATTTGATTCTAGCAATTAACCACATCTTAGTTCATTGGAGGGCTTGGACTATAGACCGAGGGTCATTGAACTCGATGGCCAATGTTACGTAATAAAGGCTCTAGAACATAGATTTGTGACCTATTTTTGTGTTGAGCCACGATCAATGGAAATTGGGTCTTTCTCTGTCGTCGCAAGACGTAATGTTGGCTTTATAGTCTTTTATGTTGGGATTGCTTGAACATTTTTCTCGTCAATCTCTATATTCCCGGTTTCATGATTTCTAACTGTATTTACTAAACTATTTCATCTCACTAAACGTTAAACCTATCACTTTTCTTAAATGACATGTATATCAGGATCTTCAGATGGTGGGGATCCCAAGTTTTGAGGGGAGCATTGTTTGTTGCTAGGGACATTTGGAGATACCACTTTTGTAGATACTTAACGTCACACATCGAATAGTATTCTTTTGAAGATTGTAGAAACACCTGATATCATTAGTTGTCGGCCTCTAACAACTCCACAGTTATTATTATTATTATTTTGGTTTAATATTTATCCATAGTTGTTAAGAGATGAGCTAATCAGTTATTAAATAAAAAATGAAAAATACATCCTAACCAAGACGCCAAATTCCAATATAATCTACCTAATTCCAATATATGAACATGAGAGTTACGGAATTCAAACTCGGGTCTAAGGTGGAAAAAAAGTTTTTCAAACCAACTCTAACAGGAAAAACTTATGTCTTCATTGCAGTTTCAAAATATATCTCGTGACACACAACAAACTGATGCAATGAGATTTTTCACGACCTTATAATTTTTTATACAACAATGGAATAACGAAGTGGTTGCCCATGCCCACCACATGTACCACTTGGGTGCGTCCCTGTCATTAGGGACCGTTTTTGTTTGGTTTGTAAGGTTTGTAAGGGATTTGAAATTGAAATCGAATCTCATGTTTGGTTCAATGAAAATCCGAAATTAATATCCAAGAATTTCATTTAAATCCCATAAACATTGGATTTAAAAATCTCGAAGGGGTAGTTGATATTTTATAGAATTTTGTATGATTTGTTTGAACTGATGTTTTCAAATATGTTAAAAACAATATTATATAGGGTTAAATCTATGAAATAACAACCTATTTTCATTTTTTTTTATTATAGCATTATACTTTTGTTTTTCTTTATTACAATAATGTACTTTCAAATTATTTTTTATTAATGCATCGTACTTTAAAAAACCTACCCATTATAGCAATGAGTAACCTGTTACCTTTTAAACCGGTTAACCCTTTGACTTTTTTTGCTTGTGCGGCTTTAATGAGATGATGTGGATGACACATCATTTGATGACTTAACTAAAATAAAAATAAAAATTTATTTCAAATTATTATTAGTGATATTCATTTTTCAAAATGTTTTTTTTGACTTTTTCTTATTAAATTGCGTGCAAATTAAATATTCTAGAGTAAAATATTTCTTAAATAAATATGATACATTATTTTCGAGATATATTTTATTTGTAAAAAAGGTAACACTTATTTTATGCTGTTAAAAAAAATATCTTTTAAAGTTCTTTTTAAATGTTAACAAAATAAATTGTGATCTACAATTTTTTAATGTTGTCATATTAATAAATAATTCAAAAAAATCTAATTAATTTAATATATTTATACGTCAAGTAAAAGTTTTTAAACAAATATAATACATTCTTTAAGAGATAATATTATTTGGTAAAAAAAGAACAATTCTTATTTTCTTTTTTTTAAAAACACATATTTTTTTAAAATATTAGTGAGATAAGTTGTGTTCTACTAGTTTTATTGATATTGGTATATTAATAAATAATTTACAATTTTTTTTAGTTCATTTAATATATTTATTAAATAACATGTAAAAAATCTAAATATTAAAATTAAAAGTACAGTGTTTAATAAGAACTAATATATGCTATAATAAAATAATTTTGAAAGTACAATAGTGTAATAAGAAACTCACATCACTATAGTACATGTGGACAACATACGTGGACAATGAGGTGACATGAAAACCTGGTATAATGGGTAAATATAAATCAAAAAGTTACCCACTGTTATAATGGGTAAATTTTTCAAAATACAATGTCCTAATAAAAAATAGTTTGAAAATATGATATAATAAATAAATTTATGAAAGTAGATTGCTATTTTGTGCCTTTACCCTATTTTATAATAATCAATTAACAAAAAATATTTAATTATTTAATGTTTTTTTTAATAAATTATGCATCAAACATACACAAAATTTAAAAAATATTCCAATTTCAAATTATTCTACAAAATCCAAATCAAATACCCCCTAAACTTACCCACCTAACATATCATAAAGTTACGTCATACATTCTAAATAAGTATATCAACTTTTTTTTATTAACCTGGATATCCAACCTGCTATGTGAGTCGACTAATTCCTGAACGATCACCTGCTTTACGGATAGCTTAGAGTCACTGCATTTGAACCTCCGTGGCCACAAGAGGATTTTTATTCCTTCTTGAATTTGAATTTGAGACCTCCAGTTACTTTTGACCTTTGAAGCCAAGCTCAAGCCAAGCAGACACCATCTTTTTAACCTATAAGTATATCATGTTGCCGCTTCCAAAAACATTACTCAATAAAATATAGATAAATTAATTAAAATATCCATTTTGATCGGTTGGTTTCACCTCTTGATCATTTTTACAATATTTACAAAAATAGTCTTAGGTCCGCAATTTTTAATTTTTTTACGGACTTGGGTTAAAAATATTACTTTTTTTTACGGATATGGATTAAAAGTGTAATATTTTTTTTACAAACATGGGTAGAAAGTGTAAAAGAAATTTGTCATTTAGTTGGGTCCTCAATTACGGATGTAGGTTTTTACAGACCCATGACTATTTTGGTGAACTTAAAGATAAAATGTGAAACCAACACTAAAAAATGGTTATTTTAATAAATTTCTTTAAAATAATTTGGCGTCAAATTATTGAATCAGTCACACCAATAAAAACAAAATAAAATAATGTAGCTGAAAACCGAACAAATCATTACACTCTCATGTTAAAATCAACTTCTTTTACGTCAGTAACACCGATAATCTTGAAGTTAGGAACATAAAAAGGTGCAAGAAACTCGAAAGCAGAATCTGTGATACAGGATTAAGGTGAAAAAGCAAAAGATGGATGAAAACTCAAACCAATCCATGACATATATTTAAACACACAAAGTTAATTTGTAGCAAAAGAAAACCCAAAACGGGACAAGCAAAATCAGTATTTGAGGAGGTATCACACGTAATGTAATGCTTAAAGCATATCTATGTCCACTATGCCCCAATGTGTATATCCTCTTTAACCACTCTTTTGTCACGTGATATACTTCATATCGTCTGTAATTGACACGTTACTATTACTCAAAAAGAGTAAGTATTCTTGTAAAAAAGTTAGGAGTTAAAATAAGAAACATAAAAAAGATCTAAACATCATTTTTAATTTCATTTCAACCCCATGAATTGGTTTTGATATGAAACTTAATCCGGTTCATTAATGTTGATCCTCAACTAGAATTGATCCAATGGTAGAGATCCCTCCTTACAATTCTCACCATAACTTCTTTTCTTACCAGAAACCAACCCTACTCAAACAAGGGTACAACGCCACACCACCATCTTGAGCACTCCTATCACACTCAAAGCTATTTTGGCCATGCAGTTCACCTACGATGAATCCAGGCCATTATTGATCGACCGGGAGTAGTCGGCGTGCGTAAGCTGGCCCTGATTACCACGTTTACCCAATAAAAATAAAAAAAGAAATTGGGTGTGCTTATAATCTTGGTGCTACAGAGAATCAATTATACTGCTCATAAACATTTTTAACAAGGCTATTAACGTTTGACATTTTGCATTACAACAATACAGGAGAATGGAAAAGCAAAGCATGTGTCCAGTAAATATGTTGTTTTGGGTTCTGGTGACACAAAATCAATGCAAAATAACAAACAGAAAAGGTTGACAATATTCTTCACACACAAAGTTGTTATAGAGGAATGAAAGATGGTTGTAGTTTGTGATAACTTACTCCATGGAATATGCACAGTGATGGGAGATTGTCCACTCCATTACTAGACTCTACAATGGATCCTGCAAAAAGGAATCACACTTGGACGATGGACTCTGTACTGTCTTGCACAGCCAACCGTTCTGAGACATCCGCCAGCGACTTGAGGTTGCACTTGACGAGGGCCTCAACAAAGTAGCACGTTTCATCCGTGGTGTTGCCCTCCGGCACATCCACCACGAATGATTCAATTACCAAAGTTCCTGGCCTCCCTTCAATAGTTTCTGGATGAAGGGTGATCACTGATGAGTAATTCTGCAACCAAATCCCAATAATGTTAGCTCTCGTATATTTACATGTGACTGTGTGCGTGAATGTCTGTGAATGTGTACATGAATATATCAGTTTATGTAGTGGAAGGGTCTGCATACATCCTACAGTCCATGTTCCGTGAGGGACACACCGGGTTGGGGGCTGTTTGGTTGGTTTTCCATTAAGTTATGTATGGATAAAGATGTATATATGCATTCATTTGTCTATATAGATTGGAAAGGTTTTTGTGTTGGAGGGCTTTCCATAGATGGAATGATCAATGTTCTTAATTAGGAGCAATAGGTTTGGAAAAAACTTGGCTTTCTGCATAAAGTTCCCCTATAGAAGCTTACTGAATAAGTCACTTTCATATATCATTAAGCCACTACCAAACATTCATGTTTCTACATCATTAAGCCACTACCAAACAATCATGTATAGTTGACCGAATAGGCAGTGAGTTCCACTAATCTCATGAAACTGCTAACAAGCAGGGCCTTAGTTTGGTTTGGTTTATGTGTGGTCGAGAATGAGATTGAGAGAGAGGTATACCTGGAGCCTGTGATCTCCACCAACAATTCTCATGCCCAAGATGTGTTCCTCTTCATTGAGAAGTTCCAACCTTTCTGTACTGGTGGTAGCAGGAAGTCCAGATCGAACATTTACTTCTCTAACACTTCCAATTTCAAGGTCACCACCTTGCACATTGCATCCACTCACAAAGGGTTTGTACTTCTGTGGTTGATCAAACCTCCTCACCAGGGACCATACCTTGAACACACATAAACCATTCAGAAAAGTTATTGATGACCAAGCAAAAGAAAATCATTCACCACACATGGAAACAATGGTTCACTGAATGGGAATACATCCATGGGAGAAGGAAACAAGCTTGCAGTGTATCAAGAAAACTACAGAATGACAATATGATGTTTCTATAACCTCAAGCAGACAGAGCATTATAGATTTCAATATGGATCCAAATGTAATCCTACCAAGACTCCAACTCAAACTTTACAAATCCCAATTTTAGTTAATTCAAATAAGAATAATCCAGGATATCTAAATCACGCGAGACCGCTATTGCTTTCTATGGTCAACCCAAGGAAAAGATTCTCATATGGAGCTCCAAAAAGATAGAAGGGACTTTTCATTTCGGTTAGGATTTAGGCATCTCAACACGAAACCATTTTTGGATTAATAGGGTATCAACTTCTACAAAACTTCATGATCTATTAACATATTTTATCACCTGACCTTTTCATACTCGATAAATGATCATCATTGAAATTCGTGTTATATCAAAAAGGGGCTCATAGTTCAAAATAAAATCCCCTGTACGTTTTCTATTTAGAGTTATTCCCTTGATGATCGAAATGTAACAATACTTTCTACAAATCAAATTTAGTCATAAGTCCATCTTTATCAGAATGGGCCCATAAGTTGGCATTTGCATACCCAATTTTTCCATGCCACTTTTTGGAGTCTTGAAAATTAAGGAGTCACCTTAGTATCTAGGACAATGACTAAAGCAAATCAAATAATAAAAGCCTACCAGTTTCTGGGACAATAACTTATAACTAAACCTGGAATGTGGAAAGTACCAACTCTGGGGATAATTTAGTAACGGTTTAAGGGTAAGAGCAAAATAATGCCATTTGCAGTAATATCATTTGTGGATACTGAAAAGTGCAGATAGAAGCATTAAAGAAGCAGCTTTTACTCTAAACACACTCGATCTGAGAGCTTAAGGGTTACAGACGTCCCTTGGTTTCATTAAGCCAAATACCACATTGTGTTCCTGCTTGACACCTAATTTACTTTCATTTAAGGTTAGTAAGCATGTTTAACTTTAAGCAATCATCGAAATGACTCTTGACAACACACGTTCCGCTAGTATACATTGACAGTTATAGAATGAGGGCAACGGTTGGCTTGTTTATGCGTCAGTAATTAAAAAACGGACATAAATCATAGTCTCTCTAAAGAAAAACACAAGTTTACCTACAGTGATATCCAATTTACTAAACTGAAAGATAACTTCAGCTCAGATCCACTGTGATTACGATTACTAGATCAATTAAACTCCCAATTATAGATTCGGAAACTTACGAGATGAACAGGCGCTTTGATGCGTTTAAGAAGCGAGGATGTGCACTGGTACGCTCTAACCTCGTGCTTATGGTGCCTCTTAATGTAATCGATCTCCGGCAAATTTGCACCGTCTCCGGTGATCGCCATGTATAGTAATCAACGGCAACAAAGAAATCGGATGGTCCAAGCCGAGAGTGCCACCGGAAATCAATCGATACAACGCCGATAAACAAATATTAGTCGGTTGATTCGTTAACGTTTGAGAGAGAGAGGAATCACAGCTTCAATGGGTGGGTTGCTTTGCTTTTTGGTTTTTTCTCATCCACCTCTCCCTTCTCTCCACCATTTTCATGTGATCATTAAGATAATATCAATTTGCCCCCTACACTTCTCAAAAACGATTTTTTGGTCCTTATACTATTCTTTTAAATTGTTACGTTTAACTTGTGCTTAAAAATAAGTTACTTTGCGTTATATTTTATTTCTATATAGAATGAGCAAAATTAAATTAAAAAAAAAGGAAACAAATCAGATTATTTAAAATTCATCCAAAGTATATTTTATTTTTTATTAACTTGGATCATTGTTTTAATACTAATTCTCTAATCACTAACCCGATAAGCACTTACCAGTAAAATTCAACACTATTATTTACTTATCGAGTAAAATTTTAGTCAACAAAAACGGTAAGAGCTGATCGTGGTAAGATCATTGCCCTCACTTACCGGGTAAGTCTCTCGGACTTTGCTTCGTTCTTCTTGGGTAAGATTTTTGGCCCTTGAAATATTCATCCGCTAAGATAATGTAACTTGATAAGCGCTTACCCGAGTAAGCATTTGGTAAACAGTCCCTTAGACATGATGTGTTCAAACTTGACACAAAACGGTTTCTCTCAAGATATGTGATTGATTTATACTTGCTTGATAATGTTTCGTGTACAAATAAACAAAAGTGTATAAAAAATACTCTTTCCTATGTAAACATCAAAATATATGATGATTCCTTATAATGTTATAAATTGTTTTATATGTATTTATAAAAATATATGAAAAGGAAGAACCCGATGATGGTTACATTACAAAAATATGACCATTAATTAGTTTGCTCAAGTTGGCTAATCGATAAACCATTTCAAATAAACTCATCTGGCATAAAGAAACAAGTATACTGTCAAAATATTGCAAATTTTACATGGTCTTCAAAGATCTGTTGCATCGATTTATTATGTTCAATTACAGGTAGATGGTGCATAACATGTATGAAGTGTTATTTATAGCATACACATTTAAACGAACGAGGTCAGTATAATGTAAAGACAGTGCACATTCATAAATGTCACTAAAAATAAAAAGGAGCATAGTTTTTAGCAGTAAATAATAAGTAATGGTCAAACATGCGAATATATTGTCAATCGGTTAATGGTAACACTAAAACTCGCCATATTTCAATCAAATCTCGTATCCACCTAAATAACATATACCCTAAAACCTATTTAGGAACCGTTTGCTAAACACTTACTTGGTATGTACTTACCGGGTAAATTTCCATGAACATGAGAATGGCCAAGAATCTTACTAGATAAGAACAATGAAAATGATAGATAATCTTACCCGGTAAGTAAAGATGACGACTCTTACTCGGATAAGCACTTACCCAGTAATTTGTTGCATTCAATATGGTTTGATGTACTAAAATATTATGTATCAAAATAAATTATAATGTTGAATCCTATCAGTAAGCATTTAGGTAAACCACCCCTTAATCATTATAAATCAATACAAACAGTACAAATATAAAATATGTTTATAGTATTAAAAATATTTCATAATGAAAATTTTACAGACAACACATGACTGTTCTCCAATAACACGCATATTTGATTTGTATATCCTTATAATTTAAATATGTTGTAATTTTATTATTTATTTTTTGAAAAATAAAATAAAATATGTAGGATAAAAGGTTAAATGATTTTTATAAGTTTAGACGAACTTTAAGAGAAGGGTAAAATCTGTGTGTTAGAGAGCGTGAGGGGGGAATTTGAAAATTTTGACATTTTAAAAGGGGTGTAAGTGTTAATTTAGAAATTTAATGGGAAGAAGGTAATGTGATTGGCTGCTTGGGTGTTTAAACGCATTATTGGATTTTGTGGGAGGTCCGTCTATCTGAGGACACATATCTCTCTTTCCACTTGGACGTTTTTTATTACTATATTTAGGGTTCGGTGTTATAGATAATTTTGACAACTAATATTTTATAACTAAAATATAAGTTATAGATAACTTAACTCATAATTAAAATGAGCTAAGTTTTTAAATACAAATATCTAATTAGTATAAATAAACAAGTAAATAACAATCCGTCATATAATTTAATAGAAGTTAAAATAAAAAGCGTAAGAAAGGATAAGATCTTTTTATCATTTTTAATCTCACTCCAATTTCATGGATTATGCTTAGGGGTACTCAAAGACTCGATCAACCCAACGCGAAATAATTCAACCCGAAGCAACTTGATGTCTAATCGAGTTGTAAAATTGTCAAACCATAGGTATTGGGTTATTATTATTTGAACTCAACCCAACCCGAGGAACCCGATATCCTTTTATTTATTGGATTTAATATGATTGTTGAATTTCTATTAATATATACATTAGATAATTACATTATCATGTATGTTTTTCATATATATATATATTTTCATTATATTCATATCTCTATATAACTCATTCATATATATATGTTCAGTAACTGTGAACATATATATGTAAATTATGAAAATTAACTGATGTGATATACGGAAGAAATATGGATAAGTTGTATCAAATGATTGATGATGAAAAATAAATTATGAGTAAAGAAATAACATATTCAATGTTAGAATAATATTTTAATATATCAAAGTATCAACCCGACCAACCCTTACGGGTTGGGTTGCACTTTGGTTTTGGGTTGGGTTAAGATTTTTCCAAACCGCAAGCATTATGTTGGGTTGTTCAAATGTCTTCAACTCGATCAACTCAACCCATGAGCACCCCTTTATGCTTATCACAATAATTTGATTTAGTGCACCTTGGTGCATCTCATAAGTATAGATCTTCAATTAAGATTGATCTATGGATGAAGATCTCTTCTTACCTTTCCCCTTTATAACTTTCATTCTCACCGAAACTCAACTATCTGATAAAAATGGTTTAGTATTTATGTTGTGATAAACATATCAATATCATCTCGTTTCGATCTTAATTTAAATACAATTTGTCAATTACAGAACAAGGGTTATAATTTTACTATTTAAATATTAACGGTCTTACTCAATATTTGTTATTTATAATAAGATTTACATTACAATTAAGCAAAAATAATACAATTAGTATACCTATCTTCGTTTGTAGTATGCATAATGTGGAGCATACTGTACAGAGTAATCTATATGAGAAAAAGACTGAAGTTGAGAGTTTCCTACATGATAAATAAATATAATTTAATGGATTTATGTGCATTAAACATTTATACGTGAAAATTTTAGACACGTAAAATTTAATCATCAATATACATTCGTGTCCAGTAAGTGGGGATCCTTATTCTCATGGAGTCAGTTGTCATGATCCACACAAACACCAAGTGGATGTTTAGTTGGGGTATTGTTGGGTAGAGAATTGATGGTGATATTTAGGTGGTGTTTGTTTTTTAAGAGGTTCTGAAGTCTGAAGTCTGATTTCACTTCTGAATTTTAAGAGGTGGTACTGAAGTCTGAAATCTGAATCAGTCAGACTGTTTGTTTTTAAGTCTGAAATCTGAAATCTGAATCAGTCAAGTTTTGGATCTGATAGATTTGGATCGATCTGGGTCATGATTTTACGAGAATATGTGGATCGATCTGGGTCGTGATTGATTTGGAGATCGAATGTCTTGCGAGATAGATTTGGAGGACTAAATCTGGAGGTGAGGATGGAGGGGAGAGTCTGGAGGGAGCGATTAAGAGGATTTAAGTGATTATGTTATCATTTTTTTTCAGAGCAAATTAAGAGCTTTTCAGCTCTTATTTATATAAAAAAACAAACGGTCTGAAAATAAAAACGTCTGACCGGTTCAGACTTAAGAGGCATTAAGTGATTTTTTTCAAAAAACAAACAAGCCCAGAATGACTTATCATTCTATAATGCAGGTAATGGACCAATATTAAAAAGAGGGGGGAGGGGTGTTGATGATAGGAATGTGAAACCACATATGGCAAGAAGTTTATCGTTTCAAATGCTCTTTTTTTTCAAAATTGCCTTACCCTCGGTTGGGGAACTACCTCATGCCAACGTTGGTTTATGGCCCCACTGTCGCACACCATCATTGCCCCCACAACGCATGCTTGTTGATCACCACCTTACAGTGTAACCAGCTTATGGCTTCGCCATCCTACAACGTCACTACCCATGACCTTTACTCGACAAATTACCTAACACCTTATTCGGTCCATGGTTTCTTCACCATAGGCTCGCGCTGCCCATACAACATCTGTTACATGAAGACAATAGTTCCATTGAGAAAACATATGTAGGCCTTCATTTGTACCTAAAAACTCGAATGGTTTTGTAAATGTTGTAAGGTTTCTCATTGTTGTTAGCCAATCTTTTGAGTTTATCGTGAAATAAATTGACAATAAATACAAGTCGTACATTATGCAGTAACCATTCTCATTCCCAAAACCCATAAAGGTTATCAATGTAATTGTCATCTCATCCTCTACAACGAGCCAAACACCTTCTACTTTGTTACGAAGGCAAATGAAACAAATACTACTGCTTAAATGATGTAATTAAGTATGCAAGAAGCAAAAAAGTAAAGTTGTTAGGAAGTAGTGGACAACCTACACAAGGATAAATTTTTTTTTCTTCATAAAATACATCATGATGTCATACTTACCTTACAATAATAAAATCAAATTAATAACCACAATGGTGGTGCCTGATTTGTTTGAGTTTGACTCCAAAGGTCAAAAGTACCTGGAGATCCCATGTTCAAATCCAAGGAGGAATAAAAATCCCCTTGTGGCCACAGATGTTCAAATACGGTGACTTCGGGCAATATGCAAAGCAGGTGGTCATCCTAAGATTAGTTTGTTTGCATAGCGGGTTGAATATCCAGGTTAATAAAAAAAATCAAATTAAATTACCTCAATACAGTAAAATGACGTCTCTAAGAGAACTACCCTACTTTCAAAAACACGGCATAACCATTGCTGCAAACTTGTTTTGACCCAAATGCGTGTAACCCATATGCAAAACTTATTATAAAACTAAATGGGTATGTTAGCAATGCAAATACAAAATTTCAGACAAGTATAGGGTCGTTTAATACCCAAAATTGCAGGTGAAACATATGAACTTTGCTATTAACCACAACATGTAACCATTCATCAAAATAGTGAAAAACTCCTGGTTGGGAGACTAATTATGAACCATAGACAAGAAATATCTATACGGTTATTTATATAATAAACTACATAAACAACTTGACAACAAATCCAATATTTGACGTGCATAAAAAATAACTGTTCTTGCACCCCACATTCCCGTTGTTTGACACAACTAACTCGTAATTATTAAGCTGCTGCTAGAAGAATCTCACTCACACACAAAAGGGAAAAATGATTAACCAAATTTTTTTTGTGTCACCCACAATCTTCCATTGCCCGTTGTACTTTTACATTGAAAAACTAGAACGTTTATGTTAAAACGAAAAAAAAATGTACACAACCTTTGTTTCGTCTTCGAGTGATCTTAAGCCGTTTAACAATAATCATGGACAACATTGAATTCATTATGTCTGATATCTTATAGTCATAATTTACTGAGATTAATCTGAGCATAATATAAGTCACTATTCCAAAACTTATTCTTTATCCCTCGTTTTCACTCGAGTTGATTTTACTAATGATTTATACTTAGTTTCATTATACATGAATATTAATATTAAAAAAAATGATTTTCTTAATTGTTTTGGTTGCAATCGGTCATATTCCATGGAACAACAAATTTATTTATCTGATCAATTTCAAAATTTATTAAATATACAAATAAAACAATATTTATAGAAACCGTGAAAACTTTTATCTTATGATATTGTTTTCCATGATTTTTTTTCCATCTAAGACTAGTATTGAATGTATTGACGAACATATATTTGTTTCACAATATATTTGCTTCATATGTATTCTGTTTATATTGTGAAACTTTTCCACATGTAACTTTTGTTTCACAAATATACTAAAAAAAGTTCTAATTGTAAAACGAATACATTTAAAATAAATGCATTGTGAAACAACATATAATACACTAATTCTTAAGATCATCGCAATTTCAAGGATTATCAATAGGGGTGTTCAAAAAACCGACCAACATGGCCAACCCAATCCGAAAAAACTCAACTCGAGGTAACCTAACATATAGTTGATACAAAATTAGGCAAAACCACATCTATTAAAATGAAATTGGGTTAGGGTAATTTGAACCAAACCCAGTAACCCTGATGTCTTCTTATGTTATGAATTTAATATCATTGTTAAGTTATTGTTTAATATCATATACATTCTGTAGTTAGTTATATTCAAAATTATATCACAATTTCAACTGTAATTTTACTTTCTTATTCGCATGAACCTTCGAAATTTTCATCTGGAGTTTGTCAACCTTTATTGTAGTTGTTCTCATTTTCATTTTACTTCGTTTAAACACTAAAACTTAGCTAGATTGTAAAATAATGTATCAAAGATTTAATCCGATCAAACCGACCAACCCAATCTACACGATTTTAATTGGCTTAGGTTGTAGTTTTAATTGGACTGGACTGAGTTGATTTTTTTTTAAACCTCAAACATTAAATTGAATTATTTAAATACTTTTAATCCGATCAAATGCATAATCTGCAATCTTAGTTATCAAATTAACCTCTTATGACCACAAGGGTGGTGTCTGATTGGTTTAAGTTTGGCTCTAAAGATCAAAAATACCAGGAGATTTCAGGTTCAAATTCAAGGAGGATTAAAAATCTCCTTATGGCCACGAAGATTCAAATACGACGATTCCAGGCTATCTGCAAAGCAGGTGGTCAACCTAGGATTAGTCGGATATCCAGGTTAATAAAAAATTAACCCCCTTTATCAATGTAAAGGAATTTTGTAATAAACCACCTTGAGTTAATCCATCGGTCCGGACCGGCTCGGCCCAAACTCATATAAAACTGTATGCCTGCACAACCGGCAGATTACTCGTCTTCCCGCCAAAACCTCTGCACAAGCCGACGTCTGTCACTCTTTCCCGCCATTCTCATCTTCCCGAAAATCCATCTTTCACCATTTCCGCGACTTAAACCTGTTGTACTTCTGATTCCAGAACACATATCTTCAGGTACGATCCTCACTATGTTAAGTACACCTTTATATGTATTTTTATATGACGTCCTTGTATCGAGTGTATTCTGTGGTAATAGTAGGTTATACATCGAACCGCATGTTAAAATTCGCTCATCATTTTTTGAGGTGCTTAAGACCTGTCTTTTAATTTCTCAAAGTTTTGAAATCCGTGATTTATACTGATATAGTAGTTCCGATAGGTGGCAGTTCTGTTAGGGTTTGTGAAAAGGCTGTGATTGGGTTCAAGTATGACTAAAGAAGAAGCACAGAATGGAAGAGATGACATGTTAATTGACGATCCTGAACCCCAAAATGCGCAAGTAGATGACGGATTCAATCCTAATTACCTCAAAGTTTACTACGGTAATTGTTCCTAGAAACAATTTATCTTCGCAAGTTATTGTAGTTTTACATATTTTTTGTTAAATTTCTGACTTGCGTACTGAATTATGCCCAAATTGTGGTACCATTTTATGTTTTCTATTTTGCTTCATCAATCTCGAGAAATAAGAGATTGGAATCAAACCTAGTACCTTTCAGATGCAAAATTGAGATAAATTTTATTTTGCTGTTTGCATTACTTGTTATAAAGTTCAATGTGGCAAAAATAAGCAAGTAACATTGACAAGAATCAGAATTTGCCTAAAAATCTGAAGCTGAAAATTAGCTTGTTAGGCATCTCAGATTGAAATGAATCTCTGTCTGGTATGAGTGAGCAATTACAACAAGATTATTATACGGGTTGGTTTTTTTAGAAACCTTTCCAATGATTAAGCCTAAGCCCATTGAAACTTCATCTGAGTCAATGATTAACTATCATGTTTAGAGGTAAGGTAGTACTTCAAGAGCGATTCACAATGCCTCCTACCAGGGTAGGTAAAACCAAACCAAATCAAAGTTACCAAATATATCCCACCCAGAAGTAGCGTTTGAGGGGTAGGATGCACAGCACCTTTCGTCTACCCAATGTAGAGAGGTTGTTTAGGTGAAGACCCTAGCTTGTGAAAATGTTTGGTAAAGTCTAGAGAGAGGCTGATACTTCATAAAAAATTCAGAAAAATTTGAACATTTTGAATAGTAATTGAAGAGCTTGATATAGTGGTAAATTTTGTAAAACGGGAATGTGTGCAAAAGGGCATCAAGGAAACAAAGAACAGCACAGAGATTAGAGAAGAAGGATAAAACATGGTGCAGGGCAATAAAGTCAGTGGAGAAGTATGATAAATCTAATCATCAGAACTTAGATGCATTCTTCTGTTACTAGGTAGGACCTTTGTTGCTCAAATTTCACTTGAAATCTGTGGATGCTTGTAGATTGAATTTCAAATTTTTTGCCCAGATAAAACTGCAAAAGAAACAAGGAAGATTTTTCAATATAGAAGCATTTGTCCTTTTGTGTTATGAATTTATCCTTGATCAATAGGGTCATAATTTGAGTTTCTGACTTTGATGGAAATGTTTAATTTTGGCAGGAAGGCTTTTCCCACATGCAGATATGTTCAAATGGATGTCATACGGAAATGGTAATCTTATTAAGTACTCATTTTGTAAAAGGAGCTTTTAGTAGATAACAGATTGGACTTCTAATAATATTTGGATTCAAGATTCATGATCTTAACCGAACCATGTATACTTTTGGGAACTATGTTGTACATCCTTGTTCATTGTTTTCCAACCGAATTTGAAACATCCTGAATGTGAGTTGTCTATATATGCAGATGGGAAACATCCTGCATGTGACCAATCTTATTTTGGGCGGAGAGAATTTTCTTTCACATTGGATAATGATATATATTTGCGGTTCCAATCTTTCAAGAGTGCGTCTGAGCTGGAAAATGGCATCAAAGATAAATGTCCATTCAAAATAGATATTGGTCCTGTTTATAGTGTTGATGTAAGATTCTATAAGATCGTTTTACTATTCTTGAAGGAAGTTAGCTCTGCTGCTGCATGTGTCATGATTATTATAGCTTCAATGTCTTATCTGCTTTCTGCATATAAAATATCCCACTAATTTTTTTGCTTTACCTGTAAAAGGTACTGTAAATGTAACTGAAATTGAACGGACTGTGTTTGGTGTATTTTTAGTGTTTGCTTATTGGTACTTGTCTCTTGATCTTTCAACAGCCTTCAAAGAGGCTTGCATACGCACAATCTGGGGACAACATTTTCACTCCTGTGGAAAGGGAGCTAGTGTTTGACATAGTAAGTTTTCTTTGTTTCTGAATGCATACTAAACATTGAATAGTCTAAAAGCAAATCTCTGATCATTAAACATGATTGTAAACTGTTGAGCTTTCCAGGATATTTCAGATTATGATGATGCCAGATATTGCTGCTCCGGAGCAGATGTTTGCTTGGACTGCTGGCCTTTGATGACCATTGCAATTAAAGTGATTGATACTGCCCTTAGAGGTGAGAATATTACCTCGTGGCAAGCTGATGCTTGTACAATGTATGGTTGAGTTAGTTCTACCAATATCCAAAGGTTATTACATTTAGAAATCAATGTCTTGGTAGTTTGATGCAGTATCATTTTACATGCACTGACATTCCTGTGTTAGCATATGCATCAGTTTTCGTCTAAACCATTGCTTCTACTGTTATACATCAGTAACACTAGTTGCATGTCCATTTTGCTCAGATGATTTTGGGTTCAATCATGTTCTCTGGGTATACAGTGGCCGTCGTGGTGTTCATTGTTGGGTTTGTGATGGAAAAGCAAGAAGGTGATACTTCAAACTATTAAAATGAAAGTTTTACTTTTTCTTCCAGCTACAATTGCTCATTTACAATGGGGTGTGAAGCCTGAATTTTACTATCTTGAATCTCAGGTTGAATAATGAACAGAGGTCAGCTATTGCAGACTATTTTCGCCTGTACAAGGTTGATTTTAGTTGTTCATATACGCAATTGTGCAAATTTTTATAGCGTGAGAGCTCATTATCTTTTATTTATTGTTCAGGGTAACAGCAATAGCACATCAAAGGTTTCACTCCTGGGTCCTGCACTTCATCCTTTCCTTGTGTAAGTATGGTCATTTATGTAATAGTCGGTCACTTCTTGCCCCATTTAATATCCTGAACCTTGTAATATCCCTGCAGGAGATCGTATATCGATGTTCTGAGAGATTTCTTTGAGGAGAAATTACTTTGCAGCCAACAGTTACTTTCAGATGAGAGATATGAGAAAATACTGGAGATGATTCCTGATGAATGTATGCAATTTGGATATATAACTGTTTTCCTTTTTCCTTTTTTCTTTTCTCCTTTCTCTCTTTCTGTTTGTTCTTTTTGTCTCTCTATTGTTGCTTCTTCCTAGTACTTGCAATGTGCTTTACCTGCTACGTGTGTTGAACAAAATAAGCAAAAATTACTTTCAGGAACTGTTTATAAGATTTGTGGTTACCTTGTAGCAATAACCTCGGAGCTTAGAGGAAAGTGGCAAGACAGTAGGCGCCCCTCTAGTGGAAAAGATGTGAATGTTGTGCGATGGGAGCAACTAAAACATCTGCTTCAATCTGGTAAACAAAAGGTATGTTCATTTTATTAATTAATATCAGTAAAAGAAGTGATGAAATCCAGATGACAGACCATCTGGTTCTTTTTGGTGGTGGTTGTATGTAGCTCTGTGTTTTTGGGGCTTGGGATTGTGATTTTCGAAGCTTTTGTCTTCACTAGTTTGTTACTTGGGTTGGTTTAAGCTCTTCAATTTTAAGTGGCTGGTTTTAATTCCTTCATTGCTGCTTATAAATGCAAAAGCTTTCAAATCTTGACATCCTCTTTACTGGCAACACACCTTTGTAACATAATAAGCATAACTTTCTTGATTCTTCTCCAAGCTACATTTTGTATGCCTGGGATCAAGAATTATTTATTTTAAACTCAAAAAAGCATTCCGAATGCAATATATTTCTGTATGCATCTATAGCTCTTTGAACTATTCTTTTTCTTCCACATGTCAGGCACCTGGGATTCGTAGGTGTGTTGAGGAGATTGTCTTCTCTTTCACTTATCCTAGGCTTGATATGGAGGTCAGTACTGTCTTATCTTCCACTAGATCTGTAGTTGGTTATATTTTACTTTACTGCAATCCTCACCTTGTATGTTTGTTGTTAACTGTCTTTAATTCAACACAAGAAGTTCCATTTCGTAATCATTTATGTTAATCATGTTCTTCCACCATATAATCTAAATCTACTTATGCATGAAATATATCAGGACTTTTACGCAATCAAATACATACATTAGCTAGAGGTGGTACATTTTAACTCATTTGATGTCACATCTCAGGTTTCAAAACACATGAATCATTTGCTGAAGGCACCTTTTTGTGTACACCCCAAAACAGGTCAGTTTCGGTATTTGCTTCTTTGAGTATGACAGGCCATGGCATTAAGATCATAACTACGCTGACAGTTTGACACGATGCCTATGCGCAGCGGTTTTGATGTCCATGTTTACATAAAGAATTTGCGTCATATTTCTGAAAATAATGCATGATATATAAATTAATTGAGTTCCTAATTTTTCAGAAATTTCATGCTTAAAAGCTAATATGGCCATCTTAGGTAATTTTTTACCATATGCCAAATCTCATCCATGTTTTTTCTAGGGCGTGTCTGTGTTCCTATCAATCCAGCCATTTGTGATGAGTTTGATCCCACCAATGTGCCAACACTTTCCAAGGTAATGTTTTGGTGAGCGAACTATATATGGAACTGCTTCTTGTATCGGTATTTTGCAATTCTGGTTAGAATTTGTTGTATTCTGGAGTCTGTCAGTGTTGAAGTTGAAAATGCTCATGATATGTATAAGAATGATCAGTTGCTCAGTTACTTGCTTTAGGTTGAACTAAATGCAATTTTGCAATATAACAGGAAGTTCAATATAGGCTCATGAACGCCTTTTGTTTTGACGAAGGTATGCAGAAGTAAGCTGAGAACCTCTGAAAATAATTCTAGATTATATTGACAACAAAGAATTAAGTTACAGATTTTGGTCGAGTTAAAAGCCACATTTTCTCATGCAATATCTGTTTTCTCACACAATATTTTCCACTTGGGAAGTAGGAGTCAGAATTGCAGAACCTGTCTGGTTAGCCTTTGGTTTTATCACTTGGTTATTTATGAGATGTCCCCTTTTTAGGTTGTTAAAGTTTTTATGATTTTTATCTGTCAAACAATGTTTTTGAAAAGATGATCATGGACCATTGATGCATTCGTATGCTAAAAGGTTTTATTTTCATTGCCAAGGTTATTTCCATCTGGGTGTTTTGACATTATGAAAACTCAACCCTCCATGTGAAGGGGTTTGCATATGCATGTGTATTACTTGTATGTGTGTTGTAGGGCTTTAAAAAGATCCACATATTCTGTTAATTGTTCTAGCTTTCTAAGATATAGAATGTAGTCTATTACTTTGAAATCATGAGAATCTTGTTGGTTGATATAAATTATGGCAGTTCAAGAATATAATTATTTCAAATATCGTATGCGTTAACCTTGGTATGACTTTTCTATCTTGCATTCTACTTTTTTATCAGTTTTTTTAGTTTTAGGGAGATATGGTATCAAGAGTCTTGATCCTCATAGCCTGACCTTCTGAACTGCTAGAGTATCAAAGCAGCCTTGATTGACCCACCTTTGTTGTTTCTCACAGCTTCTGGGAGAAATCAACACAGCAGGCTTGCAAGCAGAAGGCGATAAAGGTAAGTTACTGAAAATATGATCATTCCCTAATGATCTCGATCACCGAAATGAAAGCTTCTTATGCAAGTCAAGAGTTCTGTTGTGTCAATAATCAGATTGATAACAAATGGCCTTTGCCATACCGGTATCCGGGTTTACAGTAGAGCCCAGCCTCCTAGGAGGTAAGGGTTTATACTTCACCCAAGTTGAGGAGGGTGCATGAGTTCATTTGCCGCATATAAATATTATACACTAAAAGAAGAAAAAGGAAATTCAGATTGATTCATTTCACAGCTCTGATGTATTTTAGGACATGTAAAGTCTTTCATTCAGGCATGGTACAATATAGTATTGTAATATTGTTAAATTGACCTATCATATTATCTCAAAGGCAACTACTTTCTTATCGTCGTCATTGTGTGTTAGTATTGTTATGGCTTTCTAGTTTTTTTTTTAATTTTTACTGTTTGTGGATTGATGCCAGTATGGGATAGAACCTCAATGGGGAAGTCCATCAGATACTTTAGAGAATCTTTCTTGCAGCCTTTGCTGAAATCTTGCAAGGTAATGAATAACGTTTGTGGTTCTACTTCCGCTTAAATTTTTTGTGTGATGTTCAGCTTCTAAAGATGGCTGTGACAAATGCTCATTTATACTTGTGCCTGGAATGGCAATTGGAATCAATAGAATTTAGACAGCTTGTAATTTGCTGACTTTAGTATGATACCTTTTTCAAATGCATGATTGTTGAAAAATTGGTTTAGTTGTGAATCTTTAGCAGGCTTTTCAGATTTTGAATCGATAGCAAGAAGATATTTGCTAGACTTTTTCTGACTTCCCAATTTATGATTCCAATGATGCTGAACTATAAGAATTCACTGCTTTTGCAGGAAGAGATAGAAGGCTCACACAGTGTCAAAGTTCAGCAATCAAAAAACTCCTTGAACTGGTAATGCTTACAATTTATCAGCGACAACGTCTGCTTTGATTCATTTTGTGTTGCAAGTTTAGTTAGCATGTAATATGATATTTACAATGGTTATGTTCTTATATCAGAATGAAAAGCAAATATCAGATTCAACAAACATATGTACTATATCATTATAACACAACACTTAGAAAATGAAGTTTGGAAACATAAATCATACTAGTTTCAGGGAATTAATGGCAGATACATTAACTTCTGGCAGCGTGGTTACCTTTGAACACTAATTAGTGAGTTTGTCTCAGGATTTTTGTTACATAAACTCTGTTTAGGGAGGATGTTACCGCGTGCTTAGAGTTCTTATTTGGTTTCATTACTCCAAAGTTTTCTTTCTTGTCTGTTCCAAAAGACTAGGGGCTGTTTACCAAAAAAAGGGGTAAAAACTGATCAAATAAGATGCTTTTACCGGGTCAGCATTTTGGAACAAGTCTGTATTCAAGGTAAACAGAAAAGAGGCCAGCAGTTAATGAATAGAATTACTGGCCATTCAAAGATGATTATTGGTTTATATTAGATTGGATAATGAAGATTGTATTGAGTATTAGGGTTTTAAGGGTACTTTTAATTGTATTAGCTTAATGTAAATAGGTGTGTGAGATGTAATCCTTTGATTCAAGTCAATACAATATCGGTTTCCTCATTCCTTGGATTTAATGAGTTTTGGAGGTTCCTTCGTGTAAATGTTACTGGAAATTGGAAACAGGGGAAAAAACAAAGGACACTTTAGCAGTGAGAGTTGTCTTGTTATTTCTAACCACGTTTGAAATGACACATACGACTATGTAATGTGTTATTTCATACAGGTAAATAACAAATATATTTAAAGATTAAAATTTGTAAGTAGCTTGAAAAATTAATTGAATTTTAAAGAATAACGAAAATAACTTCTAAAATTGAATGAAATGTTGCTTAACGTCAACAACATCAAATGGATAATGATTCGGGACAAAACCCCCGGCTCTAGATGAGGGTTTGGAACCAATTTGATTCATGGTTCTCCAAAATAAAAATAACACAAAGTTGCTTTCGTTTTAATGTAATTTATCATTTATTTTAATGTTGAATGAGTTTTAAGAAATAATAAACCGGTAATGGTTCAAACAATAACACTTTCATTTTATGGAAATGCGAGAACACCCTTTTACTACAGTCTATCACATACAATACACACGTGATACTAAATTGGAGACCCAGACAACCTTTGGCGCGACCTAGGTTGCGGGCGAAGTCGTCCGCACACCACTGGCTCCCTCGCGTGTATGATCACATGTGATAAGAGTGTTCACAGTAGAACAAAAAACTTGGCATATCATAAGAAATAACGGGACAAAAAAAGAAAATCATATTTCAGTGTCAATGCACGATCAACTCAATTAGTCTGTCGCCTAGTAAATCAAATATAATAAAAGTCTTGTTGAAGGAGCAAGACTTGAAGTCAGAATTATTATTTTCTGAAGCATGGATAGCATCTACTATTTATTTGACATCTGGTCCTGTTATTACCTTGTGAAACCAAAATTCAGTTGCCCAAAACACAACTTCAAAAAAGTGCAAAAGTCTCACATTTCTTGATTAACACGATCCCACCCACGATGTTCAAGCAACTAAGAATTTTCCATTATTATCATGAAACACCACAAGTAGTCTTGAGGTTTTAAAGTCTCAATTTGGGTTAATTTTGTACTTGTTTAGTCTTTTAGAAATAAAATTGAGGTTTTATACTTATACATTTAATATGCAATTTTATGAAATTATCAAAAAATCCTTAAACATTACATGATCGATATTTAGTTAGGGAGCTTTTGGTTTGATGGAATTATTTTGAGAGATTTATGTTTCGTGAAAAGATTTGAAATTTGAGGGATTTGAATTTGGAATTTTTGATGTGTTTGCTTTGTGGGATTTTGAATGAAATTGTAAAAACAAATTATAAGTAATTATAAAAATAATTAAATTACCTTTTTATTAATTGATTATTACAAAATAAATTATTTTAATACATCTTTAGGACATTATTACATAAAAATTATACGAAATCCCGTGAAATACCAACAATCTTCATAAAATTTCAAATTCTTATGTTGGTAGGATTTCATTGAAATCCAAAGATTTCAAATCTAGAAAATCTTTCAAAACAAACTTGGTATTGAAATTGAGTTTAACTACAAATTCCTTCACGTCCAATTCAATCTTACAAACCAAATGGATCTTAATATTTTAATACTTTTATACAAGTATCTAGTTGAGAATTGGTCTTACAAGGTTGGGTTCACGTGAGATCAAAAGTTTTTCGTGAGACCCGTAAGACCAATTTATGTTCATTGATCAACTTTATAAGCTAATGATCTAAAGTTGCACGGTGACAATTTTGTGATTATTGAGAAGTCTCGTGACAATTTTGTGATTATGAATGTTTAGATTGTAGATCTAATCCAATGGTTGAAAATTGATATTACGAGTCTCCCAAAAAACCTTTGGTCTCACATGATCCCAAATCTCTCTTTCTCTCTCTCTCTCTCTCTCTCTCTATATATATATATATATATAGGGGAGTGTTCAAATAAAAACCACTCAATTTGTAAAAACCGTGAAAACTTCATTCAACCAATCATAATTTTTCATTTTGTTCATTTTTTTGTAATTATGAGAGGTTTATTAATTATTTTTATTGTAGAGGATGTTAATCATGGATATTATCATATTCATTATTTTAATTTTAGAGAAATACATGAAACAGTTTCATTAAAATTTCATCAAGTAGTATATGAAACAATTTCATCAAAAAAAGTATTATATGAAACAATTTCACAAGATTAAACAATTTCATGAAAAAATTTCATAAGATTACGACAGATGAGGGTAGTTTTTACGGTTTTTACAAATTGGAGTGGTTTTCATTTGATCGCTCATCTCTCTCTCTCTCTCTCTCTCTCTCTCTCTATATATATATATATATATATATATATATATAGGGGAGCG
>NC_037538.1:12707224-12724784 GCF_001531365.2 Cynara cardunculus var. scolymus | reverse complement strand
TACACAAATGAGGGCGGTTTTCATATGATCACTCATATATATATATATATATATATATATATATATATATATATATAAGGTTGGGTTCACGTGAGACCAAAGGTTTTTCGCGAGACCCGTAAGACCAATTTATGTTCATTGATCATTTTTATAAGCTAATAATCTAATGGTCTAAAGTTGCACCGTGACAATTTGTGATCATTGAGAAGTCTTGTGGCAATTTTGTGATTATGAATGTTCAGATTCTAGATCTAAATCCAAGGGTTGATAATTGGTCTTACTGGTCTCACGAAAAACCATTGGTCTCACATGATCCCAAGTCTGTTAAGTTAGGGGTCTTTATGGTCATTTTACATTTTTTAATACTTGTTTTAAAAAGAAATAAATATATAATTTAATATCATTTATTTTATATATACATAGTCAAACACACAGTACAAACCAGACTCGTCCTTCTCTTTTGCTCCGTCGACCACCACCAACCAGTTCCTTCCTTGATGTCTTCCTCCTCGCCATGTCATTGCTCCCCGCCACTCCTTTGCTATATCCCTCCTTATCGACTATCGTCGTTATTCTCCACCATACCTTCGCCAGATCCATCACCGGTAAACAACGACACTAACTTGCAAGGCTGCAACTGCAAAGACCCTAATCTTACAGATATATAATTGTTACAGAATCCACGATTTGATTTTGCGTAGATGGTTTTTGTTTCCCCTAAATAAAAGTTCTTACAGATCCAACCAAACAAAAACAAATTTGATTTTTGGGTTTTGCACTTTTAGATGGTTAAAGTCAACTGTGTTAACTATTGGCATCAGAAGTGTTGTCTTCAAATTGAATTTGGGTTTGAGTTCGATTTTAAAGCATACGAATGGTTCTTGTTCTAGTGTTTTGAGTCAGAGTTTTAGGTTTTGATAATAGGATCTTATTTATGAAGCAGGATTTTTTATTACGGAGATGGTGGTGTCTGGAGAACGTGGAGGATGCTGTAGATGGTGGTGGCGGGAGAACGTGGAGGAGGCGACAGATGAGTGCGGGTTCTTTCCCGTCGTTGAATACACTTACACTTGCAATTTATTTTTGGTTAAATGATAAAATGACTTGTATGCCCTTCACTTAACGGAGGTAACGTTAATGGAGTTAGGTCAAGAGACCCAATCCATTACAAAAATTAAGCCACATGTTTAAAATTATTCGTTTGAGGAACCCAATCTAAAATTTTATATAACGACATCTCTGTTAAAATTCAATACTTGTCACAAGTAGGGTTGTAAATGAACCGAATGAACACGGACAGAGGCTTGTTCATGTTCGTTCGTTTAACTTAACCGAACAAGCGAACGAACACGAACAGTAAACGAACGAAAATCTTTGTGTTCATGTTCGTTCGTTTAATTTAACCGAATGAACACGAACGGTAAACGAACGAAAATCTTTGTGTTCGTGTTCGTTCGTTTGGAAATAAGGTGCGTTCGTTTTTGCTTATGTTCGTTTGTTAACATGTTAAACGATCGAACGTAAACGAACGGGCTAAACGAACATAAATAAATATTATTTAATTCAAAGTAAATACACAAAAAGATTATATATTAAATTTAATATATAAACGAATATAAACGAACGGTAAATGAACGAACGTTCACGAACATAAATGAACGAACGAGACTTATGTTCATGTTCGTTCGTTTAACTAAACGAACAAAAAAAATTGTTCATGTTCGTTCATTTATTAAATAAACGAACATAAATTAACTTCCCGTCGAACGATTCACGAATGGTTTACTGAACGTTCGGTTTGTTTATAATCTTACTGAACGTTCGGTTCGTTTATAATCTTAGTCACAATTCATGTTTATAGCCATAGAAAGTAATTTTGATGTACGAATAAACGATTTTAACTACGTTGAAAATTACATTATTTATAAAAAACAAAACTATAAACGATGACATCCTAAAAAGTCAAAATAAGGAGTTGAATTTGATCACTCCTAATTAGCAAGTACTGCCCATATCAAATCCAGATCATAAGAAGGCATCCTAGCCAACGACCAACCACCACCCGTCTCCGCCTCCTCTGCCACCGTCGACTCACCGGAAAAAGAACACTCCGACTGAGAATTCTCACACTTCCAATTCCAGACCCTTTCTTCCGATGACCCCACATCACTCCCACTGCAACTATCACCACCACCACCTGATTCCGCCGTCGAATTTCCGGCGGCTTTTAAGCTCTCTCTCTCCGCCTTCTTCTTTGCTTCCTCTCTCCTAACCTTCTGACATATCGCCTGAATCTTGTTATCCACGGCGGTCTTCAGAGCATTCAACCTTCCTCCATCTCCGATCATCCCCAAATCCGTCGGCTCCTTCACGTTTGGAAAATTCAAACGCGCGTATTCCCCACGCAACTTATATGCAGCTCGATCATAAGCATACGCCGCCATCTCCGCCGTCTCATACGTCCCTAACCACACTCTTACCCTGTTCCGTGGCAGTCTGATCTCCGCCACCCATTTCCCCCATTGCCTTTGCCTCACTCCTCTATACAACTTCTTCTTGTATAAATTGTTCGATTGCTGATACAATCCAATCGGGGATCTCGTCGTTTGTTTTGACGTATCAAAATTCGACGAGAATTTGCGGATAAAATCTCTCTGTTGGAGATAAATTGAAGAACCCGTAGCCGCTGCTACTTCTCCTTCTCCAGATGATGATGAATTGTGAGAGAAGATTGAATCCAAGGTGCTTGTATTCCCACCTCTTAAGATCAAATTTGACAGTGAAGATCGAACAGAATCAGTGATTGAATCAATAACGAAAGGATTGATGGTGTTTTCTTGCATGATCGTGAGTTTTGGCGAAAGAGGGGAAGAACAGAGTTCTGTAAAAGGTTCAAATTGAATGTGAGTTGGTTGTAGAAGGTGGTATTTATAGGGAAACAATCCAATTTGGAATATCATGAAAATGGCTTCACATGAGAACTCAATTATTCAATTTTGTACCCATACGTTTTTTTAACACATTGAGGTTTATTTTATGTGTTTTTTACTTATTTTAGACTGACATTGATGATAAGCTAAATGCTAATGTTTGGATGAGGAAAAATAAGAGTGCTTATACCGGTGTCAAACTGGTAATAAACAATTTTTGATAAGTTAATCCTTTCTGACTTATGAAAAACTTCTTATTACCAATTTACTATTGTAACTATGTTTTATTAATGTTTGTTAATTATTAATCTTATTGATATAAATTTTTGTCAAAGATATTATTATAAATGATGAAAAATAAATTTTTACATGTTAAAAAATCAAATAAGTTAATAAGCAATCTCAAACACTCTCATAAGTCAATAATATGGAAGACTGTCATTTTTGGTCATTTTACATATACAAGCAAAATTTGTCAAACACTGAAAAACAACTTATCAGCTTATTGCTTTTTGATATCACTATAAGCTAATCCAAACAGTTTTTACAAAACTCCGGTTTTATACCACATAAGTTAATAAGCATTTTTACAAAAAAAAACATAAGTTGTTTTAAATAAGCAATCCCAAACACCATCTGAATATAAATGTTTAGAAAAGAAAAATAATATTTTATTAATTATATTAAATATTTTAATAATATAATCAATGTTAGAAAATGCTAAAAATCGAATAACTATTGGAGTTGAATGCAATTCTTTTTAGAGATTTTGACTTTTAATATTTTTTTCCAGATAAAATGTAAAATGTGTTGTTCTTCTAGATTTAGCTATTTCTCTCTCTTGTTCTTGATTAAAATTGATTTTTGTTTTCTACGTATTTTTTGATTTCTTGAGATTGATAGGGGTTTAATGATTAAAGGGAAAAATCTGTAAACATCTTATTATATTTGTTGGTCTTTTTATTAAAATGAGGTTATAATGGTCATTTTATTGTTAGTAAACACTTACAAAAAACATTCGGTAGACACTCTTATCCGAACATCACTTACCAGAAACAACACTTACCCGATAATAGTTGGTAAACAACTCCAACTCACTTCCAAACAGACCCTTAATTACTATTGTAAGTAATTTTTTTAAAAAAAAGTCAAAATAGCAATACTTAATCATAAGATCAACCTTTTGTTTATTTTTGTTGATATAAAATCCACAACTAGTTAAATAAAATCTTGATAATTAACCACAAGGGTGGTGCCTGATTGGTTTGAGCTTGCCTCCAAAGATCAAAAGTGTCAGAAAGTCTCAGGTTCAAATCCAAGGAGGAACAAAAATCCCCTTGTGACTTCAGGCTACCTGCAAAGCAGGTGGTTTCTCTGAGATTAGTCGGTTCGCAAAGTGGGTTAGATATTCAGGTTAATAAAAAAAATCTTGATAACTATTTAACTGACAATTTAATGTTAGGTCTAAGAATTCATCTTTATATGTTTGGTAATTTAAGTTTTTTTCATGGATATTATATATTTTTTTGATTGCTATCTTCAAAACCTTATAAAAAATAATCAGAATATATATATAAATAATGATTAAAATAAAAAATAAAAAATAATCAATCATCAATTCATCATATTACATCATGTAAAATAGAAAAGTAACATGAAATATATTGTGAATTATGTATGCATTTAAAGGTTATCAATTTTGTAGTAGCCGAGAATCTAAAAGAGACACCCTGTGGACCCCTTATTGGATCACTCCTTTTGAGTCCATAAATATCACCTTTTGCCATTTATTAGGGGGGTTCAAATGTCACCTTTACTCCAGAACACAGGAATGGGTCAAACCATCAAAAAAGGAAAACATTTTAATATGTTGAGTTAATGTGAGACCAACTTGTTTTGTGAGACTTGTGAGATTAGTTTTTACATTTAAAATTTTACAGTAAAATGTTGTGAAGGTAAAAAAAAGTCGAACCTTCACAACAAAAACACCGTGAACGTTACCTTCACAGCGTTTTGCTGTGAAGTTTCAAGTATAAAAAAAGTGGTCTTATGAAAACAGACTGATCTCACGTGATCACAAGTCATTAAAAAGAAATATAAGTGTAACAAAAATGTCCATTTATCTTTAATTAATGTACTAAATTTTCATTTATTTTTATTCATTCTAATAAACCAGTTTTTATTTATGATGATAATATTTGTCAAGTTAATTATCAAGTAAAATTGATATGTAATAAAAGATACTAAAATTTATTACATTGATTAAAAAATAAATAATCGTATTAGTAAATAAAACTACAACAAACCTTAACACATTTGATGTTTTTTTTGTCTCTTTTTAATCAATATATATTTGTATTTCATTTCTTGATTATAGTATATGAGTGATGTCTGATTGGTTTGAGCTTGAGTCCAAAGGTTAAAAGTAACTGGAGGTTCCATGTTCAAATTCAAAGAGAAATAAAAATCATCTTGTGATCACGAAGGTTCAAATATGATGACTCCGGGCTATCTAGGTGGTTGCCCTGAAATTAGTCAGCTCGTATAACGGGTTGGATATCCAGGTTAATAAAAAAAAAGTAAAATTATCGATTTTAAATGGGATATTGGCACTGAGAAATATCAGATAGAAAAAGTGTTGTATGAATGATCGTATCTCCATGTGACTTCAACCAAATTACTACTTGTCCCACCATAAGTCAACACCCCCAACATCTTCACCTTTTTCAAAATTCATTTTACTTTCGAGAAATGTATGATTTAAACTGTATAATTAATTAGATTTTATTCTGATTAACAAAAAGAATCAGATATGTATTATATTTTATTGTTTAAATTAAAAATATGGTTGAATTCCCACAACTTGCCTGGCCAATTATACCTTCAAATGCGAAAGATTTGTTTGTAATGACCAATAAATAGCTACCGGGCCGTAATGTAAATGACATCTGAGGGCAAAAATGGAATTCCATACCCTCAAAAAGTAGTGTTTTGGCAGTATTAGGATGGTGGGGACGTCGACAAAGCAGAGATGAGGTCGAGGCCGACACTTGGTGGGATAGAGGCCCTTCCTCGTGACCTTCAACTTGGTGCGGTCCTAATCGTTACAACTGTTCTTTCTTCTTATTCTCGTCTATATTATCATCTAAATGTATCTAATTTATTATTATTATTATTATTGATTTAAAAAATGTGGTTTATATATATATATATATATATATATATTAAATTAACAAATAATTTTATTTAGTTGATATCAAATGAATAAATAATTATAGAAAAATATATATAGCAGAGTCGGGCATGTATAATTATTATTGTAATTAATTAAATAATAGTATAAATTTTTAAATGGAATTTTCTTTTTCTTTTTACAAGAAATGGGTATAAATTTGATATTTTCTCCAAACACATGCATGACGACCATTTCATGTCTTATGATGTCATGCTCAAGTCACGATGGTCTCTTTGATATCATATTTTGTTTAATGAAATATATATATTTTTATCATTAATTTCTTTATTTTTGTTTTAATTCTCACATAAATTAACAAAAAAAAAAAAATCGTTTATTTGAAAAAACATTAGGAATTTCTCACATTTGGTCAACGATTAACAAACAAAATTTCAAAATTCATAACATTTTTATGTCGGTATGTTTGATTTTATTTATCTTCTCTTGAATACTATTAAAAATTCAGAAGAACTGCGCGAGAGGGCGGGTCATCGAACAGCTGAAAAAAACCCGGGCTCGCTTACGAAAAATAGAAATAGAAGCAGATCAGTTTCACGTGAATGGGTACTCTGAGATGGAGCGAGAAAAATTGAATTTGATTGATTCTAACTTATTGAAGTTTTAATAGTCAATATCGTTGTCTTTTCCATTTATCATTTTGTTGTGTACAAGTTTTTGTTAAAAATAAAAATTTGTCAAAATCACAGATAAAAAATTATTCATTACTGGAGTTCGTTTTTCTTTGTCAATTATGGTTGTTCTTTAGCATGTTAAATGTGGATTTTGAACAGAACTTCCAAAATTTTGGGCACCAATACTACATGTTTTCGAGTTTGACCAAATGTTGACTTTTATCTCGTTTAACCTACAAGGAATTTAACTATGAGATTAAATGGAAATATTTGAGACAACAAGGGGTCATTTAACAAACACTCACCTGGGTAAGCGTTTACCAGTAAATATAACACCATCATTTACTTACTGGGTAAAATTTTAGTCCATCGTATGCAATAATTTACCCGGTAAACGTTTACTATGGTAAAGAGTAATCGTCCTTACTTACCGGATAAGACTCTTGATCCTTGTCTCGCTCTTATTAGGTAAGAGTCTTGGTCCTTACCATATTCATCCAATAACTTGGTAAGCACTTACCTAGGTAAACGTTTGGTAAACGGTCCGTAAGAGATTCGGTTTTTAGTATTTGACTTAAGGTCGGGTCATGTTTGACCATACTTGACTATTGTTGACTTTTTCAGAAATTTAGCAATTGATTGGATATTATGGTATGAAATATGTAGGTATGTCAAGAGCTATCAATAGTTGATTCACACAGATAAATAACCTTTATAAGACTTACAATTGGATGCATACATATGTACAAAGTTATTTTATCATATTATGATTTTGTGGTGGTAAATGTTATGCATGATACTGATTTAAATACACGACATGAATAATAGTCTTACATGCATATGGAGCTTTGTGGAGCGTCCATGCTAATTGTTTTCCAGTTTTTAAACATATTTAGCATGCTAAGTTTTTAGTTGGTTTGAATTGTACAAATATTACACAGCTAAGAGTATGGGATGTCTGTTTGGTTTGTCACACTTAAAGGGAGACATGACCCCGAAATGGGTGACTGACTCTGTGTTAGTCATACAAACCAGGGTATGCCTTGACATGGCAACACGGCCACGTAATGAGATACTAGCTCTTGGTGAGCCCTACACAACAAGGGAATGCTTGCAACTTACAAGTCCATACTCGATGTGACAATTATGATATCTCTTTTCTTTGAAGTGTTGCATGTTACTCCATACGCAAGTTTTATGATAAATTTTAATGGGTGGACATTGTCCAATAAGTCATACGACACGTTGCACGACCCTGTAATGGGTGCTCAGACAGGTGCAGGTCGGACAACCTAATGAATGCAGTGACAAAATGATCCATGGCGGACCAAGCAATTTATGATATATCTTTTCTTTCAGTCTTTCATGTTTTCAGAAAATGCATACTATTTGGTGTAAAATTTTACAAATTAATATATGATGTGATATGATTTTATTCATGCAAACCATAAACTTCATGAGTTTTATAAGCTGATTATAGTATGCATAAATCATAATGCATCTTAGGACCCAGAACTTCGAGGTTGAACAAGGGAAAGGGGAACGCTTAAGTGCAATATCTATAATTAGACATTTATGTTTGGATCAATCGTAACGTAACCCAATATGGGATGAGTTAACATTTAAGTTACATTTTTATTGATCTAAAGTCTTCTGCTATAAACAGTTAATTTAGCCTTTCTTTTAGAGTATTTTTAGAGAAATTGTTTTAGATCACGTGATATTTCTCATGGTAAAATGAGGGTGTTACAAAATTGAATGTAACAAACCACAAGGGTGATGCCTGATTGGTTTGAGCTTGACTCAAAAGTTAAAAATATCAGAAGGTTCCAAGTTCAAATCCAATGAGGAATAAAAATCTTCTTGTGGCCACGGAGGTTCAAATGCGGTGATTCTGGGCTATCTGCAAAGTAAATGGTCGTCCTGGAATTAGTCGGCTCGCATAGCGGGTTGGATATCCAGGTTAATTTTTTTTTTTAAATGTAACATTAAAAAGTTTGAAGCATTCCTGATTGTAAGTCACATAAATTCTCATAAATAAATGTTTTGTTTGATTTAAATGTATATTAAAAATAGATTTGGATTTAATGGCTACAAAAAAGGACAAACTAAAAAGCCATACCAAAATCTATTAAGATCTGAGTCGGTTCTAAAATCTCAATTTATCAAATCAAATGTTTATCAATTATTGATGATATGTCATGTCAGTATTATATAAAACATTCTTTTTATTAACAACAATGGTATATATTTTCCAACATGTCGAGTTTTTTAGAATGTAATTAGCTGTTATTTTGCCTCTGACATGTAGCTCAGTTGGTAAAAAGATGAGGTGACGTTTTCCAAATACAAGACAAGTCATGGGTTCCCAACCCCCAACCCCTCCCTCTCTGCTGCTAGCCTCAGCCGCTGAACGAGTCAAAAAACACTCTTTCATATTGGTGTCTTTATATGTGGGTTTCATGTAGGGCCGATTTAAATTATCGATAATCAACTTTTTTTATCTGAACATGCCATAATTTAAAATGAATTTTTATTAGTTTTTTATTTAAATGCACAAGTGGTTGTGAGGGAGATAGGTAGAAAATAAGAGAATAGATTGTGGGCCAAATTGAGACCGTCCAACAGCGAGTCAAACGTTTCAAAGTCAAATTATTGTCATCTCGAAGTTGGAAGAAAGTATAGGTCGGTTTGACGATTTTGGATCACTGAATTATTGGACCTTTTATTACGTTTCATATTAAAGATCAAAAGTAACGGAAGGTCTCAGTTTCAAATTTAAGAAGAAATAAAAATCTTTTTGTGGCCATGGAGGTTCAAATGCGGTGACTTCGGGCTATCTGCAAAGCAGATGGTCGTTCAGGGATTAGTCGACTCGCATAACGAGATGAATATCCAGGTTAATTAAAAAAAATTAAAGAAATATTATATATCAAGAAATTGAGCAGCAAATGTGAATCCATGCGTCAAGTAACGAGCAACTGCAATCTAACAGCAAACATGATACGAGGAGAGACTCCGACCATCAATCGTTAAAAATCAGACAATTGAATGATATAATATTTGGATGAAAAGCCGATTACTGATAATCTGAATCAGTCTTACACAAAAACTCGATTTTTAGGGATTGACCCAATTTTTTTTATACGGTTGCACCATATAATATAGATGAAAAATAATTACAAGAAAAAACGGTTTTTATCGACGTGTCTTCATGTTTTTACAGACGTTCAATATCGCTCGATTTGTTTTTAGTCTGATTCCTCTGTTTTCGAGAGATTTTTGAAGTTTTTTGTTTGATTCCAAGGAATTTTTAATTTTTTTTTATGAATTTCAAAGGATTTTTTCGGTTTTTTTTGGTTGATTTCAAGAGTCATTTTTTTTTGTTGATTACAAGGTACGACTACACCCTCTTAAACTTTTGAATATCATACGGTGACAACTTCTAAAACGATATGGTTGCAACTTTCATAAACATAAATTTTTTAACCTTTCACCAGAGAAATAATACGGTGGCACGTGCCACCATATACCCTTCTATGGGTCCGTCCATGTCGCATCCAAAGACACCAATGCTTGATAATATTGATTTAGATACAAAAATTCATTTAGATGCATTCAGAGTATCAATAGTTAAACAACCCACTTAAAGAACTCTTATCAGCCTCTTATGTCTGATTCATTAAGGGGTAGAACCTTCATACTGTTTGTTTTTTTTTTTTCAATTTTCAGAGGCACTTATGTTTTATTGTTCTCTTATCTGGTAAAAGATAAACCAACCTCTTATTGTTCTCCAACTCCTCAGCAACGACATTTTTAAATCGATTGATCTTTACCAAATAAATCATTACCTTTCTCAATTGATAGATTTTAATAATATTTAAATGCGTTAAATATCGTAATGACATATTTTCGTTTAAATGAACATTAATTATATAATTTAGATGTAAAATTCACAATGATGATGAATAAATACGTGAAATTATATAAATTTATCTAATGTTTGCGGTTTGAAAAATCTTAACCCAACCCAACCCAACCCAAACCAAAGTGCAACCCAACCCTTACGGGTTAGTCGGGTTGGTCGGGTTGATACTTTCGTACATTAAAATATTTTTCTAACCTTGAATATGTTATTTTTCTACTTATAATTTCTTTTTATCACCAACTATTTGATACAACTTATCCATACTTCTTACGTATATCACATTGAGTTAGTTTTCTCAATTTACATATATATGTTCACAGTTACTGAACATATATACAAATGAGTTATATAGATATGTGAATAGATTAAAAATATGTGTATATGAAAAGTGCATGTGATAGTGTAACTGTCTAATGTATATATTAATAGAAATTTAACGATCATATTAAATCTAATAAGTAAAAGGATACCGGGTTCATCGGGTTGAGTTGAGTTCAAATAATAGCAACCCAATATCAACCTAATACCTACGATTTAAAAATTTTACAACTCGATTAAACATTAAATTGCTTCAAATTAAATTATTTCTTATTAAGTTAGGTTAAATTGATCGGATTTTTCAAAACCCCTAATCATACATGATGTTCTGAAATTAAATTAACACCTTCTGTTAGTACCCTTGTGAATGGGGCAAGCTGACCATTCCCGTCATAATCGTTTGACTTATTACATGGACACGGACACGTAGATAGGCACGTGGCACTCTACCATTATAATTCTTTCTTTTATGTCAACAAATAACGTATAAAATGCTGGTTGTTATCACTTACCTGCAAATAATTTTTAATAAAATATTAATAATATTTATTTCGTTTTTCATAATTTTTAAATGAACAACAGTATTGACATGATTGCCTAATTATCATTGTTTTTTTTTATTAACTTTGACATCCAATTCGCTATCCGAGTCGACTAATCTCAGGACGACCACCCGTCTTGCAAATAGCTCGAAGTCACCGCATTTGAACCTTCGTAGCCATAATTGTAATTTTTTTTGAAGTATATAATATTTATATATGGTAAATAGAACAAATAAACTCGCACACCCTCCTCACCTTTGATGATGTTTGAACTCTTGACTTTCTAAGAGGTCAATGACTCACATACCGCTAGGGCAAAGACCCTTTGGTACTAATAATAACGAACAAGTTGCAACGTGTTTCCTAGTTGATTGTCGAACTTTCCATGGATGAAATTCGTCCATTTTTAATGATGAAAGTTGTCTGAACTAATTTTGAAGTATAAGCTTTATTTTAGATGTTTTTATTAGTCATACTTTCAGCGATAAAATTCCTAAACTTTTTAATGCGTAAATAAATCTTACACTTACAAAACAAAAGTAATATACAACGTCTATCTCGATGCATCAACAAACCAAGAGCAAAGTACAACAAGCCAATAAAACAAAAGAAATACACAATTTGAATCAGACGTTCCAAAACATTAAAAAAATTGTGACGAAAGCATATATAAATGCATACAGAATCTGTGCTCAACCTTTTTTGTTATTTAAGTGATTTAGGTTTCTTTTTTTTCTTTAAAACTGATTTAACAATATTACTGTTACCAATGATTTTTTGGTCAAATGATGTATTTTATCAGTTTAAGAAAGTTTAGAGATCTGTTTGTTCAAAAAAAAAGTGTAGGAAATGCTACACTCAAAATTAGAAAGTCTATTAGGTTTTCTTGAATTTTTCGCTTTTTCTATTTTAAAACTGATTTAGCAATACAGGTGGTTACATATAACTTTTTTAGTTAAAATGGTGTACTTAATCGATTTTACTAAGTTTAAAGATTTATCTATATTATATTATAAAACATTTGATAAAAACTCTTAAAAACCATTTTCTTATGCATGAAATATTGTTTATTGATGCATATTACTAACAATTCAAGATTATAAGTAAGTTGTGCATAAATACAACTTATTAATATTTTATTTTTGAATTTTTTTGTGTAACTAACAGCAAATAACCATGATCAAATACAAAATAAACATCTCATTTAAAATATAACAATCAATCTAAAATATAATCAGAATAATCATTGAGTTCTAATAAAATACTTAATTATTATATTTAGAAAAAATTATATTATTAAACTTTAAATAAATTACTTCGTTATTAACTTAAACTAAATTATAATAAAAAAATTTAAATTAAACAAATTACAAAAAAAAAAAAAAGAATTTTTGGATAGTTAATTTGATATAACATGATATATTTATTGCAAAATTTTATTATATCTTCAAATTTATATTTTATTCAAAAATAAAAAGGCAAATTGCATGAAAAAGTAACGTATTTTAACCTGATTCCTATTTTGGATAACGTACTTTCAAAACTTATATTTTGGTACCTAAAATATAAAGTTTTAAACATTTAAGTACCCGGGTAACTGGTTGAAGCATTAACCGGTTATCATGCTGATGTGACGATTGATATGATATCTAACTCAGTATTATTTGCTGACATGGTTAGTAACATAGATTTTTTTAAATATAAAGTTAGTCTTCAACCGGTTACCCAGATACTTAATTGTTTAAAACTTTATATCTTAGGTACAAAAATGAAACTTTTGAAATTACGTTACCCAAAATATGAATTAAGTTAAAGTACGTTACTTTTTTCATTCAATTTCCCCATAATAAAAATATTATCGCTTTCTCAAAATCACATAAAAACCGCATTATATCAACAAAGACAAAAAAAAAAAAAGATATTTCTCGCTTCATTATGTGAGTAGTTTTCTAGTTTATTAAAGTGAATTAAAATTCATCAAGTTTTTCTGTATTTTTCTCAAAAAAGAAATGGGGAAATGAACCATCAATTTTAGCAGACCTGTGTCTTCTTTCTGGCCCAATATAAAGCTTTTAAATTGATGTTGCCAATTAAAAACCATCAATCAACCTCAAAATACAATTTCATAAAAATACGAACCAAAGGCTTAAAATGTATCAAGTGGGTGTTTGTTTTGAGGTATTAAGCAGTAATCAATGAAAATGAAAATAAAAGAAACTGTTTGGTATTATATAATATAATGGGCTCATTCTTCCTGAAACCCAAATTTTCATCCCAGAGTAAATTAGGGGGGGGNGGGGGGGATGAAAATTCATTCCCATTTTTATTCCCTATCATTTTCATTCCCCAACATAAACCAAACAACTCCTAAATTTTAATATATTGGGTTTGATTTTTAAAAATCAGATGTGTAAAACAAAGAAGTTCGTCTTGTTTTTCAGATATTAAGTATTTTTCTTAAAAAGATTTCCAAAAACCTCATCTAAACTTTTTTGGAATGTTCACATGGCACTGTTTCAGAACATCTCCATAAAGAAAATATCAAATTTCATAGTATAACGAACTGCGTAGTCAAACGGTCAAAAGTCCGTGGCATAAAAATCGGAACTATATAAAAACGACCTTCTCATTTATTTTAAGAGCTGGAGACTTATAAAAATGCGGTACCTTATGTGAGAGAAGTGAAAACCCTTGACGTTTTTATAAATTATGTTTTGGTAATTCAGACATTATCCGATATTGACAGTGATGCTCACTTGGGTTTTCTCGAATATCTCGGTAACTGATATAGTTATATTACAAGACAATGCTCTAGAAAACTAGAATGTTGGTACACAATATCAGCTTGAGTAAATTGCGAGAGAGACTACATCGTATCATTTATGTTTGCATAGTTAAGCATCACAATTCTTCTAGTAAATCGCCTGTCAAAATGTGTGTCAGAGAAAGTGGAATAGGGTAACAGGTTTGTACCACTCTAAATATCTTGTTTCATTTATGATTATTGCTTCACACTGCCTTTGTCCCTCCCGCCTCTCACATATTGTATTAACAACTCTGCTTGGATCGTTCATTTACAACCAAAATGAATTAGTATTATTTATAAGGAAAACAACTGCTAGTATTGTTTACATATAAACATTTTTTTTGAAGTATATATTATTTATATACGGCAAATGCAACAAATAAATTCACACATCTTTTTCACCTTTGGTGATGTTTAAACCCTATATCTTCTAGAAGGTCAAAGACTACGATACCACTAGAACAAAATCCCTTTGGTATACATATAAACATTATATTATATAGTTTTGGAAACTTCAATATTTTTTAATGTGAATGAGGTCATAACATTATTTTGAGTTTATAAACATTATAGATTTGAGGTCTTTTCCTAATTCTCTTTTAAGAGTAAAATAGAAAATTGTTTTCTCATAATATGATAAATACATATTTCTTACTTTATTTTGTGAACTATCTTTTGTTTTTTTTTTAAGTATTATCAGGGTTTTAACTGTTTCAATCATTAACGTCTGTATTGAATTTCTCAAATATGAATATAAGGAAAAAATGCATATAAATACATCTTTTATTATTTTTTTTGACCATTTACCGTTTTACTATATGATGATTATTATTTATTTATTTTTGATTAACCTGGATATCCAACCCGCTATGCGAGCCGACTAATTCCAGGACGATCATCTGCTTTGCAGATAGCCTGGAGTCACCGCATTTGAACTTTCGTGGCCACAAGAGGATTTTTATTCCTCCTAGGATTTGAACCTGGGACCTCCAGATACTTTTGACCTTTGGATTTTTATATGATGCTTATTATAAAATAACAATTCCTTGAGTTAGATCTATGAAGATGTGTTATTTCATTTTTATTTGTACAAATTCAAGATCCTTTAAATTAAATGAGAAAAGATGGGCTTTGGGCATTTCAATATTGGGCCTTGAACCAAAATGGGCCCAATCCTCTCAACCACAATAACGACTTGCATTGCATCAACCAATATTATATGTAGAAACTAATTTATGCTTTGAAAATGGCAGAAGCAGATCTGGAAAATTTCGTCATATCATAAACATATTTTCTCACATCGACAATTTTTTTTTTGGAAAGCCATGAACGACCATGTGGTTGACAAGGCTCTCTAATCAAATGCTTTTTCAGCATTTCATCTATTTGATTAGGGTGATGCTCCGATTTCTTTGCTTCGAATGAGTACCATCAAGAATCATCCAGATCAGTTTCATTAGGCAGAGTAAAGCTAGATTCCCCACCACCACTATTGGAATCGGGTGTTGATACTTGTAAAAGAACTTTCTATTTTTCTATCAATAACAAACAAATTCAACAGTAACAGACAGTCGTTTATTAATAACAAACATATGACTTTTCAAACAAAGTATACAGTTTAACACATCCAGACAAAATCAGAAGCAAAACTACCACCATAACGAAAAATTAGACAAGAAAATTATCAAAGAGTAGATAACTATGGTTTATCGATTATATTACATCAGCTAATCATACATCGAATAAAATATTTACAAGAAATGGCCCGATGCAGAGCACTCAATGGGCTAGGGCCACCTTACTCAAAAGCCTAGGAAAGTTGTCTTCTAAGGGTAGGTACTACGACCTATAAGAAATATCCGAGAGGGATAAAATTGTTGCTTACCCTTATTTTTATGTAACAAAATACAAAACTGTTAACAAGTTATTTTGGTTTTTTGCAGATGAAGTATCATATCTACATTATAAGGAAGACTGGCCAATTAGAAAATAAAGTGAATCTCTACTGGACCCTCTTGGACCGGATGACTCGTCTTCATCAATGTAAATCATTCAACGATCAAAATTTTGTTAACAAACAGATTTTAACTCTCGTATTTCAATACCGAAAACTGATTATCGATAAACATTTTCTCTTAACATTATTTTTATTATTCAATAGAATATAATTTTATTTTTTTCATTCAAATGCTTTATTGTTTTTCTCCAAGTATTTCATCACGTGTCAAAAGATCAAAAATGTCTCGAGGTTTCAGGTTCAAATTCAAAAAAGAATAAAAAAGATCCCCTTGTTACCACAGAGGTTCAAATGCGGTGACTCCGGGCTACATGCAAAACATGTAGTCAGTCATCTTGGATACCTAACCCGGTATGCGAGTCAACTAATTTAGACACCAAATCACCAAATTATGGATTTGATTTTAGAAGTTAAAAAAACAAAAAATGGAAAAATAATAAATTGATTTTGATAGAACCACATGGGTGTAGTCCATGGTAGTGATGTGTTGTTTGACAACCAATCAATTCCATGGCCATGTTGGGTGTTGTCATTCTCCATAATTTCATCTATTAATTCCCACATTCTCTTTTTTCTTAATTATCCCCCATTTTCATCTTTATTTTTTATTCTATCATGTGGAACCATACTAAATTGGTTGGTCTCCATTTGTTTATAGGTGTTCATATAGATGGATTCTACTAAACTATGTTTACTAACTATATTAACATAAGGGATGAGTCGATGTCGGTGGATGGTGTGAAAACGCTTCCTGATATTGAATTCCAAAAACCAACGAGAGGGCCGCTCGGGTTGAGGGCCGAGTGGCAGCCTCGACCCGAGCGGAAGTGCGACGTGTTTGGAAACGGTTAATCCCGTCTTTCTTTGATAAGAATCGATACAATTTTGATAAGGCTCCTCCTCATAATGAAATTCAATGGGGTCCAGAGAGACCATGTCTTCATCCATAGGCTCCCAAGTATCCTGATCGATCGAAAGTTCGATTCTATTCTGTAATGCATACAGAAATAGAGAAGAATTCAAATCTTTAAAACTGGATATTTTAAAAAAATAATATCTATTTTTATCTAAAAGATATTAAAATTAAATGTTTAGGAGAGAGAAATAAAATTTTATTTAATGTAATTAATATTTTTTAATAATATAATTATT
>NC_037538.1:12692841-12707099 GCF_001531365.2 Cynara cardunculus var. scolymus | reverse complement strand
AGTATTATTAAGAAGGTTAAAATGAGTTGGTTTTACAACCAATAATGTTTTTCTAATATTAATTTCAATAATATTTTATTAAATATTAATATTTTCAAACATGAATACAAGAACCATTATTAATATAATAATTGACATAACATGTAACAATAATTTAAACCACTTGTGCTATAGAGATTCACTTGCAAGAATCGCAGATTATTAGTCGGTATCTGTAAGTTTACCTGAAAATTTATGATTAAAAAACAGTAATGTTTTAGTTATTGTTTTATCATAAACTATATATTTGTATGGGTTTCAAACTAATGATTATAAAATTCTAATTTTATGGTTTAATTTATTTAATTTAAGTTTTCTTATAATTTAGATTTAAATTAAGTTTAATTATGATTTTTTTTTATAAAAGTAATGATAAAATATTTTATTAGGGGTTAAAAGATCGTTCAACTTAAATGATATCTATATATTTGACATATTTTGTATTTAAAATTAAATAGATAAAATACTTTATTAAAAAAATGAGGTCTTTTATTTCAGTTTTCTTGTGCTTACCGGTTAGTTATACGAAAAGTTTTAAAACTTTAGATTTTTTAGAAAATAAAAATAAGTGTTTCATCTAGGAGTAATTATATAATATTTATTATGTTTATCTGCAGTTAATTACATGAATTCAGACATTGAGCTTCAATAAGTTGCACTTATACTTAATCAACTTGTAATATTAAATTTTAAGTAATATGCATTAATAAGTGATATTTGATGCATAAAAGATAATTTTTAAGAGTTTAACCTAAATGTTTTATAATACAATATAGATAATAATTTACATTATTTGTAACAATAATTTAAACCACTTCGGGTATGGACATTCATTTGTAATAACTCCAGGTTATTTGTCGTTGTTTGATAGATTTAGGGGTCGTTTATCAAATACTTATCCGGTAAGTGTTTACCGGTAAAATTTAACACTATTATTTAATTTATGGGTAAGATTTTAGTTCATCAAAACGACATCGCATGTAACAATTTACACGGTAATCGCTTACCATGGTAAGAGTCGTCGCTCTCACTTACCGCGTAAGACTTTTGGTCTTTGTCTCGCTTTTACCGGGTAAGATTCTTGGTCCGTACCATATTCATCCTGTGAGGTAATTTGACTTGGTAACTACTTACCCGGGAAATCGTTTAGTAAACGACCCCTTAATTTTGATAATTTGTTCAATTATTCATAATGAAGTTAAAAAAAAAACACATTGAATGGAGTCATGATGTCCAAGTTTTCTTAACACATGTTATCTTAGCATAAAACTTTGGAGGGATAAAATTGTAAATTACCATTTGCTCATTTATGATTATTTATAAAGATATTAATGAAATTAAATTTTCTATATCTTCTCATGATTATCGTTTTTTAACATAAGACAATCATAAATCATTAAGAAGACACAAATCATGTGATCAATGTTCAATCTTTAATTCACGACCGTTGATTTAAGAGGTTTGATGCATATGGGTTTAGTTAGCAGAATGTAATATTAACCATCCATTCGTTTCAAAATAAATATGTTACAAACTTATTATTATGACTTATGAGTTGTTTATCAAGTCATATTACCTTATAAGATGTATATGTTAAGGATCAAAAATCTTACCCGGTAAGAACGGGACAAAGATCAAGAGTCTTACATGGTAAGTGAAAGCGACGAATCTTACCATGATAAGTGTTTATCGAGTAAATTGTTGCATACGATGACGTTCTGCTGGACTAAAATCTTACACGACAAGTAAATGATAATGTTGAATTTTACCGGTAAACGCTAACCGAGTAAGTGTTTGATAAACGACCTCCTAGAAATTGCAAGTTGGAAGGTATTAATGTTGTAGTTTTTGAAGCATCTACTTTTAAATCTAATTTGTTTAAAAGTAAACTAATCAAATCAGATTCTGGAAATAGAATAAAACGTTTTGTAAACACAAATGATTTTTAATCACACAAACTTATCTAACTTTTTTGACACTAGTAATATATAGTTTTTACCAACTATAAAATTAAATAATTATCTATATTGTATTATAAAATAATTGGAACTGAGTCTTAAAAACCACTTTTTATATATAAAATATCGTTAAGATGTTAACTAAAACACATTATTTACAATTTAAGATTACATGTTAATGATGCATATGTACAACTTCTTCAAACTTCATATTTGAATTCATATAAAAATATAAACATGATTAAAAATAGGATAATCACATTTCACATTTAAATGCATATAACTAAATCATAAACATAATTAAATACATGATAAACATTTCATTTTAAAAGAGAGAATTGAACAGATAAAATTTGTAAAATACCTAGAATGTCCCTTATAATTTTGTAGGTAAAATTTATAAAATAACTAGTTTTCTAACTTAACCATTGATTTTAGTTGAGAATGAACCTCACAGATCTCACAAAATATATGCTTCTCCCATTAAGAATAATAATAATAATAATAATAATAATAATAATAATAATAATAATAATAATAATAATAATAATAATAATAATAATTATTATTATTATTATTATAAGATATGACACCGACTTTTAAGTTATATATATACTTGTTAACAAATCCAAAACCTTCTCATTTTCTTAAACCATCAAATAAAATCAAAAGACAAAAAAAAGTAGAACAAATATTAATCAAGATTTAGGGGTTGTTTATTTATCTCTTCATTGTTTCATTAAGAGATAACCTCTGAACCGTTAAGGTAAAATTAATCTTGTTTGCCAAAAAAAAGTCTGTCTTTTAATGATTATAAAAATCTTTTAAATGATTTTGTATCATAGACCTTCCTTAACTATTAAGCATCATAATTTCATCGTAAATAATTACCAAATAATTGTATTTCATTTTGCACTATATCATAAAAATCTCTTAATTATTCTAACCACTTAATCATTTTACATTAAATCATTCAATAATTAACAAACAGTTTATTATCAAAATACATCCCACGGTGTCAAATACGAGTAGACGTTTAATTAAAAAAAATAAGAGTAAAACTCACCTAAATGGCTAAGTTGCATTTATTTGAGGGCTACGTGACCTGTAAAAATCTACCAACTTTATTTATGGTGTACTTGTCAGATGATGCACTAGCAATCACATGATAAAAACCCCACACACTTACCTTATGAGTTGTTATTACCCAACCTACTCTTTTACACTAACCCCCACCCTCGACGGTGCCGACTTGCTCTTCTTCCCAGTTGGCGGTGGCTAATCGACGGTCCTCATCTAATCCACTCTCGTCGGTCGTACTGTCACCGTGAATGCTTACCATTCTCTATACAACTTTTATTTGCACGAGTCTTTCTGGTAATTTACAGAACTACCCCTATCCCCATTTGAAACCTCAATTCCATTGTACTAAAATAATGCCAACAAATTTAATTTTAATTTCTTTTAAATACATGAAAACAATTATTAGAAATGTATTTTTAGAGAGTTTATTGGTTACTTTTAATTAATTTGAACTTAAAGTTAATAAGTTGTATCTATACTATATTATAAAGTATTTGACAAAAACTCTTAAAACCATTTTTTATGTATAAAATACTGTTTATTAATGCATATTATTTAAAACTCAAGATTACAAGTAGATTGTGTGTAAGTATAACTTATTAAAGCTCCATATCTGAATTCTTGTAACTAACTGCAGATAAACATAATCAAATACAAGATAAACATCTCATTTTCAATATAAAAAATCTAAAATATAATTAGAATAATCATTAAGTTCTAACAGAATACTTAATTATTATATTTATAAAATGTTATATTATCAAACTAAAAATATATTATTTTATTATTAAACTTAAATTAAATTATAATAAAAAAAATTAAAAAAATTACATAAAAAATAGAACTTTTAAATAGTTGATTTGATATTAACATTGATATATTTTTTTCAAATTTTTATGATATCTTCAAATTTATATTTTATTCAAAAATAAAATCATTATTGATTTATTAAAAACATATTAATTGTATTATAACGTCGACAGAGACAAATAATAAAATAGAATATTAAAATCGAGATGTGTCTCGTTGTATTGCGCGAATACTGTTCTAGTGTAAATAATAATGATATTTGCATTCTTTAATTTTAATATATTTGTATTAATAAACCACATTTATATTTAATAAATTGTTTTTTTTTTACCGAATATTATATGATATAATAAATATTATGATAACATATAAATATTATATATACTGGTAAGTTGCTAATTAGGTTGTTATCATAAATAAAATATTAGATTGCATGCAATAATTATTTTGTCGTCTTGTTCATAATAATTACTCTCTTGTCTTGGTGGATCATCTTTTATTCTTTCAAATTAATTTACCTATTATTAATAAATATTTAAATTTTTCTAAAATACATAATATACTTAGATTCGATTCAAATTAATACAATGTTTGAGGATTAATCGTTTGATTAATTGAGAACTTTGAAATTTATGAGATCTACTGTGAATGCAAGACTTGGGACCGTTGGAATGAGTAAAAAGTCTCGAATCCGAGGAAGGTATAGGCGGGGTTGACCACAATTTCCACCCATTAAGGTTTGGCCCCCTTTTTGAAAGGACTCGGTTGTTGACTTTCAATAAGACTCCTTAAAACCGACTCGTTGTTCTTTCAGGACATAATCATTGATGCTTGCACTCGAGCTGACATGTATCTCCGGGGAATCAAAGGCTTGGGAAAGTTTATTGGCAACAGGGAATTTTTTCTCACCTTGTTCGTGACTACGTTTTTCCGTTGGTTGATGTTGTGTATTGAACACTAATATTTTCAACAATTACAACCCATTATTACGTTTTCTCTAATAATATTCATAACTTGGTACCACTTTGAGTTATTTCTCCAAAGTACTAAACCAACTTCTGTTGAAGAATAAGAAGAGGTTGTTTGACAGTTGCTGAATGGTTTGACACAGTATGATTAAGTGGTTAAAATGATTAAGATGGTCTAATGATATAGTGCATAATGAAATATAATTGTTTGGTAATGGTTTACGATGAAATTAGGGTGCTGAGCCGCTGAATGGTTGAGGGAGGCCCATGATGCAAAACCATTTAGAGGATTTTAGAACCATTAAGAGACAGATTTTTTTTTGACAAACAAGATTCACCTCTTAACGATTCAAATGTCGTTTCTTAATGAAACTATTAAGGGGTAAACAAACAAACCCTAAGTCTTTATAGACGTAAGGGTATGTGGAGCGACTTAGGTCGCAACAAAGGTAACTCCAATCTTTGATTTAGCATCACGTATGATGGACTACAATATCACACGTGGTTGACTACTCTAGGGTGCATGATCTTTCATTTTTCAATGGTCTAGATTATTTTTTATACTTTTCATTTTAACTCTCATTTTCACACAATTCTTCGTGTGTGTATATATATATATATATATATATATATATATGTGTGTGTAAAAAGGACAAGAAATAATTAGAGTTGTATAAATTTTTTGTTTATTTAATATTTGTATAATGATATTAAATTAAAATACGAAATGAATTAAAGTGGTTTAACAACCAGAATAAAAAAAAGGGTCAAAAGAAGAAATGGAAATTGGAAAGACAAAACATGCCCCAAACACTTTTTCTTTTAGTTGCGGTCTTCCACTTTTGACTTTGTTTACTCTAATTTATTTTCCCTACAAACACAAGTCAATTTTTTATATTTTCAATATTATATATATATATATGTATATATATATATATATGTATATATATATGTATATATATATATATATTGTAGTCAGGCTTTATAACTAGCTTTCGTGTTTGTCATTTATCGCCCCTCCCCTAATGGTTATAAGGTCTTAAAAAGTAAGAGGGTGTTTGAGATTGCTTATAAAAACAATTTATTGATTTATTTCGGTCTGACATCGGTAATAACACTTTCGAGTATTTGGATAAAAAATTTATACCGGTGTCAAACCGATAATAAGAAGTTTTTGAAAAAGTTAAACTATTCTAACTTATAATAAATTAATAAAACTTTTATATAAAAACATAAGTTGTTTCAAATAAACAATCTCAAACACTTCCTAAATAGATTTTGAAACTGCAAATTATAATATTGAATTATCTCCAATGTCAAAAGTCACAACCAAACTTTATATAATTCGCTTTTTGATTTTACAAAATTTCAAATTTTAATCATCAAAATGGTCTCTTTGGATGGGTCGATACATCTATTACTATGTTTCTAGAACTTTCCAATGATATCAATTTTGTGTTTTTCTATTTACAGTTAACTATTCGTAGACAACAACACTTTTAAGTGCTTCAATTATTGTCACTGCTTTACAACATCAAGCAACAAATAACTTAAACTATAATAAAAGCTAATACGCTATTTTTTTTTTTGATTAACCTGGATATCCAACCTGCTATGCAAGCCGACTAATCCCAGAACAACTACCTACTTTGCAGATAGTCCGGAGTCACCACATTTGAATCTCTGTGGCCACAAGGGGATTTTTATTCCTCCTTATGGATTTGAACCTGAGACCTCCTAATACGCTATTATAGTTTATAAGTATGCAATATTATTAAAAAAATCGAAACTGAACCGATTTATTCTGCTTTGATTTTATTTTGTTTTCATTTGTTCCGGTTTTGATTCATTTCATGTGAACCGTAACTATACATGATTTTGGCATATTTATAAGGGGCCGATAAAAAGGAGAATGTTGTAAACAAATAAATCATTACTCAAAATAATTATCAACTTGTATATATTATAAAGTTAACTGAATTTAAAAGATGATGTCGTATACGGCGTACTTTATAACATGCACTAGTGGGGGAAAAAGGGTTCGTTCAAAGACTATTGGTTCATCCTTAACTTGAAAGCAATAGGTTTTTTGCTCGTTTCTTGCTTGGAAGCTTTCTTCTAGTTGGAGTGGTGCTACCAGTCCCTGAAACGAACTAAACGGTATGTGTCATATTCGTGAGGACATATAGACAAAATTCTTATCGCCTTTATGGGTTGGGCCACCATAAAAGATATATTTAACAAATAAGTTTACGATAGTCTAAACATATTGTTTAAATTTGGATTAAAAAAATTGATTACTGACAACTATAACCGGTCCCACATGAAACCCACCATCAAATTATGTGAAAAAAATGATTTTTTAACTCACTCAGCAGCTGAGACTAAGTGGAAAGAGGGGAATTGAACTCAAAACTTGTTTTGTATTTGGACAAAATCACATCGTCTTGTACTAACTAAGATCACGTTAAAGGTTAAATTACTTATATTAAAATTAGATCATTACTTAAAATTTAAGATTGCAAGTAACCATAAGGGTAGTGCCTGATTGGTTTGAGCTTGGCTACAAAGGTCAAAAAAATACCTAAAGGTCTCAGGTTCAAATCCAAAGAGAAATAAAAATCTTCTTGTGATCACGAAGGTTCAAATACAATGACTCCGAACTATCTAAAAAACAGTTGTTCATCTAGTTTTTTACATATAAATTAGAAAAAGGATACATAAGATGCCACATGAAATAAAGGTGGGTACCAAATATATGCCATGATTTGCGGCAACCCCTTGATGGTCACTTGCATGCTATTTTTAGTTTGACTTTTCAACCCTTCTCTCTCTCCCCCACATGTATGGTTTGAAATTCAAATTAAAATAAAGTTATTTGAAAGATAATTTAATAAAAATATTTTAATAGGAATAAACTTCACTTTTGGTCCTTAAATTTTATTTTTTTTTGAAAGTGGGACTTGAATTTAATAAATTAAGTTGTAGTCCTTTAGGTTTGAATTTTGTTTTAAAAATGGAACCTGGTCACTAACGTTGTTAAAAAGTCCGTTAAAAACATGGATAAAATCTTTCAACCATGTTTTCCTTCTCTTTTTGTAATTTTTTAATTTTTTCTTATATATATATATGTGGGGGGGACGATATGGACACACCTCCTCTTTCTTTTTGTCGACACCAGCCCTCATCACCGGAAAAATCAGTTCGGTAAAAACAGAGAACAAAACCAAATGAAATTGGGTTTCAACAATTGCAGAGATGATGTCACAGGGATGATATTAACACAACAATGACGGACCAAAAAAACAATTTTGGTCCAAGTAACATGTATCACTGTGGTGATGAGGACGATTTTCGGGGACGAAATTACATGGTGGGCTATGGTGTTGATGGGGACGATGGTCCTGTCTCGTGTTTTACACACACACACATGTGTGTGTGTGTGTGTGTGTATATATATATACACAATGATGAAACCAAAACGCGGGGGAGGGGGAGAGGTTTCCGAAGATGTCATGGCCGAATATCTCAAGTGAACAGGCCAAAAAACCAATTTACGGGAACCAAATGACAAGTATCATGATGGTGTTGGGAAGATTTACAGGGACGAAACCGCATGGTGGGTTACGCTGGTGATACGAACGATGATCCATGTGTTTTACATGCATGTTTTTATATATATTTAATGTTCGAAAAAGCTCGCCGCAACGGTCGTCATGGCGCATCATGGCTCAAGACTTGTGTCTCATGCCATGTTATGCCTGAGGCACGCCACAGTGTAATGTACTGTTTTTGTAACATAATATTTGGTTTTACTTATCCTTTTAATATTTTGTTTGTTAGTTTTAATATATAACTTAAATTAAATTGCTTAATATCATTGATTTATTGAGTAATAATAGAAAGCATATGTTTATGTATATAATTTTATATATGATATAGAGATTTCCTGCTATAAGTCACACCTTGAAAAAGCCGTGATCTCGTCGTGGCTTCCAAGGCTTGAGGTTTGATCTCGCCGTCACGCTACGCCTCATGTTATTTAGAATCTTGATATATATATATATATATATATATATATATATTATACACATGTTAGAGTTACTTACGTACCTATACAAAAATAAGGAGAAACAAGAAGTTCAAAAATGGTGATAAAACATGGTTGGACGAAAATACCCCTGTCTCTAACGGACATAATAGATGAAGTCAGTGACCATGTCCCATTTTCAAAGCAAAATCCAAACCTGAAGGACGACTTTTTGACTTATTGAAGTTTAAGTCCCGTTTTTACAGATATCACCAAAACTTAAAGACCAAAAGTGAAGTTTACTCTTTTAATAATAATAATATAAATATAAATATAAATATAAATATTTAAGGATGTAAAATGGAATTCAATTCTTTCTTTTTCTAAATTATATTTAGTTTTCATAATGTACGTTTAAATTGTAATTCAATTTAAATAAAAAAAAATTCATGATATAATCTGAAATTTTGTATGTGAACCGACATGAAGGGAACTGAAGATCAATACCGACTAAGCTTGTCTTAAGTAAGCTCAATGACACCACATGGTATATAACCTGACTAATTAACTTGTAAAAAGCTAATCACAAAGGCACCCCGATGATCTAGGTACCAGCTACTTACATCAATTGCGTAACTTGCCATGTCATTACTGTCATCTCAGCGCATGTCCTCACATTGTGGCCGAGACATTCTCTTTTCATACGTAGCATTTTCCGTAAAGCATTAACATAAATACCCTACTTATTATTTAAAACATGGAAACATACATGTATTAATAAAGCTTGCCATTTTATATTGATCCGATCACTGTCGGAGCCAGCAGAGGCACATACATGTGACTTTGGAGCTTGTTTACTAACTCGTTTACATTGCGGCAAGGTCAGTTTTCATTTGGACTTACTCGTGTTAACTGGTCAATGCATGCGACCTCATATGCGAGCCAATTCAGGTCGCATATTATTTTCAAATTCACTGGCAAACACATAGTCATTCGTTCATTCTATTGTGCGATCTCACCTATATGACCTCAAACTCGTATTCAAGGTTATGAATGACATATAGAGGGTCTGTCCTCGACCATTTTTATAATTTTTTTTTTATTTTAATTCACCACCATCATTTATCCCTTACCATATTGAAACATTACGTGCACTACCATAACATGCTTTAGTTGTTGTTTGGTAGATTTTCTATCAAGTCTTGTATGAATAAAGCTACTATGTGGAATAATATATTTGTATGGATTGAGAGGGTCTTTTTTTGTATTTGATCACATTTCCAATATGTAACATCCCTGATCGTGTTCCTTCGGAATGCATTCGATCACATTTCCAATGAAGTACGTGACGTTCGTAAGTGAACATATAGCCCTCATGCACTTCTTAACTTGCACAAAATAGCATACTTGGTCCCTTGACTTAAATTTCGTAATTTAGAGTGTCTGACTTAAGCATAACACCTGACAATTATACATTTAAAAACGCAAAGTGATATAACAATGTAACATGTTGCGTTAGAGTATCTGTTACATTTACCGAAAGTTTATAAAAAATAACATCATATTCATATTCTTGTATATTCATGTCAAATACAATATTCTTTAAAAAATTAAAAAAGATATGAATATTGATTAAGACGTATGTATACAATATAAATATTAATAATTAAACCACAAGAATGGTGTCTGATTGGTTTGAGTTTGGCTCCAAATGTCAAAAGTACCATGAGGTCCCAAGTTCAAATCCAAAGAGGAAAAAAAATTCTCTTGTGGTCACGGAGGTTCAAATGCAGTGACTCCGAGCTATCTGCAAAGCAGATGGTTGTTCTGGGATTAGTCGACTCGCATAGCGGGTTGGATATCCAGATGAATAAAAAAAATATTAATAACTAAATAAAAAAATTAAATAAATCTTAAAACGAGAGTCTAGGTTTAATTATTATTAAGATTTGTCATTTGCCTCGTGTTAGGTACTTTTGCACATGCCCTACTTGGAAAGAAAATAGTCAACATTATTTCACAATTTAATTCTTTTATATTTGAAATTATAGGAGGGGAATTTGCATAATGCAACGAGATACATATTCATTTTAGTGTTTCGTTTTATTATTTGTCTCTGTCAATGTTATAATATGATTTTATGTGGTTTTTGAGAAAACAATTATATTTTTATGTCTGAATAAACTATAAATTTGAGAAACTCATAAAATTTTGAAAAGAATATATAGATATTAATATTAAATTAACTATTTAAAAGTTCTTCTTTTTATGTAATTTGTTTAATTCAAATTTTTATTATAATTTATTTAAATTTAACGACGAAGTAATTTATCTTTGATTTAATAATACAAACTTTTTATAAAGATAATAATTAAGTATTTTGTTAGAACTCGACAATTGTCTTAATTATATTTTAGATTTTTTATATTTAAAATAAGATGTTATCATGTATTTGATTATGTATGTCTATAATTAATTACACGAATTCAGACATAAAACTTTAATAAGTTACACTTACACAAAGTTTCTTTGTAATCTTAAATTCTAAATAGTACGCATTGATAAACAGTACCTGGTGTATCAAGAATGGTTTCTAAGAGTATAGATAATAAATTATTTTAAGTAATTAACATTAGAGTAAATTACAAATTTGGTCCATGTGATTTGCCAAAAATAACACTTTTGGTCCCAATAGTTTTGAAATTACAAGATAACCATCGTAGTTTACAAAAACTCCCGGATTTGGTCTATTTGAAATTGCAAGATGAACATCGTAGTTTGCAAAAATGTCCGGATCATAAAATTGGTTTTCACTGGTTAAGACAAAAGAAATTGATAAAAGAATGAAAATGTCTCTTATTTAACAAAATATTTTAACGGTTGTTAAAGGAAGGGACAAAATCCGAATGCTTATACCAACCATATGACCATATTGTAATTTTGAAACTGCAGAAACCTAAAAGTAATGTTTTTGACAAAGCACAAGGACCAAATTTGTAATTTACTCTTAATATCATTTCAGTAACATGACTCATTTGTGGGTTAATTGATGTTTTTCTTAGAGGCCAACTGCGTTACAAAATTCATTACATTACTTTATTACGATAATATTAAAAAAGATTCATAAATTATATTTGCTAAAAAATAAAGAAGTAAAACAATAGTTCGACTAAGACATAAAAAGCAACCTAAGACATGAAAACACAGACACATGCAAGTGAAAAAAACAGAATGAAGGAAAGCAAAATGAGAACCGACAAACCTTACCTCTAGAAAACGAACTAAACAACGAAATCTTGATCTCTACACCATTTCGACCACGACAACGATTGTATTGATTTAGTTTTTAACATATGGATTCTGACTGAAACGATAAAAATTCATAAAAACATTGATAATGATGGAGTGAATAAGAACCTAAACACGAGGGTTATATGAATACATTCAAGAAACAACAGGTTTTGGATAAAACGTATGTATATTTGTCTAAAAATTAAGTCATCTTACGTTTTATTTTGTTAGCGATTTTTAAATTTGGACTTACTATGTAAGTACTTAACCTCTCGTCTATCAATGTCTAGCAGCCATTCGAAAAATACTGAAAACCGATTTTATTACCTTACAAGAAGATTTCCAGATAATTAATTCGACATTGATTTCATCATTTATACATATCGAACGGAAATTATCAAAAAATATTCAATTTTTTTAAATATTTTATATTTTCATTTTAAATAATGTTACTAACAAACATGGACGGACCCAAGTATTAATTCGTTGTGTGCCATCATATGTATATTGAAACTATAATAAGAACAAGTTTTATTTGGTAGAGTTGGTTTACAAGGCTTTTATTCAACCCCAAATCCAAGTTTGAATCATGTTAGCGTCATTTTCTTAGTCAAATGATGCACAATTTGAAAAAAAGTTTCATATATTTGTTTTTGACAGTCAAACTATGTCATTATTTGAAATTTTTTGTCAATTTTTTTTTCTTATAATCAAATGATGTCATCGTTTAAAAAAATCTGAGTTTGTCCCTACCCAAAAAAACATAATTAAAAATGCTTTCATCCCACAAGAGGGGACCGAATGATTTAAAATGTACGTGAAATATTAATTATAAATTAAAAAAAAAATAGTTTGTAGATAAATAAAGCATTAAATAACAAGAAAAAAATATGTAGAATTAAATTGTGAAACGGTGGCCCTGGGACATTACGTGCAACCAAACATGGAGCCTAGGGGTAATTTAGACAATTTAAGAATATTACATGAGATCTTTGTAGGGATATGTGTCCCTTATTCTGATGGTGATTGACACGTGTGGAACTCCACCTCTCCCTCGTCTTTAACCTTTTTTGTTTTCTTCCATCAATATTATAATATATATATATATATATATATATATATATATATATATAAGGTTGGGTTCACGTGAGACCAAAGGTTTTTCGTGAGACCCGTAAGACCAATTCATGTTCATTGATCAACTTTATAAGCTAATGATCTAATTGTCTAAAGTTGCAAGGTGGCAATTTTGTTATTATTGAGAAGTCTCGTGGCGTTTATGAATGTTCAGATCTGACGATTGTAAATCTAATCCAAGGGTTGAGAATTGGTCTTACAGGTCTCACGAAAAACCATTGGTCTCACATGATCCCAAGTCTATATATATATTCTAAATCTTAAATTGATATTAAAAATAAATACATTTTATAATAAAAAATATATGCTCAAAATAAAATGTAAAAGTGTAAGATTTCGTTTGACTTACAAGAATGAAATGGATTTGAAGAAATTTGGATTTCAAATCAATTCCAATCTCATATTTGATTTGTTGGATTGTCCGGATTTAAAATCTTACAAATATAAGATTTTGAAATCCTTAGGAGATGTTCGAGATTTTACATAATTTCATAGGATTGTATGAAATAAGGTTTTAGAAAATATTAAAAACATTTGTTTTGTAATAACCGATTAATAAAAATGTAATTTTAATTACTTTTGTAATTTTTTATAAATTATTTATAAATAATGAAATCTAATTCTATTTCAAATCCTACAAACCAAACATACCAATAATTTCAAACCATTTCAATCTAAATTCCTCAAAAATCCAAACCCATTCATCAAATGTAAATACTTCAAAAATAATTCTGCAAATCAAACCTTAGTGGCAGTTGAATATAATTTGTTAAATTTATTATAATAAATCAATTTTAAATGAAATTAAAAATGGTTATTATAAATGATTATTTTATAAAATTTTAAGTGTATAGAATCAAAACGTGTGTTATATATAAAAATATTATAATAGATTGTTATAATAAAAACCCTATATTAGTTCTTTTATAAAACATTTTTATG
>NC_037538.1:12691372-12692496 GCF_001531365.2 Cynara cardunculus var. scolymus | reverse complement strand
ATCTCTTATATTTTTTATTTGGAACATAAGTTTTTAAAACATTTCTAACTGTTATGTTATTTTAGAAATTTAAAAAAAAAATTTGTTTCAATAACTATGTTATATTATCCTTTATAATAGAGAAAAATAACTATGTTATATTATCCATTAGGGTAAATTGTATGAAAAATTAATGTACTTTAACTTGATTCATGTTTTGGCGACGTACTTATAAAATTTCAATTTTGGTACCTAAGATATAAAGTTAACATGTTGAAACATCAACCAATTATCATGTCAATGTGACGAATAATGTGGTATCCAACTCAATATTATTTTTTGACGTGAATTTTTTCAATTTAAAATTATTCTTCAACCGGTTACCCGGATACTTAAATGTTTAAAACTTTGTATCTTAGATATCAAAATAGAAGTTTTAAAAATACGTTACTCAAAATATGAATCAAATTAAAGTATGTTACTTTTTCATATAATTTATCCTTTGTTTTAAAAAAAAACACCGGAAAATCTATTTGAACAAGAAGTTCACTCTAAATTCCTATTTTCTCTATTTAAAAAATATATATAAATCAATATTTAAACTTTAACAATTTTTTTTTAAAATCATTATATGGTTTTAAAAAACAGTAGTACAAAATTTAAATTCATGTCACAAGGAATAATATTGAGGAAATGAAAACGGTCAGTCAAACTTTTGGTCAACGACTTGGGCACAAACGTCGATGGTCAAAATTGCCATAAATGCACAAACAAATTAGTTTTACCGTCCTCAGTCCTCACCGATTCGCTGCTATAAAATTTATTTTTGATAAAATATATTTATTACATGTTGTTTTTCTTTCATTTATATTTATTTTAAAATAAGTATTACTTTCAGAAGTAAATAATTGAGTTTTAGAATTTATCCTTAATTTATATATATATATATATATATATATATACTAGAAGAGTACTCGCGCAATGCAGCGAGATACATCGTATTTTTAATATTTCATTTTATTTGTTTTTATTTTTGAATAAAATATATGTTTGACGATATCATAAAAATTTGACAAAAATATATCGATATTAGTATCAAATTAACTATTTGAAATTCCTCATTTTTTTGTGTAATTTTTTAATCC
>NC_037538.1:12633129-12689017 GCF_001531365.2 Cynara cardunculus var. scolymus | reverse complement strand
TATATTTTAGATTTTTTATATTTAAAATAAGATGTTTATCCTGTATTTGATTCTGTTTATATGCAGTTAGTTACACGAATTCAGTTATGGGATGAAATCAGATAGGGATGAACGGGTTTAAGAGTTTTAAGAGTTTAAGAGTTTTTAAGAGTTTTAGTCAAATGTATTATAATATAGTATAGATATATATATATATATAAAGGTAGAAATAAAATAAGGGTAAAGATGTCATTTGGTTAATAAAAAAATAATAATAACTATGCATGTCTAAAACTGTGTGAGATTTTGACTGTGGATACTTATTTTGAGACAAAGAGAGAATATAAAAAACTATGGTAACTGGATAGTGTACTCTTTGAATTCTGCTACATTGTCTATTTTTTAACCATGGGTGTCCGAACGACTGGACCAACTTGTGTGCACCTGGGTTAATCCTATGGCTTTGAAGAACAAACACATTAATATATCCAGTGGTTTTGCGAGACTGGAACCAGTGACCTTCTAATAGAATCACCATAGGTCCATAATTTTGTATTAAAGATTTATTGTTTATTGTAACACCCCTAAAATTATAAAATATGAGACAAACTAAAACTTCCAAAAAATCCTTTAAATAAACAACTTTAATAATAAAATACTTGAGTTTACAAAGGAAGGAAGACAAAAAAGTGTATCAAAGTTCTAACAGACAATCTAATCCTTCACATAATTAGAATAGTTCGGGGGTTATTACAACCATCAAGTCTACTATCTGGAAAACCGGATGATACCTCTAAAAAGCCATCCTATTAGAAACTCTATACAACTCTTGACACCACTCAGATCCCACTAAGACCTTATATACATATTGATAAGAAATAATGTTAAGCTTAACGCCTAATGTAATGAGTTCATGCAGCTTTATTATATAAAATATAAAATGGTTATAAGAATATTTTTCTTTAAACCACGACCAATCCTTTAGAACATAAATTATAAAAATGACATACTTACAAATCTCATTGCTTCCAAATCTTCGTTTTTGATAAATATTCAATATCCAGCTCACCTGAAATGTGTGTAAGGCGTAAACTCCAAAACATCAATTGTATAGATAAAACCATATATTCAAAACACTGAAAGCATGGGTAACGAGGTACCTTAAAACATCTTATTGGTGATGGGGAAGACCTGATTCTATCGAATGTGGCAGGAACACAAAGTTAAGCCACCTATCAATATTCTCGAGTTCCACCTCAAGTCATGGATCCTTGTGTATGGCTCCAATGAGTACCATCGCAAGTTTCCCCACAATGATCCTAGTGTCTACTCAACCTCCAAGATGCATCTCACCACAAAGTTACCGGTCTTTGTATACGGCTCCAATGAACACCACCGCAAGAACTAGCCCCATATACGACTCAACCGCAAGCTAATTGCTTCGTATACGACCCAATAAAGTATCACCGCAAGCTCATTACCCATGACTTGGGACCACTCACTAGACTTAAGCGTGGAACTCAAAACCCCATGCTTAACAACAAACAGACTGCTATACTTATGAATTCAATGCATTACAGTCTAAAATTACATTATTTCAATTAAATGACCAATGCACCCAAAGCGTGTAATATCAACAAATATGCAATAAACGCGTTATATGTCTAAACCTCCACATTGAGCTATTAAAACCCAAAGCTCATTTGGGTTAAAATCAAGTAAAAAAAACCTCGTAAAACATTTGACTATTTTAATAAAGCCAATGTAAACTACATAAGCCGAAAAGTCATATTTTCCAACATTTAACAATCTTATGACACCTATAACATGAATAGGTCCATAACCAACACTTTATTAAAGTTTGATAGCCAAAAGGTCCGAAACCATACGGTTCGTATTTCCAAAATCTCCATAAACCCAAAAGAGGGCAAACATCAAGGATTTGCATATTTATAACCAAAAGGGGCTCAAGTGCCAGTCGAGTAAAGTCCCAAAATAACACTTGACCCAAAACAGAGTTGAATGAACACTCTGACTTGTTCGACAATATCGTATGAAATCATTTATAACTCAAAGTACATTTCTCAAGAGTTAAAGTAATAATTTGTCTCGAATTATTAAAATATCCTAGAAATCTCTTTTTTATGAAGTAAACATCATTTAGTGTCTTAAAACACCCAATGAAACATCAAAAACGTTTTATAGAGATTTCATAACTAAATATGCACAAAATCATAATACTCATAAAACTCATCAAATGTTAAATAACTGATGGAAATGTGTTCAAAACTTAAAATAGAGATATTTTGACATGTATATAGTTTTACAAAGCAACTAGAACTCAATGTGGTATATTTATGCTAAATTTATGTTTTTAACCCTAAACTAGAATTTTCTTTGGTGAAGACTTGAAATCTTCAAGATGGACTCCCAAAACAAAGATACGAAGCTCCCAATAACTCTTCTTTTACTCCAAACCTGCAACAATTACCCTTGAAAATTACCAAGAAATGCTCTCCAAGGCTCAAGAATCGGATCTAGGTCCCCAAAAGTCTTCAAAATCAGCAGGAAAGGGCATGGAGAAAGTTCGGTTGGAAAGAAAATGAGAAAAATTCCAAAAAAACTAGAAGTTTTAGGGCAGGAACCTGACTCTTCTGACTCCAGGTCGCGTGGCAAGTCGCTCTTGCTGGACAACACCCTCACACATTCAGTACGGCCGCAACCTAGGTTGCACGCCAGGTCGCACAACTCACTGCCCAAATGCATTTTGGTTCCCCCCCCCCCCCCGGATTCAATCCTCGAAGGTTCCATTATAATACCCATGTAAAACTTCATTAAATTTTCTCATCTTAATGACCAAACGACTTCCTAAAATTTATAAATGAAACTTTCAAAATATGCAAGGTGTTACAGTCATATGGATAACACTTGTAAGATTTGCTTAAATTCCGTTTAATAATGTATTGTAAGATTTTTATATATGGCGTTTGATTATTGATGCTATAAACTTTAATTATCATTAAATATTGTACCAGATGTTTATCGACGTTTTAACACATTACTTCTCGCTGTAATTGTTTAAAATTTTAAGATACAAAAAGCTTTTAATTTCATTGTAGATAAATCATTATATTCGTAATGTGCTAATACGAGAGATTTTTATAATTGTATTTATAGTTTTATTTCAAAATAACCATAAAAAGTTGGATGAATTTTGGCAAGAAATGTAACGGATTCGAAACATCATACTACAATGCTACTATACATACAACAGAAAATTTGATGCTAATTAAACATTCTAATGTTAATATAAGAATTAATTATTTCAAGGCTGACAAACAAGACTATATTCTTATCTACTAAGATATATGCTTTAGAAGAACAAAACAATAGTTGGGTGTTGACGTACTGTTTAAAACAAAGAATTCACCAAATTCACGTGATTTCTTTTGTTATTCTGAAATTTGATGTTTTTGTTTATTTCACGTGCTTTTGCTTTTTGTGTACTTTAGCATCTATCGTTGTTATCGACTTCCAACCTCTAAGCTCAACGTGTACGATGGTTATTAATAGACAGACAACGGTAAGGTATCAGACAAACACAAGGTTTATGATTAAATATTTATTTGTTTCTGAAGTATACAGAATCACATCGGAAAATATTAAAATAAACCAATTAATGTCTGAACCAATGAAACTTATTGGGTGGGTATGCTTGTCAAGTGAATTCCACCAACTGCATACACCATTTGCTGTAATATAAACAAATTAAACTATAAACAGGTTCAAACTTGTTACATCTGTGATCTAAAAGCTTCAAACTATATATCAAATCAAATTGAAATCTAATTAAGAAATTGATATTTTAAAACCTTATTTACATATCTAGATTATGTAATTGCATCATAAGTAGAGAAATAAAGAGGTAATTGCATTAAAACTTCCATCAATTTCCAATGAACAATCCTATTAAACCTCATAACTTTTCGAAACACATATTATTTGTAAAAATGCTGACCTTGAACTATTCTAAAATACAGAAATTGAGTGTGTACCTGAGATGGAAAAGGGAACTGTGTGAGTGAACGGAGAAGTGAAGGGCGGTGGCTGTGCATGATGGAGGTTGGTCGCTGGTGGCTGTCTAAGGTAGAGCTTACATCGGAGAATCGATAGGGAGCGTAGAAATTGGGAGCTCATATCCGGAGGGAGCATGGAAGAGGGAAAAGGTGTTAAATAATGATCAACACAAAATATGTTTTTCCTATTTTTAATAAATAAGAATAATATTAAGACCACTCGTTTTTTTAATAAAAAATAATAACTTAAAATAAAATATGTTCTATTTTATGTATTTAATAAGAAAACTTATGTTTTCTTCTGTTTTGTAAGGAAATAATGATATTTAAAGCTAATCGGTAATCTTTGAGTAATTGTCAAGGGATTACCGAGGAATCCTTTACCAATCATGATATTTAGAGCTACTCAGTAATTAATGGGTAATTACCAAGGGATTTGTTGTAGACCCTTTATCCATAAAATCTATAACCTTGCGGTTTTTTATTTTGTTTTGTAAATGAAAGAATGATATACTGGGTAATCCTTGGGTATTCACCTAAAGATTACCTATAGAACTTTTAACAAATGTTTTTTTTTGAATTTTACCGAAACTATTGGTAATTTGTAGGTGATCTGTTGTTAATCACTGACGGAAATTTTCCTGAATAAAAGTTTTTTTTTTTGTAGTGTTAACTAATGACATAATGGATCAACATATTTCGTAGTCAAATATGCTTCGGAAATGCAGTCAACATATATATATATATATATATATATATGTGTGTGTGTATAAATATATGCATGTATGCATATTGATGGATGAATGTCTGAATGTGTGAATGTACATATCTGTATGTAGAAAATGACACGCACACACACACACACACACACATATTTATATATATATATGTGTGTGTGTGTGTGTGTGTGCAACATCTGTAATTTCCGAGAAAACGGTCGGAAAGAGGTCAAGAACGGCCGGGAAAAATAGGTAGAGGAATGGTCGGCACGCGGCATGGGAAGGCGCGATCGCAACCTGAGCTGTGGCTTAAACCGCAGGACTCTCTGTCCTGGACATGAGCGACTAGGTCGCGGGAATGATTTGGTACGTTTTAAATGTATGATTTTTAGGGTTTTGTCTCATTTTTCTCTCCCTCTCCATTTCTCTGTTCCTTGTTTAGGAGCTTAGGTATCAGTTATAAAGCATCTTGCGGTGGATCTACCTTAAAGAGTTCGAAGGTTTGGGGATTGGAAGCTTGGTTTTGAAAAGTATGAAAGATTTATTGGAAAAGTTTTGATAAGCTTCAAAGCGTGGTTGAGGTAAGTTTCTTGAAGAGTATCCATGTTTTCGTGTTGTTTTGGGTATGGAGAGCATCCACGGTTTAACGTTTCAAATGTTGTTTATTGTTCATATTTGGTTGTTTTGGGAAACTTGAGTTATATTCATGTTTCTGGTATTTGAAAGTCAAGCTTTAATTTTGGTTGTGTAAGTTTTGTGTTTTGGTTTCATATAAATGGTTGTTTTGACTAATGAGTTTTCATCACGAAAGTGGTGGGTTTCGGTAGATGTTTCTACAATAAAAACATTTGATTTGTGAGATTAAGATTTAAATAAGCAGTCTTCAATTTTAGCCTTTTATTATGATAAAAACTGTTTGAACTCAATAGGCGTTAAGCCTAACCCTTTTTTATTTATCGGCATGTGCAGCAGGTTCTCGTTGGAGACTGATACTAGCGACATTGTAATGAATTGAGAGTTTGTTAGAGACAAGAGAAAGATCTAGCTATTCAGTGACATCTTCTGCATTTGGAGATAGCGATTCTTTCTATGTTTTAGTAACCCCCAACATTGACTGGTTTTTGTGAAAGACTAGACTTATCAATTGTAAATGGTAAATCTGGATTTGCTATTCGAGGTAATCCAGGTATTTTGTTTATACAAAGGGATTTATCATATGTTTGATGTGTTTTTGAAAATATTAAATTAGTCACTATTTCCAGAATTTGAGGGTGTTACAATCAATCAATCAATATATATATATATATATATATATATATATATATATATATATATATATATATATATATATAGGGGAGCGATCAAATGCAAACCACTCAATTTGTACAAACCGTGCAAACCGCATTCAACCAATCATAATTTTTCATTTTGTTCATTTTTTTTGTAATTATGAGAGGTTGATTAATCATTTTTATTGTGGAGGGTGTTAATCATAGATATTATCATCTTCATTATTTTAATTTTAGAGAAATACATGAAACATTTTCATTAATGTTAGAGAAATACATGAAACAGTTTCATTAAGTATTATATGAAACAATTTCACAACCATATATGAAACAACTTCATGAAAAAAAGTATTATATGAAACAATTTCATGAAAAAATTTCATAAGATTAAACAATGAAATCGACAAATGAAGGTGGTTTGCACGGTTTATACAAATGAGGGCGGTTTTCATATGATCACTCCTATATATATATATATATATAGACTTGAGATCATGTGAGATCAAAGGTTTTTTGTGAGACCCGTAAGACCAATTCTTAATCCTTGGATTAGATCTACAATCTGAACATTCATAATCACAAAATTGCCACGAGACTTCTCAATAATCACAAAATTGCCACCATGCAACTTTAGACCATTAGATCATAAGCTTATAAAGTTGATCAACGAACATAAATTGATCTTTCGGGTCCCACGAAAAACCCTTAGTCTCACGTGAACCCGACCCTATATATGTATATGTATATTGATAATCATATGAGAAATTTTCATTTTCATAAGATGTTAAGCAAAAGTGACTGAACTTTTATATTGTGAGAATGATGTATTTGTTTCATTTTGTTGAATGTGGTAACTTTCACATGACCTAAAATATGTATTGGAATATTACTTTATATTTTGGGAAGGTCGTTACTGCACACGCCTTACACAATATAAGGTCATATTCATAAATTTCACGATAAATTTAAGTTATATTATGTGAAGGTTTACCATTCCGATCACATTCCCATGAAAAATAGGTTTTTCCCATTGAATCATATGCATACACACACACACACACTTGAGAATCCGTGAGAAATTTATCTTTTATTACAACTATGTTAACCACTTCGTAGTTTTTGGATGAGTTTTTGAGTTTGATTGGACCCCCCACAAAAATATGCAACGGTGAATTCTGCTGTTGCATTACAATACCTTGCTCCTTATACAGGAGCAACTCTAGCTGAAGGTGGCAAAATCGTAAACAAACAGATTTCATTGGCAATGATGTAAGGACGCAAAGCTTAAAATACCTTAACATACCTCACATATTTTTACATATATTAACATGTAATAACACTAAACCTTACCATACCTTAAATGACTCTAAGATCTAACAAACATGAATATACCTTAACATAATAACCTTAACGTACCATTGAAATAAAAATCTTAACATATATTAATAAGTTTTAACATACCTCACATATCGTAAAAAGAAAAGTATGATGTTAAGGTATGTTAATGTGCCTAGATACGAATGACGAAAAGACCAGACCCCCCCCCCCCCCCCCCCCGGAATCCCTTTCACAAATAAGAGAATCGATTTGCATCGTTGGATGAAATGTGTGAAAATTTAATCGACGGTCGGATGGTTCTCACAGTTTCCATGCATGGAATGTGGGAGTTCTCACCGGAGCCAACCCATATATACACCACAAATCAAATAGAAACCCGCTAAAAGTTAGAAATCATAAAAACCGATTTCACGTATGTTTTTGTAGGTGAAACAACAAACGTGAAAACCAAACTCGTGAAATCAACCTAAACCATCCAATGAGTTTGATTTACAAACTATGATCCATATTGTTTCACACATTTTCTTTTTGTGTTTGAGTTTTAGCATGTATAAACGTATTTTTGTGTTTTTTTTCTTTTTCACGAACAAAATGTTCTTTAACGTTTAATCCATGAAACAACACTGTATCAAATATCAACATTGCATAGACGAAGCAACACATACAACACATAAAAGAAAAAAAACGAAAAGATAAGTTATATATAATAAAAACCAAGGGGCTGTTTGGCAATTGCTGAATGGTTTGATGCAGAATGATTAAGATGCTCTCATTAAATAGTGCAAAATGAAATATAATTTTTTGATAATTGTGTACAATGAAATTACGGCTCTTAATGGTTAAGGGAGATCCATGATACAAAATCATTCAGAGGGTTTTAGAATCATTAAGAGGCAGATTTTTTTTTGTCAAACAAGATTCATCTCTTAAAAATTTAAAGGTTACTTCTTAATAGAACTATTAAAAGATAAATAAACAACCCTCAAATCATAAAACTCACCCAATCACTCAAAAATCCCATAGATTTCTTTAATTGGTATGAAAGGGAAGAAAGTCCAAATCATATTCTTTACCCACATCCACATTCAAGAAATGTTGTAAATATGAATACTTTTTCATATTTTGGTGTGTACCCAAATTTTCAAATGATGACCAAAAACCATTAACCAAGGGAAAAGGGGTTTTGTTTTAGGAGACAAATGCTCCTCCCTTTGACCACCCACTCAACTATGTATCTTCCTTTTATGCTTCTTTTTTTACTATTTTTCTATATTAAATCTATTATATTATTTATGCTTCTTTCTCTCTTATTTTTTTTTTATTAATCTGGAAATCCAATCCATTATGCGAGCCGACTAATCACAGGACGACCACCTATTTTACAGATAGCTTGGGCCCCGGAGTCACCGCATTTAAACCTCCGTGACCACAAGGGGATTTTTATTTCTCATTGGATTTGAACCCGAGACCTCCTAATACTTTTAACCTTTGGAGTTAAATTCAAACCAATCAGACACCACCCTTATAGTTTTCTCTTTTTACTATTTTTCTCTTCATGTGATGTGAATATGTTTGACACTTTCACTTATATTTTTTCTTATAAGTGAATCTAAATTATTTTAAATATAATTGATTTTTTATGTAATATTTTAATCTTTAGAATTTGATAGCGTTTTTAAAAATAAGGTTTTCTTCCATAATATCTTAAACCGATTTTCAAAATTTTAATCACAAATATATTTACATGTAAGTATATCTATTCACTATTTATATTTATATTACCTTGTAAACCATATTTATCAAAGATCTTAAAAATAATTTTTAATGAACAAAGTATTATTCATTTATGTACAAAGTCTTAAAAGTCTTAAAACAACTCATAATGCATTAAATACTACTACTTTATGCATTCAGTCTTAAAATCTCTTAATGCATAATTAAAATAATATATAATACAAGTTACCAATGCACATTATTACCTTTTTCTTTTCATGTTTCCAAGATACTTTTGATATCTTTCACTTATGTCTTCATCCTCTCATACTTTTATGTCTTCTCCTCATCCCCCAAGGTGGGATTCAAACTGATTATCTGCTCTTGGTATAAATCGAACACATTTATGAAGTCGTTTAAATATATTGGATTTTAAACTGTCATACAATTTTTTTCCATCGATATACTGTAATTGAGAACCATAACTCTTATTTATTCAAATTATATTAATATGTAACGACCAAGTGTAACTTATATCATCGTTAAATCTTCTCTAATAAAGACAGTGAAACTTCAAAATCGTTAAAAATTCACGGCTCCCGTTGCATTGCACAGATACACAACTAATTTTATTATCAATTGATTATCATTACATAAATACAACTTAGTGATACGTTTGAACTTTAAAAGTCAAACTCATAATCATTGATAATCATATTTTCTATTAATATAACAAAATAGTTCATAAAACTGATAAAATCACATAAATTAATATCAAATAATCCTTTGAATGAAAAAGCTATTGAAACTTAGGGGTTGTTTACTAACTCTTACCGGGTAAGTGTTGTCTGGGTAAGAGTACTGACCCGAGTAAGTCCTGATCCGGTAAGTGTTGTTCTTGGTAAGAGTGCTGACCCGAGTAAGTCCTGATCCGGTAAGTGTTGTTCCTGGTAAGAGTGCTGACCCGAGTAAGTCCTGACCCGATAAGTGTTGTCCCCGGTAAAAGTGTTTACCAAATGTTTTTGGTAAGTGTTTACCAACAATAAAATGACCATTATAACCCTATTTGTAATTATATGTTGAATAATATATAATTATTTTTGTTAATAATAGTTTAATATATATTTTTTAAATTTTAATTTTGACTTTTCATTTTAATTTAAAAGAAAATCTGTTAAAGTACTTTTAATAATTGATGTGACGGTTAAGGCTGCAAAATTAACTGGTGGGTTCCAACTCCAAGTGACAGAGAATGCACTCGGTTGACTGGCTTTGCCGGTAAACAGTTATTCCAGGCTGAGCAACCCGGTATCGGCGTTGGTGCCGTCGTCTTTTGTGATCTTTTTGACTGGTGGTCAATTTTAAAAGAATGAAAGATGAAGGGGTGTTTTGTACCAATTTGATTTTAACTTTAGTTTATAAGTATAAAGAGAATAAGAATGTGCACTTTAGGTCCTTCTATTTTGTTCTTTTCTTGGGGAAACCGTTGATTGCGCACCAAAGCTGACAAACTCATCCACATCCTTTTACCAATTTCTTCCTCAAAACCCTTTTTGCTTTTTTAAATAATAATTCCGCCAATCTTAATAAAAAATTTCAATTCTAGATATGAGTTTGAAAATATTAAAATCCAATATATTTTATCTGAGTATTGGATTTAAAATACAAAATATACGGTGATATTTGTTTTTTAAAAGGTGATGAAATCTGATTTTACTTCTGATTTATAAGAGGTGGTCCCTGAAGTCTGAACTTTAGATCAATGAGATTGTTTGTTTTTATGTATGAACTCTGAAATCTGAAACGGTCAAATTAATGCAAAAGATAAATAGTTTTTAATAATAATATAAAAGTTAAATAGGTTTTGCTAATAAATATCTTACAGCCGTTAAAATCATCTGCTTATAATTATGTAATTATATAGTAATTATTTGCATTTTTTTTACCTTTTTAGAAGAATAAAATATATTAAAGATGACAACCAACTACTTTTAACCATCGACTTGTTGACACTTGTTTTGCATTTTTAAAGCTATTGATCATATGATTCCATAATGTTTTTGATAATTTTATTTAGGGGGTGTTTGAGATTGTTTATAAAAATAACTTATTGATTTATTTCGGTATGACATCGATAATAAGTATTTTTGAATGTTTGGATAAACAACTTATATCAGTGTCAAACCGGTAATAAAAAGTTTTTGAAGATATTAAACTTTTCTGACTTATAATAAGTTGATAAAACTTTTATAGAAAAACATAAGTTGTTTCAAATAAGCAATACCAAACATACCTTTAATATTGATTTTTTTTTTCATTTCTTATAATCCAATAGCCAAATGTGTCATGACATTATACTTGACACAACCTAAGTTTTAGGTCTTTTTAACTCGTTACATCATTCTACACGTATCATGAATCTTTTGAAACATACAACCGAGGACTAGTTGAGTTTCTTAGAGATTGTTTGGTTCGCGGAATTCAAAGAAATTGAATTTCTTTGTTTGATTCACATATTGAAAATGTAGGAATCATTTGAATTCCGTTAAATTACACAAATGAATGAAATAATCATTCTTTGACATGAGTGAAAGAATTGAATTCCATCATTTGTATCCAATTTAACCGACACCGCTCACTCCCTGCCCTTACCACGACCATGCGATTACTGTTATTGTCATTGTGATTACCCCACCACCACACCAACTATGTCTTCGTCACAACTATCACCCACCACCACCTACCTCAACCCCAATCCACCACCATGCCATTACTCGGATCCTCCTAATGGAACTCTTGGAGACGGATTGGTGATGCAATGGGGTCAAATTAATGTCCAAGGTCGGGGAAGGGGTTGAGGACTTGAGGGTCAGGAACCGATGGTACAAGTCGAGCCAACATGCATGAGAGTTCATGCCCGGGGGGGGGGGGAGCCTTGTAAGCCTGTAACTCAAATAGATCAAGCTGGAACTGAGCTCGAGGGTCATTTAATAGATCACAATCGTGGAAAGGGAATAAGTTTGAAAATACCATTGGAGCTGGAGGTGTCATTACAAGAGAGTCCGACAAGTGGGAGAGGCCGAGGTGGTGCTAGAGGTTGTGGTCGAGCCGAGAATCAGACCTTTGCAACTAAAAACGACTTGACAGCTGAGATTGGTAAATTACAAACCACTTTACAAGCACTCCTAACCTAACAACAATGAACTGAGACGGATGAATAAACAAAAAATGAAGGTGGTGGAGCAATGAATTGTAATAATTCTCTATTGTGGAAGTTTTTAAAACAAATACAAGAATTTGTATAAAACTAAAATAATCTAAACATAATAATATAACGAGATAATTTAAAATTAAAATTTTTAAAACAAAATACATAAAAAACTAAAACAAAATTAAGAAATAAATTTTATAATAATTAGGCTTTTTCCACCTTATATCTTTTATTGATTTATTTAAATAAAATAAAATGGTTGAACAACAATCAATAATAAAAGACGAATGTAGCGAAAATTCGACACTTAAAATTTCTATTAAAACCTATAACTAAACAAAAACTTGTATCCAACCCCAACAAGAATCTGAGGACGGTCTAACGTGTAAGCAAAATTAACCGTAGCCATTAAAAACTCATATTTTCTTGAGTTTTTGACAACTACAATTTCTCTTTTTTATTTTTAGTAATGTCATTAATTCACATTGGCATTGCATTAAAAATAACAAACAGTAAACAATCATATTGGGAAAAAATGTTATGCATTATGAATTATTTAATAAATATTTTTATTTATAAGGTTATATATATTTTTATTTTTACTTATATATATATATATATATATGTATAGAGAGAGATGCGAGTTATTATACAACTTTTTACATTTGTACAACCAATACAACCCAATTTCAACCGTCCATTTAATTTGGTGAATATGTAATTTCATAAAAGTTTTGATTGTTTCCTAATATAAAATATCGATCATAATTAATGAATTTTATTCATCTTCCATAAATATTTAAATTATAATAAATATACTCTCATCATTTTCATAAATATTTCAATTTATTGTATTGCATTGGTTGTACAAATGTGATGAGTTGCATTTAAAACAAACTCTCTATATATAATATGGTCTTTTAATTATATAAAAAAAATGGTAAAATACACAATACTTTTTCAATAAAGAAAGATTTAAGTAAACTTGTAATGTTAAAAACCAAATTATATTCTAAAATTTATATAAAACTTATTATCATAAAAAAAGTAACTACTTTTTTAGAAATGCCATTAATATAGATTTAATGAAAGTTGCTCATATTTAAAACACATACTATTTACAAAAAACATGTCCTAAAATAAGTAATAAGGAAATTAATTAAAATAGTTATTTTCAGACTTTTAATTCATTTCTTAGTTATTTTTTTCAATAAAAATATACTACATCTGTTAGTGCCACCTCCTTAATTTATAGAGAGGTTAAAGTGTGAAAAAAAATCTAAACCAGGTCTGCAAGTATAGTGACCAAATCTGTAAATTAGTCCTGACACTTTCACAGTGATAGAGGTGTCAAACCTTTATCTAACTTACAGTTTGGTTCCTATACTTGCGGATCTGATTCATAAACCCCTTTTTTTTTCTTACATTTGATCCTTCCATAAATTGAGAATGTGGCACTTGCGGGTAGGAGTGTTAATGAGTTGTGTTGATTGGGTTGAAAACATTTGAACAATGCAACCCAATTCTTGTGGTTTGAAAAATCTTAACCTAAGCCAAAGTGCAACCCAACCCAACTCAAACCGTACGTTTTGGTCGGGTTGATACATTAAAATATTTTTCTAACATGAATATGTTATTTCTCTACTTATAATTTATTTTTCATCATCAACCATTTGATACAACTTATTCATATTTCTTACGTATATCACATTCAGTTAATTTTATCAATTTATGTTATATATATATTCATAGTTACTGAACATATATACGAATGAATTATATAGAAATATGAATAGATTGAAAATATATGTATATGAAGAGCTTACGTGATAGTATAATTGTCTAACGTATATATTAATAGAAATTCAATAATCATATTAAATCCAAGAAATAAATAAATATCGGGTTCATCGAGTTCAAATAATAGTAATCCAATATCAAGCCAATGCCTAAGTTTTGAAAATTTTATAACTCGATTAGACATCGAGTTATTTCAAGTTGAGTTAGTTCACGTTAGATTGTGTTAGGTTGGGTTGATCGGCTTTTTGAGCACCCCTACTTACACACCTAGTAATATTTTTGAAAATTACAATGAGAAATTACTTAAAGATAGTCTAAAAATGACAATTTCTATTAATATCCTTAAGTAATATTGTTATTAGAATTAAAGAAAAATACACTATCTCTATTGCATTTCAAAAGTCATCCTTAAATAAAAACATCTATTTTTATATTTTATTTAAAAATGCACTAAAAAGGAGAAAATATGGTTTTGTTGTCTGTGTTATTTAAAATCGAGAAACAAGTTAATGTTTTTATTTATATCCATCAATAAGATTGAATTATTGTTATTTTATATAAAACTAGAAAAGTATTCACGCAATGCAGTGAGATATATCTCAATTTTAATATTTCGTTTTCTTCATTCTCTGAATACATTATAATACGGTTTTTATATGGTTTTGAGAAAGGGATAATGTTTTTATTTTTGAATAAAATATAAATTTAAAAATATCATAAAAATTCGAAAATAAATATATCAAAATTAGTATCAAAGTAACAATTTAAAAGTTATTGTTGTTTTGTGTAAATTAGTTTAGATTTAATAACAAAGTAATTTGTTTATGATTTAATAATATGATTTTTTATAAGAATAATAATTAAGAATTCTGTTATAACTCAATAATTATTCTAATTATATTTTAAAAAATTTATATTTAAAATAAGATATTTATCCGGAATTTAATTATGTTTATCTGCAGTTAGTTATACAAATTCAAAAATGCATCTTTAATAAATCGTACTAACGCACAGTTTACTTGTAATCTTAAATTTTAAGTAATATGCATTAATAAACAGCACTTCATGCATAAATAATGGTTTTTAAGAGTTTTTGTCAAATGCTTTATAATATAGTATAGATATTTTTTAAAAGTCTATTGGAATGATAAATTTATAATTTTTTTAATAATATAATGGATGTTGAAATCTCTAAAATAGAAAATCTGCCAGGAGTTAAATGTTATTCCTTATTGAGATTTTGACTTTTGATTCTTTATTTAAAAAAATTACAGAAAATATGTTGGACTTAATTGCAATTCTTTAAAGAGATTTTTGACTTTTGTTTTGTATTTTAAAAAAATTAGAGTAAACTACAATTTTCGTATTTTGACTTTGATCTTCAATCGCTTGTTTTGATCCTCAATTTTCTTTTCTAGGGTTTTCATTTGTTCTTCCATCCCTACCGATTTTCTCGTTATCGGTGGAGCCAGAATTGCTTGTTCTACCGAAGAAACTAACAAAATATGGAATCAAGGCTCTGATACCGATGTTGCAGGAACTGAGCTCTCTGCTAATGAGAACATTGTGAGGAAAGATTAGAGGAGAAAATATAATAGAGAATTAAAGTTTATTGTATATTTTTGAATGAATCCATTACAAAACAGATGTCTCTATTTATAACAGATAAAGCCTCCCACTACTTACAATTAACTACTGAAAAGTAGTTATAACCAAAACTCTGTTACAAAACCAGCTCCATTATCAGTTTTGGAACCGTCATAAGTTAATCCAAACATTATAAAACTCCTATTTTTGACACCATGTAAGTTGATAAGCACTTTTACCAAAAAAAAAATTGTTAGATAAGCAATCCCATACACCCCCTTAAGGGTGCGTTTGGTACACTGGACAGAGACAAGACAAGGATCCATGTCCCATGTTTGGCATGAATTTTATGTGGAACAGACAGGAACATAGTGGAACAGGCTTGTTCCACCCCTACCCCATGGAACATGGTGGAACAGACTTATATTTTACCAATGTAACCTCCAAATAAAACTTAATTATCTTCTAAAATATCAAATAAGTCTCTATTTTACATTTTATTAATTCTTTAAATTTTATTTATTGTATTTTGTTTTTCTTAAACTTTCATTTTAATGTTCTCAAAATATTATTTTTATACGGTTTTTATATTTTTATTAATTTATGTAATTTATTATATATTAATAATAATAAAATAATGTAGAAAAGAGATAAAAATAAAAGTAGAAAACCACATAAACTTTTTATTTGGTGTCATTTCAATTGTTTTGACGAAAATTTCAAATGATATATTTTGTTATAAAAAATATTATTCTATTATAATTTAATAAATTACATAAATTGTTTTCTTGATTTTTCACCATCAAACGTATTGCGTAAGGTTCACGCATGCAATTTGTTGTTTTCGATGAGTTTTATATGTTTTCCTTGATCAGAGTAGTAAATATTTGATTTTGATCTTACAAGAGTGATTATACAGGTGAAAGGTGAATTACTTTGTTTTCTGGAATCCAAGTTTTGTGAATGTGATGATACTATATTGGATCACTAGCCAAATTGTTTTTTTTATGCTTATATTTTATTTACTATTTGATATTTAATCTATTTTAATTGATTTTGCACTTGCTGGTAGTAGTTTTTTTCTTAGTATGTAATGCATATAGATTTGCTTCGATAATGGATTCTTGATGCTTATATTATATTTACTTTTTTCATATATCATTAGTTGATTATGAAATCATGTATTTTTGCAAATATATTTTTGCAAATGTATTTTTGCAAGTAGTAGTGGTTTGATATAAGTTATACTTTGCACATTGTATTTGTTAACATTTATATTGATTAATTAGTGGGAAAAAAAACATTAAACAGCTCATTAAGGGTAAATTGGTCATGTTAACCAGTTCTGTATAGTCCTGTCATGTCTTACCAAACGCTGAACAATTGTCATGTCCTGTCCTGTTTGCGTACCAAACGCACCATAAGTACTAATCTTTATAGAGATTTTAACTTTTGGTTATGTACTGTAACATTTTTCTAAATCTGTTTGGACTTAAAATCAATTCCTTATACAGATTTTGACTTTTTGAACTCTGTCTTTAAAAAGATTATAAACAATCTATTGAACTTAAATACAATTCCTTATAAAGATTTTGACTTTCTGATCTATATTTAAAAAAATTATAAATAATACCTTGAATTCGAATTAAATTTCTCATAAAGATTTTGACATTCTATTCTCTATTTTTTAAATTTTTTGAAGATGTTTTTCACTGTCTAAAGAATCTATTAATTTAACAATGATCTGGTTTGTGTGACTTTTGCACGATCGGACCCAAATAATCAGTGTATTCATCGTCCCCTCCCTCGGGTCGAGCCAAACAGTATCTTTAAAAAGGCAAGCCGTAGGAGCAGGCTTTAAACTAATAAGAGATTTCCGACGGTCTTTACAATTTCAATCAGACTTATTAAAATACGGTATTTAATAATTAAAACATCATAAAAATGATTTTGAAAATTAAAAAATGGATATATTTGGAGAGTAATTTATTCTTCCGGATTTTGTGCAGCAATTAACTCCTACGATTTAATTGGAAATATAAAATTAAATTCTGTTCCAACACCGATCCTTCGCAGGAAATGAAATCAACCAAAACCCACATGCTTTTGTTCTGTCCCTTTCTATTTTCCTTATCTCATTAATTAAATTTAAAAATGTCAAAAACTTTAAATGTGATGACTCCAAACTATCTACAAAACAGATGATTATCCTAAGATTAGTCGGCTCGCATAACAAGTTGGATATCCAGGTTAATTAAAAAAATTTAAAATTAAAATAATAATAATTCAAAAACGGCCATCAAATAATTATTTGGTTTTTAACATTTTAAAACATTAATTATAACCGTTGAAATTTAATGAGTTTCATTTATTAATTAAATTTATATACAAATTATGGGTATGTGTTCATATGAGACACCTTCTCTTCCACTCTCCATATATACTCACTCTTTTCCTCTTCTTTCTTCACAAACTCTTCCCCTTTCCATCTCTCTTTCTGGAATTGGTTTATCAGACGATTTTAAACTGATAAACCAATCGAACATTGTCGAGTGAACGCATCCCATTGTGTTTTTTTTTGTTTCGAATTCAGTTTTAATGGAGAATTTCATAAGAATGGGAGCTACTCTGTTTCTGCTTATTGGGATTGTACCTCTGGCTTTAGCAGGTGGACATGATTATGGCCAAGCACTCACCAAGAGCATTCTCTTCTTTGAAGCTCAGAGATCTGGTTATCTCCCTGATAATCAAAGAGTCAAATGGAGAGGAAACTCTGGTCTCTATGATGGCAAGCCCAATGGGGTAATTCACCTTCTCCTGTTCTTCCTTATTCTTCAGAATTTTCAATGGAACGTGAAATTAGGGTTTTCTATGAACTAATGTGTTGATGATTTTTTGTTATGAAGGTGGATCTGGTCGGAGGTTATTATGATGCAGGTGATAATGTGAAGTTTGGGCTTCCAATGGCGTTCACCGTCACGATGATGTCTTGGAGCATTCTAGAGTATGGCTCGCAAATGGCGTCTAGTGGCGAACTCGGTCACGCCATGGATGCCGTTAAGTGGGGAACTGATTACCTCATAAAAGCTCACCCTCAACCTCATGTTCTATATGGAGAAGTAATTGTCACCCAAATTCGTTCAAATTATTGTTGGTTGAAACATGTTTTGAATCCATTTTTTAGGGGTTTGTGTTAACGAAATTGATGTTGATTGATTTAGGTAGGAGATGGTAACACAGACCATTATTGTTGGCAAAGGCCAGAGGATATGACCACTTCACGAAGTGCTTACAGAATTGACCAAAACAATCCTGGATCCGACCTTGCCGGAGAAACCGCTGCCGCCATGGCCGCCGCTTCCATCGTGTACCGCCACTCTAACCCCGCCTATTCCAGAGAACTCCTCACTCATGCCCACCAGGTCCGTTTGCTTTCTATCTTTCATGCTTTCCCATAGTTACCCCTTTTTGTCCCTTTCAGTTGAGATGGTACAAGTCATAATAGCACAAACGTACAACTAATTATTGCACTCTTTTCGATTATTTAAGGGGGTGTTTGGGATTGTTTATTTTAGGTGTTTTTTGACTTATTTCAGTTTTTTATCGGTGATAATCTAAATGCTAGTATTTGGATGAGGAAAAATAAAACTGTTTATATCGGTGCCAAACCGGTAATAAGCAGTTTTTGATAAGTTAATTATTTCTGACTTGTGAAAAACTGTTTATTACCATTTTAACCATGTTTTTATTAATGTTTGTTAATTTTTGATCTTATTGATATAAATTTTTGTCAATAATATGGAAGATTGTTTTTTTCCGTCATTTTATATATATAAGAAAAAATTTGTCAAACACTAAAAAACAACTTATCAGCTTATTTCTTTTTGGTACCGCTATAAGCTAATCCAAACATTTTTTTTACCAAACTTTGTTTTGATATCACATAAGTTATTAAGCATTTTTACAAAAAAAACATAAAGTTGTTTTAAATAAGCAATCCCAAACACCCCTTAAATACACCACTACTTATTAATTTTCAGTTCACATATCAACATCAAGATTTACTTTTGCATCTTAAAGCATGATTTAATATGATTCTAAAATAAAAAGAAATAATGTTATTTGCACCATTTTTAATGTCAGAATCAGATCAAGTCATACATGAAAAGGTTCAATTAGTCTTCCCATAAAAAAGAGATGCGCATGACATTCCCTATTTCTATCAAACTGGCTTATAACATAGCTGATAAACTAGTTATATTTGGTATAAAAAAATTACAGATAAACCATATAAAAATAAAATAAAAAAATATGCACAATTTTCTTTTGGCGTATGATAGAGAAGAAGGGTGGCGTAGATTAGTGAAGCGGTTTAAAAATAATAGAGACAGTCAATGTTTTATGAGTAAAGTGTCAGGGTGGTTGTTAAGGTTATTTAAGTGATTATGCTTTCATACTCGATGTACAAGTCTTTTGTGCATAAAATACAAGTATTTCAATTTACATTACAAATCCGTTATACACTCACATGTGCAGTGTCCATTTATGTGCTAAAAGTACATTTACTTACTGTATGGTCCCTGCAACTCTGTATTTTTGTTTCACATAATATATATATATATATATATATATATATATAATTTTGGATACATAGTGACAAAATAATGGTGTTTAAAAATATACTTAAAAAATTGAAATTAAATATCTTGATCTGTATTTGTTGTTGTATTTTTTTTGACTTTAAAACTTTATTTTTGTCATTATTAAGAAAATATATTTATTAAATTACACATCAAGTTAATATTATAATTTTTAAATTAAAACATAGTGATTTGAATAAAGTCAAAATGACACAATTAATAAAGAACACTCATGGTGTTGAATGTTTTAATTTTTTTAAGTTATAAAACAACAATTTTGGATTTAAATTGTATTATAATTTAAAAAAAAGCATTCTTGTTTTTGTCTGGCGAATATTAATAAAATATAAAAAATAGTAATAGAAAAAGATAAAATAATTAAATATTTTATTAGAAAGACATATTTCTGAAAATAAATAGGTGAAAAATGGAAAAAGGTAAAACTTGAAGTTATATTGAAAGGTGTTGGGTGTGGTTGCCGTGCCGTCTATCACGGATAGTGTGGGCTCACACAACCGATTTAAATTTATTCAGCTGAAAAGCAAATAAATACCGCTTGCCACGTGACACTCCTCCTGTCGGTGCTAGTAGCGTACAACCCATCAATGCATACTCTCATTAATTTCCAATCTTACCCCTGCATCTTTCTTTCCAGCTCTTCGAATTTGCCGACAAATACAGGGGCAAATATGACAGCAGCATCTCCGTGGCCCAGAAATACTACAGATCTGTCAGTGGATACGCCGTACGTCATCACACCACTTAACTTAACCCCTTTCCTTAATTACATATTTACCCTTCTCATTTTCTATTTTTGTTTTTGTTTTTTTTTTTGAAAAAACAGGATGAATTACTTTGGGCAGCTGCTTGGTTGTACAAGGCAACAAATGAACCGTATTACTTGAACTACCTTGGTGAAAATGGCGATGCTCTCGGCGGGACCGGGTGGGCCATGACCGAGTTCGGTTGGGACGTTAAGTACGCCGGCGTTCAGACCCTTGTTGCCAAGGTAAAAAAAAAAGTTACGGTTAATTTTTACTGTGTTATAAAACATTTAGGTAAAAGTCTTGAAAACATCGTAACACTTAAGTAAGTTTGCTAAATTACCTATTGTACGTAGTTTTTGATGGGAGGGAAAGCTGGCAGTAACTCGGCAGTGTTCGGGAAATACCAAGAAAAGGCGGAGATGTTCATGTGTTCATGCATGGGCAAGAGTAACCACAATGTTCAAAGGACTCCCGGAGGTCTCATTTTCCGGCAGCGATGGAACAACTTGCAGTTTGTCACAAGTGCGTCTTTCCTTCTCTCTGTGTATTCCGACTACCTGACTTCTGCCCGGAAAGACTTGCACTGTGCTTCCGGCAGTGTTGCCCCCTCCGAGCTTCTTGCATTTGCCAAGTCTCAGGTGAACAAAAGTTTGATTTATTTCGAGATTATTTATAGAATAAAAAAGATTACAAAATGTGACCTTTTTTTTATGTTATTTAAGGTGGATTATATTCTTGGAGACAACCCAAGAGCAACAAGCTATATGGTTGGATATGGAAACAACTTCCCTCAACAAGTTCACCACCGTGGTTCCTCCATTGTGTCGATTAAGGTTAACCCATCGTTCGTTAGCTGCAGAGGTGGCTATGCTACGTGGTTTAGCCGAAAAGCAAGCGACCCGAATCTTTTGACTGGTGCCATTGTTGGTGGTCCTGATGCCTATGACAACTTTGCGGACCAAAGGGACAATTACGAGCAGACTGAGCCTGCTACTTATAACAATGCACCACTTCTTGGTGTCTTGGCTCGGCTACACGGGGGTCATGGTGGTCATAACCAGCTCCTTCCAGGTAGATTTCATTGCGCTTGAAATGTCATCAATACCCTTTTTGTCTTTGAATTTTATAGCAACTTTGATATCTTTGCAGTTGAAGTTCCTCTAATTCATAAACCTGCTGTTCAACCAATGCCTACACCAAAAGCTAGAGTATCCCCATTTGCAGGTATCGTGTTTTTCTTAATAAAGTTTGAAAATTTCGGAATATTGGAGGTTACCCATTTTATCAAATACGGGTCTTTATGGAAACAACTACTATATTCTTTGAGGGTAGAGGTTGGGTGTACCGTGTACGTACATCTCACCCCAACTCCACCTTTGGGTGCGATATACTTGGCTTGTTTGGTTTAATTTACCAATAGTTCAAAGTTGTTGCAGCCTTCAATATGTTACGTAAATGGGCCTTACTTTACGAATGATTCTGACTCAAAAACTTTCTCTGTTTTGTAGCTCCAGTTGCAATCACACAAAAGGCTACAACTTCATGGGTAGCTAATGGAAAAACATACTACAGATACTCAGCTATAGTAACCAACAAATCAGGCAAGACCATCAAGAACCTGAACCTCTCAGTTTCCAAACTCTACGGTCCAATCTGGGGTCTCACCAAGACCACCGGAGGTTCCTACGGGTTCCCAACATGGGTAAGCTCATTAGCAGCAGGCAAAAGCATCGAGTTTGTGTACATCCATACTGCTCCTCAAGCAGAAGTCTCGGTCTCAAGCTACACATTGGCCTAAATCAAGATTGAAGTTCAAATGAGTGATAAACGCATTCAAACAAGCTACGATTTTATGGGGTTTGTGAGAATTGTGCAGGTATACTAAAAGCTAAAACTCCTCGAGAAGTCACTGAATTTAGGTGCAACTTTCGGGTTTTTTTTTCCGGTGTTTTAAATAAGGTCTGAAGAATGGAGGAAGAAAGGAGTGAAGAGAGTTTATTACAAGTGCTCATCCTCTTTCTCCTCCTCCTTCATTAGGTCTTTTTTTTCTAAATATGGAAAGTGAGTGACATTATGAAGTTGAGTAAGTATACAAGAAAATTATACCTCTCAACAGGGTAAACAGAGAGATTTCAGAGTCGTGTTTTTTGTTTTCAGTGCTTTGTTATGTCTTTTTTTTTTACTTCAAAACAGCTTTGAAGTTGTTTGTTTCTTTGTGTTATGCTGCTGTAAATTTGGCAACATCTCCTTAGTCTGCAATATGAATATAGATTGTGCAACATGACTTGATCGCCGTATCTATATTGTATTTTTGTTGTCTGGTTTGACCGGTCTGGACACTTCATTTCAAACCGCATGGTTTGGAAAAAAAAACTCGTTATGGACTTGTTATGGTGTCAGGGCTTGGGTTTGCCGCCATGTTAACCCTTGTGGCTCCATTGTAATGCGTTATGGTGAGTTACGACACTTTTACTTTGAGGTGAAATTTGGCTAGAGGAATGGGTGGACAAAAAGACTCCTTGAGGTGGAACTCTTTGGAGTAGACACTAAGGGTAAATGTGGGTTTGAAGTGACACCATGAATGAGACTAAAACTGAGTATAGTCCCAATAACATCATTATGTAGTAATGCTTTTGTGTTCCCGCCACATTGATGGAAACGGGTCTCCCCCATTATTGAGAGGTACTTTGTGTGTACAATGTCCAGGTAGGGACAACCTGTTGTGGTACACAGTATTGTACCATTATTGCGGATTAGGTAACACTTTTTATTTCTCTTATCTACCTTAAGAGTTATTTTTGTGGGTGATCTCACTAGGCGTTAAGCGTAATACTTGTTCTTGATTATGTGATTTCTAGGTCTTGCTAGTGAGTGGGCTAGTGGCGGATCTAAAACCGCCTAAGGGACTTGGTTGATGCTACTTAGAGGCATCAAGGGGTAGACGTTTCGGGAAGCACTCGAATGGATGCTGAATTTTTGGAACATATAATAACACCCGACTATAATCTAGTTCCTTTTGAAATTAGATTATTAGGTTGTTATTTATGTCTCAGTTCTTGAATTTGGTGCTATTTGGCGCACTTTCCCTTCATGGGTTTAAGCTGCTTTATGTTTGTTGAAATTTCAAGTGGTATGAAATGTTTTACCTCGTTTTAAGTTTTAGGGTGTTACATTCTGCTTGATCCATCAAACTTGGATCTCCGAATCTCATGGAGGGCAACGTATACGGCGGTGGATTTTGGGAACAATGGTCGGAGATGTTCTATATTAGAAAATCTGTTGGAGATACTCTTAAAATCTGTGTATGGATATTGCTGCGTGAAATCAGGATGCAACTTGATGCTCTCAAAGCTTGTTTAACTCGTTTACCCAAGGACCACTATGTCTTTAAGATCAAAATTGAAAGTAACAAAAGAAACACAAAGACTTTCTCCGTTTGTGCACAAATCCAAGGGAAATTACATCGACATTTTCTTCAATCACCATATACAGGGAACACGCTTGAGCCTAATCAACAAGAAGATGGTATTAGGATCTTGGTAACACAAATTATATCCACAAACCGTTTGTTCTATGATGCAGCAGGTTGCATTTCTTACACCCTAAACGTTTGGTTTCTTTGGTTATTGGTCGAGATATATATCTTATCCAAGTATAACAATATGACATATGTATATGGACTAAAAGTCTCACCGAAGAGATCTAACATTTGGTTTATTAATAATTGAAACAAAATTTTCTATAATCATCATGATTCTGGGTATAAGTTTTGGCTTAAGTGTGTGTAAAAAACAATCCACTGAGGTAAACATGGTATGATATGGTACCATGTTTTTTTTTCCTTCAAATACCGCTACCAACGAATCATAATTGATATACAAAATTTTGTACAATGTATTAACCAACTATACCCTTTTTTCTCCAATCGGTACATGTTGGTACTGGTTTATACCAATATCGTAAAAGTTGAAGTTACAATTTTTTATATGTTGACATCTTTACCAACTAGATCAAGATAAACTAAAACCATCGAGAATTCAATTAACATATTAATATGTGTTTAACCACTTATCATATCTATATAAGCATTCAAATAACTTTCATATATTACAACATTCATAAATACTTCAAGATTTTGGGCCATTGAGAAGGTACGATGGATTGTGAAGGTATGAAATAATTATTAAGGTTTTTAGTATTAGATGAATGAATATAATCAAGTTGAATATATATATATATATATATATATATATATATATATATATTACAATTAAGAAAAACTGAAAAGAGGATAATTAAAAATTTAAAAATCAAAATATATCATATTATTAAGTAAACTTTAATTAAAAATAAGTTGATACAGTATGATATTATTGTGGTATTAATAGGGGTGAGCAGCGGAACCTGGTACCCGCTCGCGAAACCGAAACTGTCTTGAAATTGTTGGTTTCAAAACCGGAACCGATATGAGTGGTTCTGGTTCCTAAAATACGGAACCGATTGAGAATGGTTCCGATTCCGGTTCTCAATTTTTCGGAACCGTTACCCTCTGGGACCGGGTACCCGGTATTTTTCAATTAAAAAAATTTAATTTGTGAAGTTTTTTATGTAATTTGTGTTGTTTTATGTTAAAAATATGTGCAGTTTTTTATATAAAATTTGTGTAGTTTTTTGTTAAAAATATGTGCATTTTTTAGTTAAAATATGTGCAGTTTTTTACAAGTTTGTGTAGTTTTTTTAGCACTCAATTATTCACAGGTACCGTACGAAGTTGAGGATGCGATGAGTATGCAAGAAGTTGAAACGAGATTCAGAATCTGAGATAAAATGATTAGTATTTTTTTAAATTGTGTGTTTAATTGGATTCATAGTTAAACTTTGAACATTTACAATTATAGTATGTAATCGTTAAACTTTCAACATTTACTATTAGTCTAATATGATTTGTAATCGTTAAACAATATTTGTAATCATTATTCCGTATAATTTGTATTCTTGTTTATTTATTTAGTGGTCTGACAATGTTTTATTTTTTATTTCTAAATAACAAAATTTTAATATTTTAGGAAGCATGTATCCAGAACCAGTTCCCTACAGTTCCAATTCCGGTTCCAAAAATTCAAGAACCGCTTTAACTGGTTCTGGTTCCTGTCAAATAGGACGAGTATCCGTCTATGCTTACCTCTAGTGGTATATGATTTATAATATCATATACCAATCAAATTTAAATAGTTGGTATGATACTATCAATCAATTAAATTGATACCAATTAAATTGATACTAATTAAATTACCCCGTTAATATTAAAATTGATTAGTTTATCTTCATTGGATAATAAATACCAAATTTTAATGTACCTTATTGGATTGGATATATATATATATATATATATATATACACGTTGTTTTTATTACCAGATTTAGTGTTACCCTAACCTGCAATTACCATTACCATTACGTCCGAGCAAGAATTGTCGGTCTTCCGATTGGGTTTCTTCATATAAAATCTTTGCAAATATACGAATACCTAATTGAAAATCTGTCTAGTGATCCGAGAAAGTTTCAATCTAGTGAAACAATGGCGGATCGGAGCTTGTTTATGGAAGGAGGGGAATTGGAGAGTCCTCTTGTTCGTCTGTGCATCGAAGCGGCCACACAAAGCGGTGACGCTGTCGAGACTTGGCGAAGACAGCGGCGGACTCTCGAGCGATTGCCATCTCAGCTCGCCGAAGCTCTACTCCACCGACTTCTAAGCCGCCGCCTCCTATATCCTTCTCTTCTAGAGTAAGTTTTTTCTCCATCACTATGTAGGAATTTTACCATCTGAACGGATTGTTACATGTGTACCAGCTATGAGAATGCTAATGATTTTCGAAAGCAAGTGATGTTAAGTAGGAATATAGTTATGGTTAAATCATTACTTGATTTGAAGATATGCGTGTTTAGATGCATAATTGCGTAAGTCTCATTAGTTATTTAGGTTTTAGATTGCTATCAGCAGATAACTTAGTTGGATATAGGTCTGTTGTTCACTTGATTTACTTGTGAGATATGATAAAAATGCTCTTTTGGTTGATATGCAAATTGTGATCTTGCGATGCTGACAATTAGAATAGGAAGATATCCTAGCGAGGCAGAATATTTACTTTCAAGATTTTCCAACTTGATTTAAAAGATCTTTTATACATGAGATATCTGAAATTGGAATATGTTATTAGAAACTTCTGAATTCTCATAAATCAGCTGAATCCCTATATCTCAAGCTTTGCTGCAGTCGTTTTTTTGATTGATTTGTTTGTGTGTTAATTATCCTGTTAGGGAATTCTTTATATTTTCTTATGACAACTTATGATGTACAGCTCTTTGATGTATATAATCTGTTACTAACTATTGATTTTTTGTTGGTTGTCTTCTGGTCAATAAATAAGCCATATTGTTGTTAATGCAAGTACTATTAGTTGTAAAGTAGATTCACTTGCAGTAATATCTTTTATATGTCATCATTCTTATATTACTTTTGAGTAGGATATACTGGGTTCGTTTGGTTTATTCTAATATTTATGTCACCCTGTATTCAAACCTAGTAAATTTATTGATTTAGGTAAAATTTCAATATTTTGTGTAGAGTGTTCAAATACAGTGTAGAGAAGGTTGATCTGAGAGGTGAGAGCTCTGTTGATGCAGAATGGATGGCATATCTGGGCGCCTTTCAATACTTGTACTCTTTAAATGTTTCTGATTGTCATAGAATCAACAGTTCTGCACTTTGGGCTCTCTCAGGTATGCCATATGCATTCTTTTGTCATCTTTTCAAACTTGATTCCTTGTAGTAACACACCATGGCATTAGTGGCCTTTCTTCTTTTATTAGTTCTCTTTGTACGATGATCTTTTATTGATTCTCTTTTCCTGTTTACTTTTATTGAATTTGAATTAAGTTTTCCCATAAACACCTACATTCCAAAGTATTACGATCCAGTCAGGATGTATGACATCTTATCATTATGCCTGCAATTTAAATCAGTTTACTAATTGTCCATACTCCGTAGAGGGTGAAGATTACTTATTTGCTCGTGTTTCAGCATACATGCTCTACAAAGCTTATTAGAGTACAAATGCATAATAGATTTAGCAAAATCTCTGAATCTATAAATATAAGTGGAGAGGGTGCTAATCCTTTGTTCAATACAAGTTTCATGAATACACTCTTTCTTCGGGTCTTCTTTCAGGTATGAATTATCTAATGGAGGTGGACCTTTCTAGATGCTCTAAAGTTAATGATGCCGGCATTAAACATCTTCTGTCTATACAAACTATTGAAAGGTTAAGCATATCAGAAACAAGTGTCACCACAAATGGAGTTACACTTCTCTCTTCGCTTAAGAAATTATCGAAGTTGGACTTGGGTGGCTTGTTTATTAATGACGTGGCCCTTGTATCTCTTCAGGTATTCTTTTTCTCTTCTGCATTAGTAAAACATATTATGTTCAATCCTTTCAGTGTGCGTCTTGATAGTATGTTTATGCTCTCCTTTTTCCCTTCGTGTCTCTACTTTTCTTTCTGTAAACGCGTTTTTAGTAACAAGTTATAATTTAGTACGCTTCTGACTTAAGTACTAAACATGTTTAATTACATTAAGCTCTTCACTAGTAAGATTTTGATTTTTAACTGGACAGCAATGTTTATAAGCAAACCACAAGGGTTGTGGCGTGGTTGAGGCCCAGGGGGGATGTGATGGAATGTCCCATCTGCCCTGGTTTAATTCCAGGCATCCACAACAATTGTGGCAACTGAGTTTATCAGGGCTGATGTCTTACAGCCGCAATTTGCCGGGATTAGTCTGGGCATAGCCCGGGACACCCTTCCAAATGAAAGATATTTATGAGCAACCACCATTTGATAACTCAACATGGCATTTTCCTTAAAGTTGTACCCTTTGTTTTACACCATGCAATTCCTGAAGATGTCGATAAGTATGCTTCTGTAACGCTCATCTATTGCATTCTTTTTAGGTTTTGACAAATCTACAGTACCTTGATGTCTGGGGAAGTGATATCTCCAATGATGGTGCAGCTATTCTTGTGACTTTTCCAAATCTGAACTTTCTAAACCTGGCTTGGACCAAGGTCGCGGTGTTGCCAAATGTGAGCTCCATTGCATGCCTAAACATGAGCAATTGTACTATACATTCTCTGTTTAAAGGAGAAGGCAATAAGGCTCGATTATCTAAGTTTATACTTGCCGGAGCTTTGTTCAAAGATATCACCAGAGCCTTTTCATACTTCGATTCCAGCTGCCTATCTTTCTTAGACCTATCTAACTCCTCTCTTCATGACCTCTCTTTTTTGTCTTGCATGCATTCCCTAGAATATTTGGATCTCAGTGGTAACCTTATTGGAGATGATTCACTCGAATTTGTAGCATCTGTAGGAGCAAATTTGAAAACTTTGAATCTGAGCAATACGAGAGTGAGCTCAGCTGGAGTTGCGATCTTACCTGGGCACGTTCCGAAACTTGAAACTATATCATTGTCTTCCACACCAACCGATGATCTTGCTATCTCATACATCGGCATGATCCCTTCCCTAAAAGTTGTCAACATGAAGGGTACAAATGTTAGAGGTATAATCTCATCGATTTTGGTCATTTGCATTTTTCAGTTTTCTGCAAGCAATCCAAAAAGAAGACCGAGGGATGCCAAAGCCCACATTTCATCAGTGTTCTAGTTTCTCTCATTCTCTCAGCAAAATGCATCAAAATGCAAAAAAGTTTAAAATTTTCCTATTTTGCACACCTTTGACTGGTAACGTTTTGATCTTTGTAACATTTAATGATGTGAATAAACTTGACATCCACGTAATCAAGTGTTACAAGATCAGCAGGGTACGGGTCAAAATGGGTAAAAAATAGGATTTTTTTTATCTTTGTTACATTGATTGAGAAAAAGAATTCTTTGTTATGCTAAATAGGAACCAAGTCAAGCTTTGTTGCATATTCCCCTATATATATACATGATATTTAACTGATTACTTTACTCACCAGGTCTGATTCAAGTCATTCAACCGAGTGGTAGGGATGCAGAATGTGATCTCTCATTGACAGCACTTGAAAATCTCAAGCAATTAGAGAAATTAGATTTGGAAGAAACCCCACTTAGGGATGAAGCTGTCACTCCGTTATCGAGCTTCAAAGAACTTAATCATCTCTCGCTCAGAAGCAGTTTCCTAACAGATGCATCATTGCACCACCTGTCATCTATTCCAAAGTTGATAACTCTCACCATGCGAGATGCTGTTCTAACAAATGCAGGAATTGATTCCTTCAATCCTCCATCATTGCTACAAGTGCTGGACTTAACTGGGTGTTGGCTATTAACCAAGGATGTTATCATGTCATTTCTTCAGCGCCATCCTGAGATTGAAGTAAGGCATGAACTTGTACACATGTTTCCATCTGACAGTGAAAACACCAAACATCCTTCTCCATTGCATACAACTACGAGGACTTCACAGCAGAGAAGATTTTCAGCTTCGCCACATAAATCTGAAATAACTACCATCATAGGTATGTCAACAATCCTTAAAAGTTGATATTTCTAGACCAGAAAACGATAAAAAATTAATGTTTTTAATTTTCCTGCTGAGCATCCACACTGGACTTTTTCATCAGAGCGTTTTCTAAATTTTTTCCAAAAAAAGTGGGACCCACAAGCAAAAAACAAGGTTATTGAAAGCTTGTAACTGCGCAAGCAAAAAAGAGGATTTTTCTTGTCAGGAGCTTTTTCACATGCTTAGGTGACCATTGAGACAATGAAATTAGCTACTTGGAAAACTATTGTTATCAAGTTAATATAGTAAAACTTCTTTGAATTCTCATATGCTTACATGATTTGAAAGATTATATTTTACATATCAAAAGGAATTGCATATTTGTTCACTTACAAAGTGTTAGAAGGCAACTGGACCACCTAGTTTGCCTTTTTAACACTTTTAGCATTATTTACTACAAGTCTATAACCCACACATGATTGGATGACAACCAAGTTTCTTCCTTACCATTAATCGTAAAATAATACCTTTTTACAAATTTTATCGATGATTTGTAACAGATGAGAGGTTGAAATATAGCAGAGCAGAGCTACTATCGCTGCAGTTTGCATCTACTTCAGTTGTTCCCCTCAGTGATTTGGCTACGCCACCCAATTAGAAATATGACAGGTAAAGTGATTGTTGTTGTTGTCGTTGTTGGATGTAAACCTATTCCTTTTCTGAATGACTGGTTTGTCAAACTAATTGTATTTCAGAAATTTGCAACTTTGAACAAAAGAGGTCGTAAACCATGCAAACTATAGTTTTTTGTTAGTATCGGACGGTTAGATTGTGATGGAAGATCAAGTACAGTTGTTTAAATGGTTAATCGCTTGTTACTCGAAACTTGTAGCAAGTAGATAACATTGTTCTTTTCGGTTCATAGTGGAATCACTTGTTTGTATGTCGGCAGTTTTGCTGCATCACTCGCCACCCAAAGTAGAAATTTTAAGGATAGAGTTGAAAAAAATTTCTTTCTGCAGTCGTCTTCTTGTAAATTGGTGCTAAGACACTAGCAATTTGATAAAAATTCGTCCATCTTTATAATGGAGTCAATATCCAATATATAGTCAAGAAATTAAAAAAGAATGTAGGGTCTAAGTAAGCGGCTTTTCTTTTAGCCTTTTTAATTGAAGCCCCCGAAAGAGAGACGCTTTCCCTGGCATAAGGTTTATGGTTGGTTTGGTGTGCCCTTTGAGAAAAATGGGTTTTTGGTTTACATTTCCTTCAACATTCCTATTTTATTTGAGAACTTTGTATGGATAAACAGTGGAGGATGAATCCATTATCGGCATATCTAAAAATTAAGAGAGAATTGTAAACGTTATTGTGGTTTGATGAATGATTTCTATATGATGCAAAAATCAAGTGACCTGTCAAATTTGAATTTAATGGAATAACAAATTCGAACAAGAACAAAATCAAAACAAGAGAATAGTCAAATCACATCTAACTACGAAACACAGTAAATGCAAAGGCATGCAGGCTACAAACTAGGTCGTGCCATAATCAAGTTTGATTTGGTCGTCATTCTTGTTTGAGCCAACTCGCTTTCAAAACTAAAATATCATTCGTTTGAATGTTTCAAGGTGGTTGTTAGTATTAAATATATGTAGAATCCACAACTACTTATTCTAATAAAGATAAACTTGTAAAAATGTTGATTACAACTTCGATTCTGAAAATTCTAACACCGTTCTTTTTCTGACAAAGAAATTATAATCCACTAACTAAAACGTGTGTGGGAAGGATCTAATGCGAAAACATAATGACCAAAAGAATTTGCAAAAACAAAGAAATGGAGGTGTTATTTGAATGCGAGGAAAGAAGGCCTTCACTTCTTAATACTCTTGTACATATCATCAATTCTACTCTGCAACAAATACGTCTTTTATTAGTCATTCAACCATCTCACTTAACATAAATAATAACATTGCAAATGTAAATTGAAAATAAACAAGATTCTTCAAAATGGATAAACCGAGTGGTTGAGGAGCTGTTTGATAATTGCCGAATGGTTTGGTGCAAAATGATTAAGATGCTCTCATGATAAAATACAAAATGAAATATAATTATTTGGTAATTGTGTACAATGAAATTATGGCGCTTAATGGTTAAGGGAGATCCAGGATACAAAATCATTCAGAGGGTTTTAGAACCATTAAGAGGCAGACTTTTCTTTTGCCAAACAAGATTCACCTCTTAACGATTCAGAAATTGCATCTTAATGGAACTATTAAGAGGTAAACAAACAACCCAGACATTCCCCAAATTTGGAAACTTCCATCACCATTTTGAAATTAAATGTTTAGCAAAAAAATAAAATATATTATTAAATGTATAGAATACTTAAATAACATAACATAATCGACATGGAGAAGTTTTTAAAGATTTTGACTTTTTATTCTTCATTATAGTGAAATTTTGAAGAACTTGTTGGAGATGATATGACAAATGCATATATATCTTGAGGCCTTTTTGAGGTGTACCAGCAATCCGGGTACCGTTGGCCAATACCCTTTGATTATAATAGAACGACGATAGACCGATCAACAGGTAATGAAGTTTTGACAAATACGAATGACATGAACAATTAATATCCTGAGTCATCTTCCTAAAAAGGATATTACGTACCTGGTAATATTTGAGCAACTGGGGCCTTTTCTTCTTCAATGTCGGCGTGACAAGGTCCCGATCGATGTCAAAAGGTACAGGGTCGAGGTGCATCGCTTTAATGAACTCAAACCCTTTTAGCTGCAACACAATTGTTACATTTGCGAAAGATTCATAAGATATTAATTACTGTTTATTTATGAAACGACACTACAAATCAACGCACCCAAAGTGATCCACATTGCACTTGCGGTGTGTTAGAAGCAAAAACAATTATTTGCCTCTCTGCAAAAAGCAATTATTAATCGATCTTAGTTCTTCTTAACTTTTCGCTTACACCTTTTTAAGGTTTTTACGAAATGATAGTTCTAATCTTTGGAGTAGAGGGCAGGGCAAGTCTGCTTACATACCACTCAACTACACCCTACTTCCGAGTGGGATATACCAGGTTTGTTTTGTTTAAAGGTAATAATTGTTAAAAGTAACATAAGACTTGGGATCATGTGAGATCAGATTGTTTTCGTGTGATCCGTTGGACCACATTCACAGCAAAAACACAGTAAAGGACCTTTACAGTGTTTTTGCTGTGAAGTTTCGGTGTTTTTCATACATTCACAATGTTCTCCTGTGAAGTTTCAATGTTATTTTGTGGTCTCACGTGAACCCAACCAAGAAGTATAGAGGATAACCTTTTTCTCTTTTCCGATCCTATTTAGCTCTCCAAGTATGTAGTCTTTAGCCTTGGGATTTTCACACAAAGAAGCAAAATCTCCAGATATATCATATGCATGCGCCCAGCTTTCAATTGCGTGCTTATTTGGGTGTACCACAGCAACCAGACAAGACTCAAAGCTATTTCCGTATATCCATATCTGAAAATCAGAACCAAATAGTACTTCATGTCGCTTGATAGAAACATTACAACCGTTAGCAACAGTTCAATTCAATATAATTAACCACATGAAGTTGAATTGTCCCCAACAAGGTCTCAGGTTCAGATATGGCATTGCCCACCTGCCTCAAGACATTGCGATTTACCTCTCCACAATGACCAGTAAAGTGGGGGCTTGGAGGGTCGTGCAAAACCTTTTCCGGCAACAACACAATGTAATTATAATCGAGAAAACGATATACTAAAGACAATATTTAGTAGTCACATGACTAGTTCATGATGTATATTAAGACAAAATTCGGTTAAAGTCCCACATCGGCTAAACTTGGACCATTTCTCCTCCATATATGTTGAAATCTCCCATCTTTCCTAAAGGGCTGTTTTCAAGAGCAATCTAATGGGGTTGTTCCACATATTATCACACAATATGAATTTGCATGGATGATATGATAGTATTAAATGGCGTACTTACTTCATCGACGGCAGGAACAAGTCCATAAATATTTTCCAAGTTTTCAACTGCTACATATTCTCCTTGTGAGAGCTTAAATATGTTTTTCTTGCGGTCGATAACTTTCATGCTTCCATCTGGTTGCCACTCACCAATATCACCTGAAACATGGTACAGATGAGAGATACATTTTCTTGGTGTACTGAAACTAATATTCAATCTATGACAACTCTAATGAAATACCTGTATGGAACCAGCCATTAACCAAGACCTCTTTTGTAAGGTCCTCACGCTTGTGATACCCTGAAAACACAGTACCCCCCCTAATGCATATTTCTCCACGTGGCATGCTTGAAAGAGCATCATAATTCATTTCAGGGACAGACTCCAAACGAGCATCCAAATTTGGTACTGGAGGTCCAACTGTACCCACCATACTCATTTCATTTGGCAGCGAAACAAATGATCCCGCACAAGTTTCAGTCAGACCTACATTGTGGTTTACAGAAATAAATTGCATGGATCAGTCACAATAAGAAGCCAAAAGGTTCAAATCTTAAAGTCCGTCTGCATCCTGAAAAAAATATGGATGATTATAGAAACTTGTTAGGATGCCCAAAACCGTCCTATCAACTTATGGTAACACTTCTACATAGGACGCACAATTGGTTGGTATTCTATTAGGACATTTAGATATATTTGGTGTCCTATAAAGCCAATTTTAGTGTAGTATAAAAAGAACACTTCATGATACCAGAAATTACTTACTAATCTATAAACATAATAGGGAAACAGTAGGCTGAAACTTGTTCCTGGTGACCTAGTCTTAGTAAAGAAATAACTTCGGAAGGGGAAGTACCATATCCTTGAAGGACGTGACTGCATGCAACCACTTTCAGAAAACTTTCTACATGTGGAGCAAGTGGGGCAGCCCCTGATAGAATAATGCGTACTCTTCCACCTAGCCCCTGCTTAACCTGCAGAAATGAGGAACACAATAAGACTCGTGCCACAATTAACACATTAAAAACTGATGATATAGGAGCTCTTTTATGTTGATATCCAACCTTACTGAAAACAAGTCTGTCACTTAATAGAGATGCCTCTGAATGTTTACTCCCACCCTTCATATGATGCAACTTACTGCATATGTTTCCAATAGCAAATCCAAAACAATGATAAGGAAAGAAAGCTCTAGAACATGTGCAAGGAAATACTTTAAAGCAATATATTTATATATACAATATATTGGTGGATGAAACTTGAAAGTATTGTTTGAAGTGGGAAAGCCTCAAATATGTCATAAATGAATTAAGGTGCATGACTCCTATATAAATGATAGAAACAAAAAACAAAAACATTAGAAGCTGCACATATGCGCTTATTTCTTACAACCTTCTGTCCTGAAATAGTATGTAATTAAAAGATGTTCATAAAAGCAGTTAAGCATATTCCCAAAGGAAATTATCAAATCCAAATATTCAATCTTGTTCCATAAGAAAAAGAAGAAAAGGCTTGTTATAGGAAAACTCACTATGAATAGGCTATATCAAACAATTTATGTTTGAAATAGCTACCAGAAGAAATCTTCTGTTGCAAACCTGATTAAAAGAAAGCAATTAGTAATAGTAATAGCAGGTAAAAATTCACATGGGAAGAAAATGAACCAATATGATGAGGCATAAATGATTCTCTGACATCATTCATCGTATGAGCAAAAAGAGTTCTGTGTGTGTAATTAAATTTCTTTCCTTGTTCCTCTCATTCAAGAACATTTAGCATTAGAATTTTTCAAGTGACCATGGATTCTTTGAGCAACATATTGGGAAATTACCTTAGTTATCTAATGTTCTATTGTACCATCGTTTATTAAAGGTCACGCTCCCTTCTATTTCAGCTTCTTATGCATATATGAGCAAGCATAAAAAATGTGTCTCATCCTCTCACCTCTTAGCTTTCCAAGATTTTTTTCTCCAATTTTGAACGGTGTTAAGAATACCATCCAATATGTAAATCTTACCATACCTCATATCAAACGTCATTTTATATGTAACTTGTCACAAAAGACAAACAAATCCAGTTTCAGTCATAACAATTCCAGGATTACTCTTGGTTAGCTAAACTTTATCATGTAATTGTTTCTCTCTCTGAAATCTATGGGTCTAGAACTCTTGATAACCATAGAAAATGGAAAACGGAAACACAGCATAGCAATACGGAGATTCGGTTTGACGTCTTATGTTAGTTCTTTTTTCTTTCTTGTACCATTTAACAACATTATTAACCATCAAGGAAAAAGAAAGAAGTCCATGCCAACTCTCAATCCTAATTTTATGTCAAATTCAGTTCCCAAAAGATGAAATTTACCAATGAATAATATATGAAGGAACCTTATCATTAAAAGCAAAATACCTGAATAAATTCTATCCAAGACCCGCGGAACAGCGCAGAAAATAGTAGGTTTCAGCACCCCAATGTCTTCAATCAGTAATTTGACATCCTGGATATGTCATGGGACAAATTATAACATGATGCATCTGCTAACAAATACAAAACACCTTGTGATCTTACCCCTCGCCAAAATCCTATTGAAGCCCCATGATTTATAAAACATTCTTCAATCACCCGATCAAATATATGTGCTAGAGGTAGAAATGAGAGATATACATCATACGTAGTCAACTGTAAAATGGCAAGTATAGAAGAGCATGAAAATGTGTTCTTTTTTCCTTCATGTAAGCATCCAAAAGACCAAACTTTGAGCATCATTTGTTAGCTATGTTTTACATTGAACAAGTACTGAATCAACTAAAAGGGTATGGAACTCACTGACTCATTAGCACACTCTAGCAGACGCTGGACACCAGATATTAGTGTAACAATGTTGTTATTGGAAATCAGAACACCCTTAGGATCACCAGTCGTTCCACTCGTGTACATGATCGTACAGATGTCAGATTTGTTCTTCACTGGCAGATCAAACTGTTTGTTGTTGCCCTGCAAACCAACAAAATGTGTCGAACTAAATTTATGACAAACACATCACTTAATCAAATATTAGATAATTGGAAAATCCCAATAAGTGCTTTCCTTGAAAATGTCATGGAGATCAACATAACCGAGCCGGATCTGGTGTATCATAAAAGATTTGCCTTTTCTATTGATTCCTATGGATTGTATCTCTTTAGATTATTTCTATTAACCTCCCTTGGTTTCTGTCCAATTGCCACATGACCACAACAATATGAAAAATTACTATATGCCATTTGACTACTGACTTTCATCAGATGTTTACTTTCACATCAATTGCTTTGAATACCTTCATCACATTTCTTTATATTTAATGAAAATTTGAAACCAACTTAATAGGCGTTGGTTTATATCATTCTCTTGAGTGCATGGATAGGTTTATGTTATGTTACATTCGGAATTCCTGTATGCATTATGGCCTAACAAGTTCACTTTATGTACTCTATTTAAAGATGATTCTACCTCATAGCAAAGTATTCATCCAAACCTACATAGTGTCACAGCTAAAGCTTTGATAATCAAGACCTAGGCCCTTAATTGTTTGTGGAGTCACCAAACAGCTTAAATGTTGCCAATGCTGCCTCTTTCAGCTGTCAGTTGCCACCATTGCCAAATGCCTGGTGGGTCAGAACTATCCAAAGTGCGGTTTGAGTCTGCCAATCACCAAGGCCATCTATTGGGCTCTTGCCATCCTTAGGCGTTTTAACCAGGCTTTTGCTGCCCCTCCCACTGCATGTCAGTATTTGTCCCTGTTTGTGAAAAACATTGGCTTCTGCAACCTGAAAAGCTGGAAAGGTCCCCTCGGCCAGAACCTTTCCTGATAGGCAGTAGCCAGTAATATATACTTGTCCTGCGATTCCTCTTCACCAACAATTCCAAGTCCTGGCCCAATCCCAACCAGCCATGCAACCTTGGGAGGTTTTATCTGCTTCTGTTATATAGATTGTCTGACCCTCTACATGGGTAATCAGACATCAAATTCTCAACCCCAGTTTATGTGTTCCTGATCTATTCCAGTTCTTACCATAATTGATCTCCATATTTATTTTATTTATAGTGATTAATAATCAAGTAGAAGTTAAGGGATTTACCGGACTGGCAAGTCAACTAACCTTTCCCCTATTTTGAATCCCAATCAAACTCAATGGCTCAATTAGGTTCAGTGGTCCATCTTTGTCGAAACTGGACTAAAAGACCTGTGAAATGATAGTTAGAACCCACCAGACCCTGCAACTCATAATTGTGGTGTTCTTATGGCTCTATGGAAAGCAACAAAGCCTGATGTTTCAGTCAATGCTCTCACAAAGGAACTCCAATAGCATGTTTCTTTGTCATTTTATGCGAAGTCATCAACATGTAATGCCTACTGTATGTCACAAGCTTATTCATGGTTTCAACATGGTGGTTCCTCTTTTACTGGATACTTAACTTGGTTCAAAGAAATATACAGTGAGCTCCAGGAGATTTCCCACAAAATCCTGATCCCACAGTTCATTGGGAAGGTGAGGACTAGCTTCTTCTCCTTGCTATAAAGGAGGACAAACACTCCGTATTATGGGTTCTCTCACATCGGGTCCTGCTCAGTCATTTGGTCATCCGATCTGTTTCTTCTACATGTCACCTCCTCACCTGAAGATGTTTCCATCCAAGTGAAATCATTAGGTTCTGGACCATGAAACTCAGCTAGGAAAGAAGGGTCCTCTTCAGCTACATTAATGCCTCATATCAGAAAGCAAATATTTTGATTGGCTTTAAACTGAACAAGTATAGGAACCATGGTCAGTTGCTTAGGGGATACGGTGGCATGGACCACCGCTTCATGGTTCCATCACAGTGGGAAAAAATTATGTTCATGAAGGGTGCCACCATGATGTTTCGTTGTGTGCTCCTATATCTTTTAAAACTATAATAATGACAAAATTTTGAGGCAGCCGAGATGGTTTTAGGCGTTCAATTGAAGTGTTCCCTTCAAGAGAGCTCGAGTTCGAATCCTGCACTTAACAAGATTCCATTTTTTAGCTTTTAATGATAAGTTTTCTTATAGCTTTTGTTTATAGAAAAAAATTGGTCCAAATCAGAGTTGCAAGGAATCGAACCGTGACCTTTCTTTGGAAATACGAGCAACTAAGCTATAAAGATTTTGCTAAAAATTTCTTTAGCTTTCACCCTTAAGGTTAAACGGTGCCACCGTTTAAAAAAAATTATGGGTCCGCTTCTGGGCATAAGGTTCTTGCTATGTGGTTTGATCCTAATCAGAGGTGGTTAATGCCATGCAAAGTCATTCATAGCTTGGAAGCCCAAAGAAAAGTCGGACCAAGAGTGTATTTGTGGTAAAACAAGCCAAAGTCTTTATGAAGAATAACTGGTTAAAGAGTTGAAGTGATTCCAAAAGGACATGTGAAAATGCTACCAAAGGTATTGGAACAACCGGCTAAAGATCACCCAAAGCAGTTATATTATCCTTGATGTCCCAAAGCAGTTAAATTCAAGTGGAAAGAAGCTGCACACTGGGGTTGTGACTGCCATAGTTGATGGACTTTAAAGCAATGGTAAGCTGCATAGCAGGTTTGAGAAAGTTGCTGCAAGAAGCCAACACATTCATTTACTCTGTAACTGTGTTAGATAAAGAAGGGTTGGGAAAGAGTTCCATCATCTTGATGCATGGACTTCAATTTGTGTAACGTGTTAGTTCACTATATTATGTGTCTGTTCTTGCACTAAATCTTAACTCATCCCATCAAGGGTGACCAGTTTTATTGCAAAAATCATCCATGTGACAACATAATAACATTTGCGAGCTTGAGTATTGGGGAGCAAACTGTATTAAGAAATAAGCCAAGATCACTAGAAAATATGGTTCACAGTTCCTTAGTTATCCTTCCTTAGGTTGTAGTTTTATGCCATGGGGCTATTGGCAGTCGTAAATATCTTCAAAAGGAGCATACTATATATTGGAAAATAGTAATAATAGGATTATACAAACTGATAGGGGATTAATTAAAGCGAGCTTTGGATGATATTGGCTCCCACACTGTTGCTGCCTTTACAAGGCTAAGTTACTTCCATAACTTAGGATGCAAAGCATGGTAGATAATTCATCCTCCATGAACATCTTATACAGAAGAATTGATGATTTAGTACAAAATAAAGACAGTTTAATGGCAGTTAAAAATAACTGTCATTGTTATTATCTGAAAAATAATTAAATAAAATATGCATTTATCATAAAAGAATCCGGACACTGTGAAAAATGTCAATTTTAATCAAGTGTTAAGTCTATGATGTAAAGATGATTATACTTGGTCCAATCAAAGCATTGCAAAGCCCAAATTTAATTGTCCCCTCTACTAACCCATTCAACAGAAATATGGGATATGTAAAGTCACTACATATTTCTTCTTCTTCCTACATGGGGGACAATCATACCCACATTGAAGACTACTTTCGAGTTTCAACAGTATATTGGTGATAGATGTCTTCGAGTATGCAAAGCATGGAGAAATAATTATAGTGCAAGAATTGAGTGCTTGTTGGTAGTCATTGCAGCGCAAGTTTTTACATAAAAATGATAGATTAACTTCTTTAGCAGAAAGGATGCAGAAGAACTGTTGAAGTTCCATAAAACTAACAATTAGATTAGGAATAAGACATATGCACGATATTGAGTCATGTGTAAACATAGAGAAAACAAAGATTGCCCTTTATCCACACAAAAAAGAAGACAACACTTTATCCAAAAAAAGAAGAGTGCACATGATAATAATTCAATTACACTCAGTCCGAGTGGTAAAAGCTTACCAAAGACAAGAACTCATCCCATGAATGTATTGTCAAACCAAATTTGTTGAATTGTTCCCTTTGCTCAGGAGTAACTTTTCCGAAGCTCACAATAGCTAAAGGAGATATGTGTATTAGTAGATGTGGTGAATTTTTGAAAAATGGACAGTATAAGTAACTTACTTTTCAGATATTCTCCAGCTTTCGGAAATGCTTTTAGTACCTGAAATTCCAAAAAGATATTATTGATAAAAATGAAATTTCTTCTAAGATATAAAGATTTTGTATTCTAGAGACTATAAAAGCTTCATTTGTACAAAAATATACCCCAAGCATTTGGGGACAGATGACCTCCTATTTATGAAACACACCAAAATGCGGAGGTAAATTCAATGAGAATCTTAACAAATGCAGATGAAGGGTGAATGAACATCACCAATTACCTCAGGGATCTTTTTTTCTTCTACAAAAGCAATTGTAACCTCGGCATGGCATATGATGAATTCTACTGCATCAGCACCTACATGAAACAAATCATTGGAAAAGTACATAAGCCTCGGTCCTATAATGTATGCATGAGATAAAACTAAATAGACAGGGCTTGATTGAAACTAGAAATCTTAAGAACCATTGGGCTCAAAAAGATCCAGCACTTACCTAAGGTATCATATAATGGCACACAGTATAAGCCATGAGCATTACATGCCTGCATCAATTTATGGGTATTAGAACATGATTCTAGAAAGGTTATAATCATGAAAAAGTTAACTAGTTGACTTCTAAGGACCTAATATTCAACTGATAGCAGAATTAGGGGTTTAATGATGATCAGTATGAGCAAAGGAAACATCAATTACCGCAACTAGGCTATCAACATGATGAATTTCAGAACAACATAAATGATATACAATGCTAGATGCGTAAATATATATATATATATATATATATATGTGTGTGTGTGTGTGTGTGTGTGTGTATGATTAGCTGAAATGTTGCTAATAGCTTGGTTTTTAGCAAGCAGTGATTCTTAGCAACCTATAAGGATAATAAAGTACCTCCATGCTCATAATCCATTCAGGGCAATTGACACCATAGATACCACACTTTCCTCCCTAACATCACCAATCGATTGTGAGTAAATAAAAATACCTGTCAACCAAGTAATCAAAAGCAAATACATATCCGACAATGTGAAACAGAAAAGCATTCAACTGTGTCCATCAAATAGTCTAGCAAGTATAACATAGAAAAGATGTTATACCATGGAAACTGCTATTGGGTACGTATGCTAGGAGTTAGGGTAGTAGTTATAATAAATAGCAATGCTGTGATAACAGAAGATATAAAGGAGGTGCAAGGGCTGTGCAGGGGAAGTATAGTAATTCAGGGTATTCTGTTACGAAGGGGTAAACAGGGAACTGTAGCAGTGACTATTTTGTTAAATAGGTGAGAGGGGGAGAGGGCAAAGGCATCCGATTTGTAAACACAGAAAGGGCGAGAGCCTTGGGAGATCATGGCTTCTCGAAGTGCTGGACCCTCTTAATCATTTGATTAAGAGTAGAAAATCATATGCAATCTTGCAATTCTGTTATTAGAATGATAAATGTGTATCAAAAGAGAGCAATGGTCATGGCCAAGGAAGGTTAAGACTTCTATGCATTGAGTGATGGGAAGAAAAGAAGAGAATTCAGGCTTGAATTTGGTCGCTCTTTAGGAGCTATTGATACAGGGCTGATACACACGGTACAAGCAATAAAATGGATGTCACATGCTATACTAATTATAATAGGAAGGTCACTTACTGGCTCAACTCCACAAGCACGGATAGAATTTCCAACCAGTATCACTTTGTTATATACTTGTTTGTACGTCAACCACACATACTTCCCATGCTGCAGAGCACAGAAGTACTTATAACTGTAGTCAAATGGAAGACAGAAACCACACTACCACAAACACAAAAATAAAAGGACATTCTCATCCAAAGCAGGCATCATTATACCTTTCCATCCACAAATTCACGGGTCCCAAGCATTTTGTTATCTGGATATTTCTCCACTGACAAGCTGTAACATGACCAAACAAACATTTTAAAACATGCCACAGCAGTAAGAAATATATACAACTTCCAACACCTGTGGAACAAACTTGTGTTTCTTATCTAGTCAATGGATGACAGAGTATGTAAAAATTCAAGCACTCTATCTAGAATTCCAATATTATCTATACAAGTAACAACATCAAGTCACAAACATTTCAGCAAATTTCTTCTTTAGTTTTTGGGGAAATATTCTTGAACTACAAGATAAAGTTCCGGCAAACAGATCAAGGATCATCAAATGAGCAACCTTTGATACCATCCTTCATGTTAAAAATTGTGCAACCGTCATATACAAAGTGAGGGTGCAAGGAAGGAAGCAACTCTCTGGGAAAATACTATGATATTCTCATACTAGTGATGGTTAACAAAATCAAACTTCACTAGTCATAAGAAACTGCTTTACATGACCTCCCAAACTGAAAACAACCTCCGCTTTTAAGCTCTTATATCTTCTCTGCTTTATAATATATCCACTTCTTTAGAAAATCTGAATAAGTTCATTCAACATGCAGGCACATACAGACACATAAGAGGAAGGAACCCGAACAAAAGCAGATAGCATGTATGCATGTGGACATGCATGTTACGTTCTAGCTTATTATCTCAGAAAGACGATAATTTATTCCAATAAAAAATCCAACTTGAACATCTGAAGCATTTTCAAGCAAAATAAAACTGTGGATTTTGTTTTAGTAGTCCAGTAAACAAGATTTTACATAACACAATTGTAACAGCTGAAAACAGTTCACTATGAATCTCGGGAGTAGGGTCAAGGTAAAATAGATCCTCTTAACACTTCAATGGCCCAGATTTAACCGTTGAGAAAGAAAAACAAGTGATTGACTTTTTGAACCATTCTACTTGGTTTTTTGTGCAAACAACTTAAACAAAACATTGTTCTTGGGGGCAAAAGACAGGTTACTTTGAAAGAAAGAGCGATTTTGGAAAAAAAATGTCTAAGTATCATGGTTCCTTTTGCATTTATATTGTCTCCAATCTCTTATATCAATCACTAAAGACAGCATGAATACTGATTGCAACTCATTCTTTTAGCAACATTTAGCAAATTCCTTGTTTCAAATTGATAGATTTGGAAGTGTATTAAGTTAAAAATAATACCGAGTCACAGCCTACTTAAACAAAGTTCACCTAAATGCACGTCAGACAACTGGAGTTGAAGAAAAGCGGACCAAATTTTGAATTAAAGGGCTCCAATTGCAATTTCAAATATCGAATGCCATGATCCTTAACATTATCAATTGCAAACAAATCATAGTTCTTGTCAAAATGCAATGGATACATTAGATTACGAGGAATGAACTTGTGCAAAAGATGCTAAGTATGCCTTTTTCGCATTTATATCTCCACGGTTTATCCAAAATTACTCGACTTAATGTTCTTTTGACATCTTCACAAGCCGCTTGAAGGTTTGCATTTTGCAAGGAAAACCAGGGTATATGCATCGAAAGATGAGCACTCAGATATAATAACATAATAACAATCATAATAAAACGACATGCATTATCACATTGGTCCTTCCATTCAAATCGAAATGTTAATCAGTTTAAACAAATGCAGAATTTAAAGTAGGGTGCAAATCTAAACAAACACTCACCGGAAAATATCCCAACAGGAATTTAAATCATCTATCGGAGGTGGAAAGCCGTCTTTAGCGAACACACTACGGTAAACAGGTCCCATTGATGGCTTTCCATCTTTCTCCTCTATGGCCGGTTCAACCTCTACTATAAATTTCTTCGACTCCATAATCTAATCTCACTTTTCCACGTATGTGTATGGAAAACTTAATATGAAGGAGAGTGGCTTATTGGTAATCGGCGGCGGCGGAGAGAGTTGATGCGGGGACGTTGTTGGTGGCTAGTGGTGGAGGAAAGTGGCGGAGAGAAAATTTCTGATCATAACAACTTCTTCTGAGAATTCTGATCGTAACAAACTGGTGACACCACTGAAAATCCACATAAATTTCCCGTAAAAAATATTTAATTAATCCATATAAAATAATGATAGTTTAAAATTTTAACCTATTTGACTTTATCAATTTTATAAAATTAGAAGGGGATTTTAATGTTTTTCTTTATATTTTGGGTTTATCAATGTTATAATACGATTTCATATGGTTTTGAAAAAAATAAAATATTTTTATTTTTAAATAAATATAAATTTGAAGATGTTATAAAAAAATTTAAAAAATAATCGATATTATTATCAAATTTTTAATTCAATTTTTAATTATAATTTAATTGAAGTTCAATAACGAACTAATTTATTTTTGGTTTAAAAAAGTTATTTCTTTTAAGATAATAATTAAGTATCCGATTAGAATTCAATGATTATACTAATTATATTTTAGATTTTTTATATTTAAAATGAGATGTTTATTCTCTGACTATGTTTATTTACAATTAGTTACACGAATTCAAACATTAAGCTTTAATAAGTTGTATTTACGCATAATTTACTTGTAATCTTGAATTTTAAGAAATTTCATCAATAAACAATACTTCATGCATAAAAAATGGTTTTTAAGAGTTTTCGTCAAATGCTTTATAATAATAATACAGATAAACATAGAGGGGAGAGGGATAATTTGCGGATAAGTTTGACACTGATTTAATAAGTTGTATCGATGATTAAGATTGGTTTGTAAGGTATTTAACATTTATATGGTTTATATTTAAACGGCTTCTTCTTTATTAAAATATTTATAAATAAGATGGTTTAACCGTGACAACAAATATATGATTGTTTATTTGGGGTCGTTTACTATACACTTATCTTGGTAAACGCTTACCGATTACTTTAGCGAGTAAATGTAACAAGGACTAAGAATCTTATCCGTTAAAGGGAAGACAAGTAGGGGTGCCTAAAATACCGACCAACCCAACCCGAAAAAATCCAAAAACTTAACCCGGATTAACCCGATACATAGTTGATATAAAATTAGGTCAAATCTATGACATCCCCTCTTCTATAACATCATAATCTTTTTATATGACTCGACATATCTTTTTCATTATATTCAAATCACCACCTCTTACTGATCCATCTGACTACCAATATGAAATAGTCAGGTCTGTATCATGGGAAGCCAGGATCCGTTCAGAGCAGATATAATTTGCGACCTTTTGGAAGTCCACAACTTAGTTGTTTCAACTTTTTTGGACATCATCTCATATGGTTATATCGACCATGATAAATAATTAGCAGAATAATCGAATTGAGCTTAGATATAAGTTGGTGCATAAATAACAATTCAATACACTTCTCATAATCATGCATAACATTTATACATAAACACATTTCTGTAAAAAAAATATCATCTTCTTTTAGTGTTCGAGATCTCATATGTGTAAGTATGCCAAACATTCTCCAGATCCCTAGATTCTCGAGGTCAGTTTGCATGACGTGCTTCGTTCTTGTTCCCCATGCACAAAAATTTTCATACCCCGCATGTAAACACATGCTTTTATTAAAACACGTCAAAATATCTTTGCTATTGTTTCATACCTTGTTAGGATTTAACATATAGCATAAAAAATTTCATACACCACAGATAAAACACGTGCTTTTGTCAAAATATTATTTCATGCAGAATGACTATAGAATATTTTGTCATAACATTTTGTTTTGAACAGATTAACAGCTAAAAATTTGGTAAAATAATATATTATTTTAAACAGAATAACAACTAAAAATATTTAATTGAAATGTATAAAAAAATATTTATATAATATATACATATTCTAATAAATATCATAACATACTCACCTGGATTGTTGACTGCTTAATCTTAACGTTATTGTGACGTAAGTTTGATGATATTTGTGTTTGTATGTTGCATAAACCTTGTCTTATGTATTTATATAGAAAATTTTGAGACGGTTACTTCATGATATGAATGATCTTCAAAAGTAAATCTTGATGGTTGCTACGTGCTTTTGATATCATCATTTTTTTCTTCTTTTTCTAAATCTTAATTAAGAAGATACCGTATATGTGTGTGTGTGTATATATATATATATTATAATATTTTATATTATCTATACTATATTATAAAGTATTTGACAAAAACTCTTAAAAACCACATTTTATGCGTAAAGTATTGTTTATTAATGCATATTACTTAAAACTCAATATTGCAAGTAGATTGTGCGTAAGTACAACTTATTAAAGTTGCACATCTGAATTCGTGTAACTAATTGCAGATAAACATAATCAAATACAAGATAAACATATTATTTTAAATATAAAAAAATCTAAAATATAGGCTATAGATATGTCATTGTTACATATTTTTTTTGAGTTGTATATATTTTCGTAGTCGTAATTCTAACCATTTAACATTTATGGTAATATGATATTTTAACGTATATAAATATGAAATTTGGTATTTATATGATATTTCTATAATCCATAAATGATATATTTATATCATCGTATTCAAATCATACTAAAAAATTAAAAAAATTATTCTTTTTTCGAATCTGAAAGCGTTATTAGAATCTATGTTAAACGTTGAGTCCAAAGATATATGCGTTGCATAACTTATAAATCCATTTAAGCATTAAAATTGACAATAACAATATATTTGGTATCAAATCAGTCCTGTAAATAAAACTTTGTCGGTTTTCAAATCTTAAAGTTTCATTGTAATCGTCGTAAATCGCTGATCTTAAAAGTATTTTAGTTGCATTATATAAAATTTCATACAATAAAACAATAAAATATTTTAAATAGAAATAACATCAAGGAAAATCAAAGGATGTTTATGATTTATTTCAAAATATAAACGTATCAACTAATGCCTTTTCATGTAAAAGTATTTTTTATTCTCATCCATTCCCTGCTATTAATAGTCATATCTTGTTGCTGTGATTTGAATTCCTTTACGCACTCATGAAAAAGGATATATACCTGACAAAGGTCTTTCTTTCTCGGGCTATTTTTTGGAACTTCCGGAAATTTCCAAACAAAATCTACCAGACATAAGCTAGCTAGTTGCAGAAAGACTTGGTTGAATCGGCTTGATGTAGCTGTAGGATAGCAGGATAAATGATATGCCATGGACCACCATTTGTGTATTAATATGTTCAAATAATTATCTATCAGTACCAAAAAGGATCAGAAGCAACACAAATTCGTTAAGTACCCTGCTTTTTTTTTTCCAAATATATTGCATTTTTGTTCATATTCATGATCATGATAAAGAGAGTACGAAGAATTTAAGAGGCAGGTTTTAATCCCTTGTAGCTAAAGTACAAAGATGCCAGAAGAAGGTTAGGAATGCAGTATGGAATTCTTGACCTGAAATTAACCCCAGGGAAAGGGGTCATCCGAGAAGGATCCAGGTGAATAATATATTTTTTTGTTGGATTAACCTGGATATCCAACCCGTTATACGAGCTGACTAGTTCCAGGGCAACCACTTGCTTTGCAGATAGCCCGGAGTCACCGCATTTGAACCTCCGTGGCCACAAGGGGATTTTTATTTCTCCTTGGATTTGAACCTGAGACCTTCTGGTACTTTTGACCTTTGGAGTCAAGCTCAAACCAATCAGGCACCACCCTTGTGGTTCCAGGTGAATAATATTCATGTTAATAAGTATATTTGAAAAATCATTTTCTTATAAAGTTGAGGGTCTTTACGAAAATAACTTCTTAAATCCACCCTCATGAGTCTACGTGTATTGGTGGATCATAGTCGTTAGGGATTTTAGATTACAAAAGGTGGCGATGGATTAATTGATGTGATAATGGTATAAAACAAAAAGTGAAAAGGGAATGGAAATAAATTAAAATTGTTAAAGTCTTTGAAAGGTTAAAAAATGTAACTAATTTCCAACCATCATCCTCAAGTTTTTTGGATGGTGGACTGTTTATTTTTCTTAATTTTCATTTAAACTCCCCAAAGGTTTTAATGTTTATGGTTTCGCCCTGAAAAATCTCATGTTTTCATCCCAAAGAACTTATGATTTCACAGTTATATGCCTTAAAAATTTACAGTTAAGCCCTACACTTTTATGGCTTCACGACAACCATATCCTAAAGGGTAGGTCCGCCTCTGTAGGTGTCCCTCCGCCATCTAAAACCATCTTCCTTAATGCTCTTCTTTATAGATATCGATTTCAACTGTATGGCAAATAATGCATATGTGTTACTGCTTGTTACTAAAAAATATGGGAAAAAATTATGCCTATGAATAAAATTATGGAAGATGCTTATTACCCACCATTCTGATCAAATAACATTACAGGTTCAGGTCATCGTCTTTGCTAATTCATTACTTATTGATGTATTATTGTTATAAACACTAGCTTAACTCCATTTCACATAATAGACCACAAATGAACGATGGTGAATGATATTTCTTTTCACCTTGATATCAAGCATCCATTAATAGTAATAAACCCAACCGAAGAGCCGGTTGTGGGCATTGGAAAGGGACGGGATCCGACAAATCCATCATGGATGATATAGGTGTAAATATAGGTGAAAAGAAGTATTTGACGTTTTTATCAAGGACTTCTTCCAAAATTGTTAAATCTCTCTCTCTCGATACATACATATATATATATATATGTACATATATACATATATATATATATGTACATATATACATATATATATATATATATATATATATATATATATATATATATATATATAGGGGATTAATCAAATGAGAACTGATTAGTTTGTGGTAACTGTGAGATCCAATCTCAACCACAAATCAACTGATAAATTAGAAAATTAATAATTATGATAGTTTGGGTTAAGATTGTAATTATAGGACATTTTAGGTATTTTTAAAAAACTCTTCTCTCCTCTCTTCTCTCTCATCTCTCCGACTTCCAATCTCCGGCCTCCGGTGGACAAAAATACGGCAGATACCAAGTAATCATAAAAATACACAATGTGATACTCATTGTGATATACAGTGGTACTCAAGTGGTATCACAATATATCACAATGGATATCACAATATATCACAATGGGTATCACAATATATCACAATGAGTATCACATTGTGTATCTTTGTACTTGGTATCTGCCGGATTTTTGTTCACCGGAGGCCGGAGATTGGAGGTCGGAGAGATGAGAGAGGAGTTTTTTAAATATGCCTAAAATGCTCTCTAATTATAATTTTTAACTCAAGCTACTATAATGATTAATTTCCTAATTTATCCGTTGATTTGTGGTTGAGATTGGATCTCACAGTTACCACAAACTAATCAATTCTCTCTTGAATGGGCCCCTACATATATATACATACATATATATATATATATATATATANACATACATATATATATATATATATATATATACATACATATATATATACATACATACATATATATATACATACATATATATATATATACATACATATATATATATATATATATATATGATAAGATAAGATAGGTTTAAAGCCGGGTGAAAAGAAGTATTTGACGTTTTACTGGAAATAATGATTTGAAGCTTGATCAGTGGATGTTGTGTTGAATGTTCAAATGGAAGGATTCCTGAGATGTGGTTATAATTCCCCTACCAAATAGTTCGAATGAGTTGGTACCGGTACAAACACCATTAAACGACTGTCCCAGTGTACCACCATGTCTGAATCTTTATTGGATGATTGGAGCATGTCGACTATTGCTTTATACTAATCTTAGGATGACATTGACGTTCAATAACTGAGTCGTTTTCATGTTAGGAATTGCTCTTTCGTTTTGGTATTTGTTGAAAGCATGTTTGTAATTTTTCGAATCTTGTCATGGTAGTTATTTGTATTTTGCAGGTACTGTTATGAGCTGATTGATATTAACAAAAGAATATCATAATAATATTAACTCAATCAAATTAATTCCCTGAAAATAACAGATAAACCAAATAAGCCCAAGATTGATAAACAACGGTAGTTTTAACAATAGAAAATCTAGCTTTTCATATGTGCATAAACTATCTGAGTTTTAACAATATTTGGAGAAGTCCCTTGATAAAAAGTCCAATACTTATTTTCACTCGGCTTTAAATCTGTATCATCATCCATGATCTATTTCCTGGATCTCGTCCCTTTCCAATACCCACAATCGGCTCTTCAGTTGGGTCTATTACTATTAATGGAGATTCGGTATCTAAGTGAAAAGAAACACGATTTACCATCGTTCATTTATCGTTTATTAACTGAAATAGAATTAAACTAATGTTACAAAAACTAATACATCAATGAGTAATGAATTAGCAAAGACGATGACCTGAACCTCTAATATGATCTGCTCGGAATAAAACATCCACTTCCATGATTTTATTCATAGGTAGAATTTTTTCCCGTGTTTTTGGTGACAAAAGATGGTTGAAATCGATATCCAATAGGGATGATGGCTTCAGGCGGCAGAGGGACCCCATGGCTATGATATCATTGGTAATTGTCCACGGTTAATAAGCATGAATACACACTATTGAATCATAATAATACGAAGAGTAAGGTGCCGTTTACCAAACACTTACCCGTTAAGTGCATAACGGTAGAATTTAACACTATTATTTACGTATCGGGTAAGATTTTAGTCCACCAAAACGATATTGTATGCAACAATTTACCCGATAAGCGTTTATCGTGGTAAGAGTCGTCGCCCGCACATACCCGGTAAGATTCATGGTCTTTGTTTCGCTCTGACCGGGTAAGATTTTGGTTCTTACAATATTCATCCAGTAAGTTAACATGACTTGGTAAGCACCTACATGAGTAAGTGTTCGGTAAATAGCCTCTAACCCATTCTATCTATTAAACACATATACGTGTTTTAACCTTGGTTAGTTGAATCTTCTTTCAGAAAAAGCGACAAGGAGTGCAAAAGTGCAAACAGTGGGTCCCAATCAAACAATTCATAAATAGATTAAACGTGCACTTCTAATTAATGGTTATATGCATTTATTGACTTGGATACTAATAATTGGAAACATAGCACGTCCAAAGCATCAAAACTACCAGAAAATTGTTTTCATTAAACAGATATGCATATATATATATATACACACACTAGATGTGTATCTGTGTAATGCAGCGGGAGCCGTGAATTTTAATGATTTTGAAGTTTCACTGGTTTTATTAGATAAAATTTAATGATGATATAAATTACAATTGGTCTTTACATATTAATACAATTTGTATAAATAAGAGTTATAGTTCCAATTAGAGTCTATCAACAGAAAATTTTGTATGACAATTTAAAATCAAATATATTTAAAATCCAACATATTTAAACGACTCCACAAATGTGTTCGATTTACACCAAGGGCAAAAAATCAAGAGATCGAGAGCAAGACCGAGAGTTCTAGAGCAATTGAATGAGAGATGAATGAGAAAACTTTTAATAACTCATGATGAATATTAGTTTGAATCTGACCTTGCGGGATGAGGAGAAGACATGAGTGAAATGTGTCAAAGGTATCTTGGGAACAAGAAAAGAAAATGTAATAATGTGCATTGGTAACTTGTACTATATGTTATTTTAACACTGAATGCATAAAGTAGTAGTACTTAATGTATTATAAGTTGTTTTTAAGACTTTGTATATAAATATATAGTACTTTGTGCATTAAAATTTGTTTTTAAAACTTTTGATAAATCTGATTATAAGGTAGTATAGATGTATATATCTTCACTCCCATAAAGCAAAGCCCTAATAATGCTAATAAGATGGTAATTCTTAGGGGAAAAATATTCCTTCAAAGTTGTAACCATTGTACACCCTATAAATCTTGTGTTGGTATTCTCTATGAATCTGTAAGAGTTTATCATACAATATTGTTTTTATACATACAACTATATGTGTAACAGGTATCAAAACTCAAGATTGTTGATTGGTTTTCTACGATGAATCTACAGAAGTTGATGATGCCGAAGAACACGTTGTAATCATCAAACTTTCAGGTGAATTCCTGCACACGGGACAAGTTGCATTCAACTTGAGCCACTCGTCTATACAGTCTGCGTGAAAGTAGTGATTACATTCTGGGATTGTTCTTAAGGACTCTTTAGGCTTATAGTCTGAAAGACATATGGCACAAGTACCATCGTCATTAGGCAATCTACAACTCTCACCGAGCACGGTCTTTGGGTAAGACTCGATCGTGGGCCCATCCAAGCCCCTCACAGAGGGTGGTTGTGGGATGATTGTGATAGAGAAAAGGTCGATGCTTTGATGGTGAGTATGGTTATAGTCCCTCGCTCTAGAAGCTGTGAAGCATACAAGCCCAATGAGGCATACTAACGCAGGAACACCGATGCCTATGCTTAATCCATACTTGGCGCGCCTTGGAATACCTGTATGTGAAAAATCAATCATCAATAAGTAAAAGTCGAAGTCAAAGTGGCATATTCTGCTAAAATCATGACAGGGATTTTTTTTCTTCATATTATTTACCTAAAATTGACGAAACTAAAAGCATTGTGCTATTGTGTTTTTTTTCCAGTGTTCAATGTGTTCGATAAAAATTGAACTAAAATACGTTGTTACCATAAACAGATAACTCAAATCTTAAAACCAATGATGAAAATGAAATAGAACTTGCCCTAAAATCTCTCCAATCCAACATCAATTCACATGTGAATATAATGTTCCTAAATGGTAAAACACCAAATTTGGTTTTGAACCCTTCATTTATACCACTTCAGTGTTCAGCATTGAACTAATTTTATTCACAAATTGATACTTTAAGTTTAATATTTATATATTTTTGGTTTAGTTGATTGTAACATTTGTTAATTGTTAATCTATATGGTTAACGCTTACCAAGTAAATTATTGTACATGATGTCGTTTTTGTTGACTAAATTCTTACCCGGTAAATAAATGACAATGTTGAAAGTAGAGGAGTAAAAAATTTATAATATAAAAAGAAAAGGAGTAAAAATTGAAACATTTTCTAAAACAAAAACCTTGTGACATAACGAAATCCTGCTTAAAAAGGTGAGATTGGAGGAGTAGGAATTAGAAGTCAAAACTCAAAAAGGTAAAGTGAAAGCGTCTTCAACAAGAAGCACTGTAGCTTAAACGGGTAGTACCTTGTGCAGAAAAATGTGTACTAAGAGGAACCTCTAGCTTTACTGGTAGTACTCTGTGCATTGAAATGTGTACTGTGAGTTCAGGTAGAAAACTTACCGCGGGAAGAACCAAGGCAAACTGTCTGATCATCATCGGACTTCAATCCACATGCTCTACCTTCCATCTCACAAGATCTGCAATACGGTGTGAACCACATCAACTCCAGTTCCTCTCTGATATCGCCGTCCCACCGGACCGGCACCGCGATCGTCTTCATTTCGTGACAACTTGAAGGCATGTTTCCCGGAGGAAACAATCCGGCTCGCACGGAGATTACCGAATAATTACCGCTGCTAAGGCAAGGAAATGGCACCGCCGGGTACATGAAACCGAAGTTCTGTAAGGAGCAGTTGTAAAAAGTGTAGCTCCGTACGCTACTGAAATCGAATGGTGTGTCGGTTAGATTGACATCGACGATACGGTTAGGGCGGCAGAATTGCGGATCTATGTAGATGACCTGTGAATCGTGTACCCGTTCTGATTAGCGACATGATTAAACTCCTTTTTTCCTGAATTTTTTAGAGACAAACCTGTGAAACGTAGGAGATTCTGGTGACGATGTATGAGCGCGATGACTGAAGTCGGAGGATTGTTCTGTTTCGTTTGTTACAGGAGATGTGGAAACCGGGGAAACCGCACCGGGACGGTTGTTGGCCGATGATACGAAAAGGAAAGCGTACTTGTGGTTCGGTGGGACCGCAGGAGGCTGGCCAGCAGTCGTCGTCGGCGCCTGATATGGGTTTGAGTAAGAAGAAGGAGAAGAAGATTAACGGCAGAATATGATCCTTCTCCATGTGTTGGCTGCCGGTGTACCCAATCGCGTCTTAAAGAAATAGCCTATTTTTATGCTGGTGATTGGCGATTTGAGATTTTCAAAATATTCTATGATTAATATATATTGATCTATTTTCTCTTTCAAATATATATATATATATATATAGACACATATATATACAAGTTCCAAACGATAACATAATAATTTTAGGGGTGGCTAATCACATCCCTATCATGTGTTAATGTCATCTTTAAGTAGCTTTTCATCATTTATGTTTTATGATTTTTTGTGTTTTTTTGTTTTTTTGTGATTATTACTTTTTATTTTATTATTAATTAAAGAAAATTTTAATTAATATATATTATTTATTTTATTTTCTGTTTTATTTATTTATATTATATTTTAATTAAT
>NC_037538.1:12612832-12629899 GCF_001531365.2 Cynara cardunculus var. scolymus | reverse complement strand
TAAGATTAAACAATGAAATCGACGAATGAAGGTGGTTTGCACGGTTTACACAAATGAGGACGGTTTTTATTTGATCACTCCTCTATATATATATATATATATGAGAGAGAGAGAGAGAGAGAATGTTCAAACGAGAATGCTAACTATTTGAGAAAACAAGAAAAGGGTCGTCAATGTACAAAATCACATGTGATTTCACATTAACGCCAAAGAAACGGAAGCGAAAAACTTTTGAACTTGTAGGATTTTGTATGTGAATATATATATATACACACACACACATATGTAAACATATATATGTGTGTGTGTGTGTGAATCATATATAATTCGTACATTAACGACATTTTTCTTGTTTTCTTAAATAGTTAAAGTTCTCGTTTGAACCTGCATATATATATATATATATATATATATGTGTGTGTGTGTGTGTGTGTGTGTGTGTATAGGGTCAGGGTCGGATTTAGGGGAAAACCTCAAAAAATAAAAAACTGAGAAATATTCTGATAATCATTCATTTGTACCTTATGCATATGTGCATACAAGTAATTTATAAGCAATTTGTCCGGTATGCACAAGTGCGTAAAACAAAAAAACAGCTTCAATTATTTATATGCACATGTGCACACGATCCAAATAAACGTTTATTAGAGTGTTCTTCATTTTTTTCATTTTTTTGAGGTTTTCCTTTGAACCTCTCTCTCTCTCTCTATATATATATATATAACTTTCCATTTTTGAATAATCAAGTCTTTGAACTATTTTTTTTAAATAAAAAAAACATTAAACATTCTTATTTTGAATGATTAAATCTCAGAACATTTTTGAATAAATAAATCATTGAACTTTTAGAAAATGATAACTTACATCATTTTAACCCCAAAAAGCGGCTACCTATAACTGGTGAGGAATATTTTAAAGAAAAAGAAAAAGAAAAATTAAACCAATTTTACCATTCCCAAACCCTACGTCATTCAAACCCTCCCCCACAACGGCATCGCTCCCCCTCGCCACTTCTTGTCACTCCCCATCATTGTATGTTCTCCATACAGCACATCATCGTCATTGTCCCCTGCCATCAATCTCTTTTTTTATCTGTTTTTTATCTTTCAATTTTCCCTCCTTTACAACAATTTAATGGAACAATTATAAACATGTCAAAAAGACGGAGATCAAAAACCAAAAAGATGATAAAATAGAAGGAGATCGATGACAAAGTCCCGAATGCCCCTTTCCTTGCCGCCAAACCACTAGGAGAGTCAGCAAGCTAGCTTGCCTGCATTCTAGAAATGGTAGCTTCCGCGCCCTTCCTGCCTACTGAAATGGATGTGAATGATCGTGATAGCTCTTAAGGCCAAAGGTAGTGATCGATGGTGATAGAGAGTGGACAACGATGAGGTGACAGAGAGTGGTGAGGCTTTTGAATGTCTTGGGATTTGGAAATGTAAAATTGATTTAGGTTTTTTTTTTTACTTTAAAACCTCCATAGTCGGGTTTCAAGTAGTTTTTTGGGTTAAAATGATGTAAATAACTAGTTTTTTAAAGTATATATATATGTGTGTGTATGTTTTTTTCATATGGACAATTATTTATTTTAGAGTAAATTACATGTTTAGTCCATGTAGTTACGTTTTTTTAACCGTGTTTATCTTTTTTTAAAAATTCAACAAAATGTGTCCATATCGTTTTCACATTTTAACGAATTACATCCTAGTGGTTGAATTTTTTTAACAACTCGGGTATCTGTTATTGCAGGATTGTAATGAGTTCAAATCCTAGATCAGTCAACAACTTGGGTCCCTTCTGTTGCATTAAGAATCCAGCTCGTTGTAAAAATACAACCATAGGAACATTATCTGCTGAATTTCTAAAATAGAGACAAGGACCGTTAAAAACGTATAACCACATAAACAGAATATGCAATTTAGCGGGTAATGAGAATTTTGAGATTTCACTCTATATATTATCATCATATTCTTGGACACACGCTTTAGCTCGTTATGATTGAGGGACTGGTATCATGAGGGGCGCTCTAGATGAAATCCATGGTTGCATCATAGTTCTTTTTGTAGACCAAAATTATTTGACTTTATTAAGACTGTATTTGATAATCAGTAGATTAACTTTTTTAAATGTATTGAAAAAAAAAATCTCGTTTGATAAACCACAAAATAGCTTATAAGTTGATAGGTTCTCTTTCTATTTTTCTTCCCAATTATGCCCACGATGTTTTAGTAATTGATTTTTCAACATTTTCTTTTAAGTAATTTATTTTAAGATAATTTTTTATTTAAAATTCCGTGATAAATCAAACACGGTAAAACCATAAAAATCACAGTTCGATATAAAAGAATTCTAACAGTAATTATTATCATATTTATTGACATGATTTGTTAATATTATTAAATTAAAAAAAAAATCTTTCTTTCATCAATTGCAATTAGTGATATGTTTTTCATGTATTCTATTAAAATTTTATTTTGTTGTAAAAAAGTTAGATAATTAATTAATAATCAAATATATTTTTATATTCAATATTATATTCGTTAAGGTATAAGAAAAACAAAAAAATTTCTCATAATTAGTGATACGTTTTTCATGGGATTGTTTTGTTTGTTATTATAGTTTAATGGCATTTAGGTCGATCAGTAAGACACAAATGAATGTTTGTTTGTGGCTTAATAATTAATGCTGACTTATTCACTCATCGGATTTGATGAAACTTAATCTAGGCAGTCATCTGTTTTTCATCGATCACTACTCATCTCAAAAAACCGCTATCCTTAGAAACGCTATGTTTCTTGATGCTACGTGAAACATCCCAAATCAGCAGTGGAAACGGAATTTCCAAATAACATAACGAATCACTAAAAAGTCTATTAATAAATTAAGCCACTTAGTTCCAGCAAAAGTTTAACTTAAAGTGGCATCGATAAAAGTTAAATCTCAAGTAAATATTAATCGTTGGGTTTGGATGATGTTGAAGGTTCAAACAGTTCTTTCTATGTCGTTGACAAGTTATATATACATGTAGTTTGTATAACGTAAAAGTCGTTAAATATGTGGATCGGTCTTCTATGTCATTGAATGGCTTCCATGTCTGTCTTTATATCATCTCTTTAGCAACATATGGTACCAAAATCCGTCAACGATCCAACCTTTTGTCAGTCTTTCAACATCGTTTCTTCTAGTTACCAATTTTGAAGCACGAGTAGGGATTTAATTTCTGAACACCTACCCATTAGGATTCCATGTCTGGATGATGCATGTCGTCTTGACTAAGGTATAAAGATATTAAAGCGTGAATTTAATGAAAAACAAGAAATCAAAAAACTTATGTTTTTCTACAAAAACACTTATCAACTTATTATAAGTCAGAAGGATTTATCTTCTTCAAAAACTCCTTATTACCAGTTTGTCACGGGCATAAGTTGTTTATTCAAACACTCAAAAGTGTTTATTATCGGTGTCACACCGGAATAAGTCAATAAGTTATTTTTATAAGCAATCTCAAACACCCCCTAATTAAGAACAATAAACTTATAGATCGTTTATCGAACCCCTACCAGATAAACGCTTACTGACAAAAGTCAAGAAGCTTGTTAGACGAGATCTTTTAGTAACAATAATTAAATTATTTAAAGTATTATTTGGAAATTGTTTATTAGTTCATAATGGGATGTGGTTACCATGTCAAAATCAATTTCCAAAGGTGGAAATGCTACCAATAATGAATTGATTTAAGAGCTAATAATCTAAAAACCCTTAATTCTTATTTATATTTTTTGTAATTTTGGTTTTTGAGTTTATAGATGGTATTTTTTGTGCATTTAATTTAATGCAAATTACATAGTAACTACTTTCATTTAATAAGTATTTAAAAAAATATAATTTCAAAAGATATGTTAACAGGGTCGTACATCATAATTTAAACTAGTTGTGTAATGCGGCGGGAGCCGTGAATTTTAACGATTTTGAAGTTTTACTGGTTTTATTAGAGAAGATTTAACGATAATATAAGTTACAATTGGTCTTTACATATTAATACAATTTGAATAAATAAGAGTTATGGTTCCAATTACAGACTATCGATGAAAAAAATTGTATGACAGTTTAAAATCCAACATATATAAACGACTCCACAAATGTGTTCGATTTACACCAAGAGCAAAGAATTAAGGGATCGAGAGCGAGACCGGGAGATCTAGAGCAATTCAATGAGATAACTTTTAATAACTCATGGTGAATATCAGTTTGAATCTAACATTGGAGGATGAGGAGAAAATATAGAGGTATGAGAGAGTGAAGACATGAGTGAAATATGTTAAAAGTATCTTGTGAACATGAAAAAAAGGTAATAATGTGCATTGGTAATTTGTACTATATGTTATTTTAATTGTAGATTAAGAGACTTTAAGGCCGAATACATAAAGTAGTAGTACTTAATGGATCATGAGTTGTTTTTAAGACTTTGTGCATAAATGTATAGTACTTTATGCATTAAAAATTGTTTTTAAGACTTTTAATAAATCTAGCTTATAAGGTAGTATACCTATATCACGTTACTATTGAATATCCAAATAGACATTTTTCAGATTATATACTCTTAAATACATATTTTTTAAGAATATGAAATTAATAAAAGCGTAATCATTATAATTATCATGTCGTTAGGTGTATTCTTTACTTTTTACTTAATAATATTTAACAGATTTGTCGTCCTCTTTTAACGAAACTCTAATTTTATCTGAATTTGATATTTTGCATTCAATTTTTTTTTTTGTGTTATTACATCTTGTACGCGAATGACCGTTATTACTAAAAATATTGTTATTAATTTGAGATGGTATATAACAGTAAAGTTGTATTTTATAAACTCCGTCAGTCAATTTTTTTTTTTTTTTAAAAAATAATTTTAAGTTGTCATTTTATAATTAACTATTTTCATTAAATTGATTATTAACATGTAAGTAGTTTTTTACGGGCTATTTGGCAGTTGCTGAATGGTTTGATTCAGAATAAATAATGGTCAGAATGATTAAGAGGCTCTCATGATATAATACAGAATAAAATATAATTATTTGATAAATGTTTAAAATGAAATTAAGGCATTGAATGGTTAAGGGAGACACATGATACAAAATCATTCAAAAGATTTTAGAACTATTAAGAGGCAGATTTTTTTTTACCAAACAAGATTCACCTCTTAAAAATTTAGAGACTTTTTCTTAATAGAACTATTAAAAAGTAAACAAACAACCCTTGTGCAATTTCTCCACAATGTCTTCAATATTATAAAATTTTAGGTAAAATAAAAGTTTAATTTTAATTTTTTTTAATCAATTCTTATAAAGCCAAAGTTATTGTGATATATTATATATGAATGAAGACAATTTCTATTAAACATGATGATCCATGGTAATAAACAACATGCAACAGCAATAGTTTATTTAAGTCCCAAGGCTTTCATTGGTTGGGTTTTGAATTAGGAAAAATGTCATTGTTATGTTTCAAAATAATAATAATAAAATAAGTCAACATAAATTAGTTATTTGGATGTATACATCAGGGGATAGTTCAAATAATAATGCTAAATATTATCATTTATTTGAAGATGCATATGTGAATCGTTGTTACATATTATTCAATGAGATCATATATGAATCTTCAAATGAATTTTTTCAATGATTTATATATGAGTTTTTCTTAATATTCTCTTCTTCTCGTAATATTTAAATTTCATATTTGAACCTCTTACTATGTATATATTAGAAGGATACTCGCGCAATACAACGGTATACATTTCAATTTTAATGTTTCGTTTTATTTTGTCTCATGTCGATGTTATAATAATGTTTTATGTGGTTTTGAGAAAAATGATAATGTTTTCATTTTTGAATAAAATATAAATTTAAAGATATCTTAAAATTAAAAAAAAATATCAATATTAGTATCAAATTAACTATTTAAAAGTTTTTGTCTTGTTGTGTAATTTCTTTAATTCAATTTTTTTTATTATAATTTAATTTAAGTTTAATAACGAAGTAATTTTTTTGATTTAATAATATAATTTTTTTATAAAAATAATAATTAAGTATTTTGTTATAACACAATAGTTATCCTAATTATATTTTAGATTTTTTATATTTAAAATGAAATGTTTATCTAATATTTGATTATGTTTATCTGTAGTTAGTTACATGAATTTAAACAAGGAGCTTTAATAAGTTGTACTTATGCATTATTTACATGTAATTTTGAATTATAAGTAATATGCATCAATAAACAGTAATTTATGTATAAAAATGATTTTTAAAAGTTTTTGTCAAATGTTTTATGATATAGTATAGATGTATGTATAGGGGTTTAATCATTTGAAAACTTCCAAATTTGTGAGAACTTCTACCTTAAGGTTTTGTTTTACATGATTTTTTTCGTCTAATTATGGAATTTAATGTATTGATTAACATATATTTGTTTCACAATGTGTTTGTTTCATATGTATTCGGTTCACAATGTGAAACTTTTTTATGTTTATTTTTTGTTCCACAAACACGTCAAAAATGTTCACTTTGTGAACCGAGAACATGTGAAACAAACACCTTGTGAAACAAAAATATGTTAATCAGTATTCTAAATCTTAATCTTAGATGGAAAAAAATCATATGAAATAATACATGATGTACAAGTTCGTAGGGTTATCACAATTTCATGGATTCTTAAAATAAGACTCATATATATATATATATATATATATATATGTATGTATGTATGTATGTATGTATGTATGTATATTAAAGGCTTAAATTGGAGTTGTTCATGCCCTAGGGTAGGCCGGTATGCGACAATCACTTTTCTCAATGAATAATTTAAGGCCGGTTAGAAGGCCATCTATCAAAAGCAAGGGGCTGCCATGTATTTAGCTATTGAGCCTCAAAGTTTAAGTTTTTATGTGATCACAACATCAAAAAAAAAAGTTTGAATTTCCATAAAAGTCGGCTTGAAATATTTGTAAGTATTCCTTCCCATTTCTTTTTTTATGATTTTTATTTACCTGAAATGCTTACAGTACAATCATACAATCCTATAAGTCTTATATGATTGTAGGATAGTACTTACAAACACACACACACACACACACACACACACACATATATATATATATATATATATATTATATGCATGTTTAATTGCAAACTTAAGTCTCGTTGTGAACTAGGAGGACAACGGAAAGTGTATCACATGTCCTAGAGATTCACATGATATTTATCATGAAATTGTATCATTCATTCTGAATGGTATAACAAGTTTACAATTGAATTTATGTAGTGCTCTAATTTGTCATGCCTTCAAAAAGGAAAACATGTTTACAACTGAAACTTTATCTCTCTCTCTCTCTCTCTCTATATATATATATATATATATAAGGTGTATCCTTGATCGGAGACTTGGTTATGTAAAGAATACATCTCTCTGGCGAAGTTGGATAAACCATGTACATATCTGGTTGGGTTAAACCATCGTTCCTAATAAAATTTCAATTCACTAATCATCATCATATGTATAAACACCTTTCATGTATAAAATATCGAACTGCAAAAATAACATTTTGATATCTTGGTGAAATATGCAAGTATGTCATAGTTAAAGTTGTTGTATTCCACGTTATTAACCATTAAAAATCAAATTTAAACTTCGATATGTTACTATAGACTCCCGTTTTTTCGTCTACGATGCCTAGTGTTAATTAGCACAAAACGGAATACAGTGGTAACACCTTTAAGGATCGTAAAAAGAATTACACTACAGTTGAACATTTTAGTGCTACCACTTCTTTAATATACATGTCGATAAGCCCATGTGTGTAGCATAGAACACATGTTGTTAAGATGAAACGAATCATTGCTTTATAAACATATTGATTTTTACGTAAGGTAAATATGCTAAAACATATTCTCAAACTATTTTTCATGCATAAACTCACCATTTCCGTCTTACACCCGAGCTAAGAAATTTAGCTACTCATAACGGAAAAAAATTTGCAAGAAATATAAATTGCAGTAAATAAAGGCATAAAATTAAATAGCGGGAAGTAAATGACGGAATATAAATAGCAAAATGTGAAGAGCGAAAAGCGTAATAAATAAATAACAAAAATTAAATTGCAAGAAAATGTAATATATAAATGACGAAATTTAAAGAACGAAAAATAAAAAGCAATCAGAAAAAGGTTGAAAAAGAATTTCAACAAAAGTTAATTGTATTTCTAGAGAGAGAAAATACCACAAGTAGTAAGACAACTACTTCGAGGTATTAAAGGGATTTGGAAAGGGATTATTCAACATACTAACCCCAACCTCTCTATTCATACTAAAATAAAGAGGAGGGCAAAATTGACATTTAACACTAATTTAGAGTTGAAGTAGCCTAAAGTACAACTAAAACAAATAGTTAAGAGTCTAACTGTATCAAACTTAGCCAACAAGTTTCCAGTTAATTAAAATAATACAGTTGGTAATACAAATAAATATCATTCAAAAAGTCAGCTCTAGTCATGTCTCCCTTTCTTCACAATCAGGTCATGCTGCAACAGTCTCGTAGCATCAAACAACTTCAATTTGTCCAAAACAAGTCCATATTAGCTCACTATATAGCAAGAACATGTAAAACATTTATTCTAGCTTCATAACAAAGAAGTGGAAAATAAAGAAATAAAATGACTCAATGTTGGGATATAAATAAAAAATATCCTATATAAAATAGAAAAAAATAATGTTTAACCACTAAATAATTAGGTGGCGTTTGTTTTTTAAGAGGTGCTGAAGTCTGAAGTCTGAATTCACTTCTGAATTTTAGGAGGTGGTGCTGAAGTCTGAAATCTGAATCAGTCAGACTGTTTGTTTTTACGTCTGAAATCTGAAATCTGAATCAGTCAGACTGTTTGTTTTTACGTCTGAAGTCTGAAATCTGAATCAATCAGACTATTTGTTTTTACGTCTGAAGTCTGAAATCTGAATCAGTAAGACTGTTTGTTTTTATAAACTGAGACAAGCGACGTAAGGAGGCGATAGAAATAAGAGGTTTTAAGTGATAGGGTTACCACTTAAAAATTCAGAGGAAAATAAACGAATTCAGCTCTTAATTTGAAAAATAAAACAAACGATCTGAAAGTTCTTATGTCTGACCGATTCAGACATAAGAGGAGATTAAGTGAAAAATTAAAAAAACAAACAGCCCCTTAGTGTGTATCAATAAGAATCAACTCTGATACTACTTGTAACACCCCAAAGCAAAAGGCTGGTACAATAAATTCAGATCCAACTTAAAGCAATTGTAGAGTTATAGATAGCCCGCTATTTGAGCCTTATAAGGAGCTTACAAATACCATTTTCTATCAATATAAGACGAGTTGCCACAAAAATCATAAAATCAGATTCAAAATTTTTAAATGTCACAAAACTAATTATTGCAAATTTGGTTCGAATTAATCAAGTTTGCAACACATTCAAATGTGTCTTAAGATGATTATTATGACTTTAACTCCATAATACTCAATTTTGAGTGTTTGTCAAACTTTGATTCTAATGTGATGTTTCAATTATTTATAATCGTATTAATCAGATTTAGATAAACATTTATTATTTAACTCTAATAAACCAATCATCTAATTATTCTGATTCCCGTAATCACCTTGAAAACTTGCATCAATGTAGACCTTTTAGGCTTTAATACGCTTAAAATTTATCTTATGGGTCGTTTTTTAGCTTGTTAAATGTGGATCCTACATATTACCCCCAAAATTTTGGGGCCCAATTTTACATGTATTTGGTTTTTAAATTTCTTGAATCTTGATTTGAGTTGGGTCTAGTGATGGCCAAATCGGCCCGGGACTGCCGGAGGACCGGGACCGGACCGGCCCGAAAATTCAAACAATTTTATAAATAAATGTATTTTTAAATAATTTTATAATGTATTTTTACAAGACAATGTAATTTTAATTATATTAAAAGACATTTTTAAAGTGTATTTGAGTGACTCAATTGTAAATTTTATAATGTATTAAAAATATATATCGTTAAAAAAATTAAAAAGAAAAATCTTATTTTTTAATGTCGGGACCGGCGACTCATAATCGGTTATGAAGTACCTTGACCAGTTCTACCATTTTCGACCGGGACCGGTTATGAGAAAGCTTGAGACCGATGGGAACCGGTTTTTGGCCATCACTGATTGAGTCCCATCAAAATGTAATATAATTAATATTTGAGCGGAAAAGTGTCATGTTTCTATTGGTAGGTTCCATTTGTCAAATATTGATGAAATGGATGAATTAGAAGCCAAAAAGAAACAAACGATTTTTGTCAAATATTGTTGGTGAATCTGCAAAAAATAGCGACATTTCACCAACTTATATATGTATTGTCAAACGTCAATTTATTAAAATGGCATTACAAGAATTTGTGTCAACATATACACCCAAACGCCACCTTGCCATTAATGTTTGTTCATCCAAATAATATTTGGCAACATGTACAAATAAAATGGTATGATATCTTCGGATAATACAGATTTATTCGTCAAATAATTACTATTTTTTATTTATTATATTAAAAAATCAAGTTATATTTAGGAATGTAATAACTCACGATTCCACATGATAAATAACACATAATCAACACATATTTAGAGTGTTCATCGGTTGATATGCAATGGATGTGAGAGAATCGAACGGATCCAATCATCCATTGGATGTTGGATTTTTTTCAACTGATTCAGTCCAATCCAATAGATAATTGGTTTTGGACTGTCATCTAAAAACCGATCCGATCCAATATTGAGCTCATCTTAGAGCACCTACATTATCTTTTAACAGACGTGTTGTCTTGGCCAAACTCCCCACTAGCGTTGTTACTTTGAAGAAATTAGAGTGCTCAAAGCAAGCCTACGCTCCTCAATCTTTCGTGGAACTGGGCGTGGTTGAACCATCTACCATGGCCCCTTCTTGTTCTCGCCCAATCCGCTTCTTTTTTTATTTATAGTCCTAGACTAAAGAAGAAGGCTCATGAATCAGCGCCAGGAAAATCCGCGCACGTCTTTTTTGAGAGAAGAGGTCAAGGGGATAGTAACGCTCCTTAAGGTCGATGCTAAAGAGCGTACTTAACACCAACCCCGGCCAAGCACCCAAGACATCAAGTACAAAAAGTGCCAAACATTGGGAACTACTTGACTTTCGATAGGCTGGAGGACTGAGATTATAAGTAGTACAATTGGATATCCGATCATTATCGGTTGGTTCTAACTCGATCGAGTGACAATCTACACACTCCTAGGTTTACACATCAGGTCCCAACACATCAGAAACTATTCAAACATTTGAAATAATGTACAAACCTTTTGCTTATTTAAAACTTAATACAAAAGATTTCTAGAACCTTATACATAGATACTCATATATCAGGCGATCAAAAGTAGCCTTCACAATTTCTTCAACAAGCTTCATATATAGACAGCCAAACCGATAAAATCACAACTTCCCCTTTCCTTTATCAACAATACACAACTGCCATGAAATGTATATTTTTTAAAACAAAACGAGGGTTAGACCATAAGGTCTAGTGAGGAAATCCCTGTTAGATTCAATAATCCAATATAAACCAGTTACTGTAAAAATATTATAAATATGTTAGTCTTGAGTTAGCACCCAGGTTCAACATACCACCTAGACAACTTGCCACAACAGCCTATTCAGAATCACACGCACCCCGATAAGGTTGCAATCCTTAGCGGTTGTGGCCCGCCGTACAAAACATTTTCATGGGCACTATATACATAACCCCCTCTCTGCACGGACTATCATTGTTCTAACCCACCCTACTTCTATTATGCAGATCCTTTTATAACCAAAGAACCCATAATTTCACCACATGTGTTAAAACTCAACTACATGTAAAAATATTGTATCAAAGTTAATAGTACTAAATCAAACATACCAATCTGGTATAACATCGAAGTAATAACAATTTGATAATATATCATTTTAGTTCGGGAATAGTTAAAAAAAAACTCGCTTTGATCTGATAAATAAAGATACAGTGAAATCGCAAACGAACACTTGAATCTGAATCAAATAGGCATGAATCACAATTACGAGAGATAGACTTTAATATATCTCTAAACACACACTGAGACACCTAAATGATACCCAGAAAGACCTCAAAATTACTCGAAACGAAAATCGAAAATTGTCACCACAGTGACTTGCGTGAATAGTGTTGCGATCTAAGTCGCGCAAGTCACCAGTTTGTCCAATAACCCTTGTTTTCGACATGTTATACCCAAACTCAAAACCAACCTTTTGACCGAAATCAAAAACCAACTTAAATTTAATTGCATAGAACCCCAAGTATCATTTGGGAATCAAAATAAATTTTAACTCACGACTTAACGATTGAAAACCTCACATATCTACCATTCATGAAGAAAGTCTAGCTTAAGTTAGTTTATAACTTATCAAACGAGTCTTATTTAATAAGCTCGAAAAATGGTTATCACACATGACCGAACATTTTAACCATTTGTTTAGAATAGGTATTGGATGAAAAATGATTGTTTGATAAAAGAACAAGTGTCGAATGTAATTTAATTGTTAACTAGAAATTTTAAAGGACAAACAACTAGAAGTGCATGAGGGATTAAAAAAAAATCCCTCAAAATCAGTCGAAAAAGTCTCTTGAAATCAACCAAAAGAACATAAACAACCCCTCAAAGTCGACCAAAAAAACCGAAAAACCCTCTCTAAAACAGTAGAATTTGACTAAAAACGCATCGGGCTTACGGCCAAGATGTAGTATTGTGTCTTCGATTCCATTTAAAAAATGTATTTTGTTCTCAACTTAACAATTGACTTTTTCCCGAGATCAAACCGCATTTACTTGACTTCTTAACAGGGTCAAACCTTGACTTTACGAACCTTTTGATCCACTTTAATGTCTGCCACTACCCATTATACCCACTCTTTAATACCTCTAACCGAAGACCTGCGTAATTGTTGAGTTTCTTATAAATACTCGTAGAAGTTTATCCAGCCTGTTTGTATTGAACTCATATAATGCCGGTTAAAAATGAATAAAAACCTTAAAGACCCGTCTCTAATATGAACATCCATTCAAGTTCGAATCCGTTTATATATTATGAGACATATGACAGAGACCCAACCTTTTATTATTATCAACAATCAAACTTATCATCATTTTTTATACGTAGAGGAATATGACATGATACACATCTTTTCATGCCACGGTATCAATCCATAAACCTCGTTTATTTTTTCAGAGATTTATAACTGAGTCGTTATTTTATTTATTTATTATTGTCTACGTAGACATGGACTAGAACCCACATTAATAATAAATATTGCATGAATAAATAATTTATTTAGTTTATTATTTTATTATTTTGAGAAATTTATTAAAATAGTCATTTTTCAGTGCTGGTTTTACTCTCTAGTAATTTTTTTTTCAAGTTTACCAAAATAGTCAAAAGTTTGGAAAAACCCACGTTCGCAATTGCGGAGCCAGCTAAACGGCAATTTTTTTACACTTTCTATCCCTGTCAGGAAAAAAAATATTTTTCAGCCAGGTCTGCAAAAAAATTACATTTCTCACCCCGGTCCAAAAAATTTTATATTTTTCAGCCAGATCCGCAAAAAAAAGTTGTGGACCTAAGACTATTTTAGGGGGTCTTTGGGATTGCTTATAAAAGCTGTTTTTTAACTTATTTCAGTCTGACACCGGTGATAAGCTGTTTTCTGGTGTTTGGATAAGAAAAAAATAACTGCTTATACCGGTGTCAAACCGGTAATAAGCTGTTTTTGATAAGTTAATCATTCATGACTTATGAAAAACTGCTTATTACCAGTTTACAATTTTAACCCTGTTTTATTTAACTCTGGTTTAATACAACATAAGTTAATAAGCACTTTTACAAAAAAAACATAAGTACATTTAAATAAGCAATCCCAAACACTCCCTTAATAAACCTTATAAAAAATGATTTAGAGGTGAAATCAACCGGTCAAAATGATTAATTTAATTAATTTCCTAAAAAAAATCAATAAAGTATTCATATGTCACCACATGGAAAATAAGACATGAGATGTTTATTTAAATTACATTAAAATATCTTCAAAAATTTTCTATAATTTCTTGAAAATAGAAAATCAAAGTCAAAATCTCTAATAAATTAATCTAATCGATCAGAAATATTAAAGTTTTAGAGATATCTCTAGATTTCTGTATTTTAAAGAACAAATAAGAAATCTATTGAAGTAGTGTAGAGAATAAAAACCTCATTTTCTTCATTTTAGAGAATCTGTTGAAGATACTCCTAAAAACCTGTTATCCCTGAAATTCTTTGTATGACTGTCCTCTCTTAAAAATTGTATTTTTAATTTAGAAAAGTGGTATAACCAGAATTACATACTTGATAGTATTTACGATATTTAATTAATAGTCAAAGATCAATTAATAACTGATATTTGTCCCACTTCTCCCCTCTCTTTTCTCTGTATCTATTCACACAATAACATCAGTGAAAACTCTTCTTGTTATATAAAACCCAACACAATAACATGAATCGTTAACCTTTTTGTAAATAAAACACTGAAAATAGTAATAAATCAGTGCAATTCCATTCATAAATATGGTACAAAATATATATAAACTCAAAAAAAACTCTAAATTTAAACCAGACAATTAAAAACCATAAATTACATACAAAATAAATCCAAACTAAAATACCCCCTATGTTCACCTAGTTAATGGTTTCAGTTATAAGAAGAAAGACGTGACAAATTGCATACTACACTACTACATAGCTCAAATCCGTAATTATTTTCAAAAACGAGACATGAGGCATTATAACATATTAAACCACATGGACTGAGCATGTAAATTACTCTATTTTTTATGGATAAAACATTAAATATCTCTATCAATGATTAAAATTGAAAGAACACGACCATATATATATAGAGAGAGAGGGGGGAGGGGAGTTCAACGAGAATAGTAACCAAATAAAAAAGTAACAAAACGGTTGAATCATCTGCAAAATCACATGTGATTTTACACGTCAATGCGAAGACGTGCGAACGACGTGAATCACATGTGGTTTTAATGTAAAATCACATGTGATTCAAGAATTTTATTATTCATTTATTTGGTTATTGTTCTCATATGACCCGGACACACACACACACACTCTCTCTCTCTCTCTCTCTCTCTATATATATATATATATATATATATATATTTGTGTGTGTTTGAAACTCATGAAATATAAAAAAATGTTAAAATTTAAACGTAACCTCATAAAATTCACATCTAGAAATAAGTAACCATTATATGGACCCATAAAATATTACATAGAACTGTCTCGCTGAGATAATTAGATAATTGCATCGTTATTGCTAAATGTATACTTTAATATCTTCCAAGTTGAATGGTCAAGTTCCGATAATTTCTATCAATCCAAACACAGTTAAATACAAGTAACGAATTCGAAAGCCAATTTTGATCGCAACACAACATAGGGTGTGCTATTGTATATACAGTTCAATGACACAATTTTTTAGGATATTTTGTTCTCTCATATTTACATGTATTATGTAGTGCGATTCAATTTCAATTATGAACCGAAAACACTAAGCGTCTGTTTGTTCTTTCAAAATTACCTCTTAATACCTCTGAAGTCTGATTTGTTCAGACGTTTGGGTATTAAGAGCGTTTGTCTTATTTCTAAAATAAGAGCTTAAAACCTCTAAATGCCCTCTGAAATTTTAAATGGTATACATATCCTTTGATACCTCTTACGGATCCAAATTTCAGACTTCAGGATCACCTCTTATATATAAATCAAAAATGAAATCAGACTTTAGACTACAAAATCTCTTAAAAAACAAACGCTACCCAACTCTTAAGCATGCTCCATACTTCATATGTCATGTAGTTTTGTGTTTTTGATAGAGGAAGTTATTGTAGAAATTTAAGATAAACTATAGCTGGATAAATGTTTTATAATCATACAAAAGGTTGGTTAAACCTCAAGCTCAAGCTCAATAAGGTGGGTGTGGGCGGAAGTCAAATATATGCATATATTATATAAAGTGAATTATGGATTTAGGGTCCGTTTATTAAATACTTATCCGGTAAGTGTTTATTGGGTAATTTCTTTCATCTGATGAACATGACAAAGGCCGGAAATCTTACCCAATAAGAGCAATGATAAGGATAGAGAGTCTTACCCGATAAGTGATGGTGATGACTCTTACCCGGGTAAGCGTTAATGTTATATACGATACCGTTTTAATATACTACAATTTTACCTGGTAAAATAAATTATAGTGTTGACTCCTACCAGTAAACGCTTACCGGGTAAGCATTTCGGTAAACAGCCCCTTAGTCTCTTTCGATTTAAAAAAAATATATGATTAGCATTCCAAGCACGAAATTGAATAGCCCCAATACGGTCTCTTTCGGTAAACAGCCCCTTAGTCTCTTTCAGTAAACAGCCCCAATACGGTCCGTTAAAGCAAATACGATCTATTAAGGCCCAATACGATCCATTAATGTCCAATATGGTCCGTTAAAGCAAATACAACCTGTTAAAGCCCAATACGGTCCGTTAAAGGCCAATACGATCCATTAATGTCCCTAACGGTCCATTAAAGCCCATTACGATACATTAAAGGCCAATACGATCCATTAATGTCCAATACGGTCCGTTAAAACAAATACGGTCTGTTAAAGCCCAATACGATTCATTAATGTCCAATACGATCCATTAAGGTCCAATACGGTCCGTTAAAGCTCAATACGATTCATTAATGAACAATACAAACCATTAAGGCCCAATACGGTCCGTTAAAGCAAATACGATCCATTAATGTCCAATACGATCCGTTAAGGCCCAATACGGTCCGTTAAAGCAAATACGATCCATTAATGTCCAATACGATCCGTTAAAGCCCAATACGATCCATTAAAGCCCAATACGGTCCATTAAATCCCAATA
>NC_037538.1:12610271-12612165 GCF_001531365.2 Cynara cardunculus var. scolymus | reverse complement strand
AATACGATTCATTAATGTCCAATACGATCCGTTAAGGCCCAATTCGGTCCGTTAAGGCCCAATACGGTCCGTTAAGCCTCAATACGGTCCGTTAAGCCCCAATACGATCCATTAATGTATTTTAAATTTTAAAAATGATTTTTCTCTATTTTTTAAATTTTCTTTATTTTTTTTTATTTTTTAAAAAGATTTTTCTGGCGGATTTCCGGCGGATTTATTCTTTTTAAATTTTTTAAATTTTCCGTCGGAAATCCGCCGGAAATATTTAAAAGATTTTTTAATTTTTTTTTTCTAAAACTATTTCCGGCGGATTTATTCTTTTTAATTTTTTTTAGTTTTCCGCCGGAAAAAATTAAAAGATTTTTAAAAAAAAATTCTTAAATTTATTCCGGCGGATTTTAAAATTTTTTTTTTTAAATTTTCCGCCGGAAATCAGCCAGAAAAAATTAAAAGATTTTTTTTTTAAAAAATTTAAAACTTTTTCCGGCAGATTTCCGGCGGATTTTTTTTTAAATTTTCCGCCGGAAATCTACCGGAAAATATTAAAAGGGTTTTTTTTAGTTTTTTAAAATTATTTTTCTAAAACTATTTCTGGCGGATTTATTTTTTTAATTTTTTTAAATTCTCCGCCGGAAATCCGCCGGAAAAATCTTTTTTAATTTTTTTTCTAATATTAATTAATTTTTAAAGATTAATTAACCCTTAATTAAGAAATCCGCCGGAAATATAACCGGTTTATTTTTTCCGGCGGATTTCCAGCGGAAGGCAACAAAAGTTGACTTTTTAGTTATCCCCCGGAAATCCGCCGGAAAATTTCCGGCGGAAAACGTCCGCCAGAAATGCCGTCGGAAATGCCCAGTTTTCTAGTAGTGGAAAAATTATGAATTTAGTCCTCATGTTATTTTGTTATAACTACGGTTCCTCAATAACTTTGTTAATAGTGACTTCGTTAATTTTGGAGCATTTTGAGTCTTTTTGCATTTTTCTCATATGTTTTATTAAAAATTTGAAAAGTAAATTATTTTATTTGTATTTTTCTCATATGTTATAAATATAACATAATACAATTTTATTTAAGTCTTTTTGCATTTAATTATTTTATTTTATGTTGATATCTGACATATATATATATATATACACACACAATCTGTAATGCCCCAACCCACACATTGCATGTAACACATATTTCATACCAAAGAAATACRTATTCATATACATCTGGGTCCCTTAGTACAAGAATCTACCATCATGACCAAATACAAGGTCCAAAAATTCAAAATACATGTCTTGTATTAAACAACAATACTAATCATCAAAAGCAATTCTGCAGCCGAATGCATATAAGAAAAACATTAAATCTTTTTCTTTCCTTTACCTTCTATACTTCCTACAATACACATTTTAAAATCACAAAAAAAAAACGAGGGTTAGACTAAAGARTCTAGTGAGTTACCCTAATCATGTAATTGCAGGGTGAATGATCACCAAATCCTTTATAAAACAATTATTCACATATATCACAAATATATGAATACGTAAGAAGGTAATATCAAATCTTTTTCCACTTTCAAGCTAATCATGTAGCTATACAAATCCCAAACCTTTGAACCAATCGAGTTCCATTAAATATCATTCCAAACCTTTTCTTATCAAAAGAGGTTTAAACAAATATTCAGGCCAAACCTGACGTTTCCTTCTCAATAACATTCAGACTATGATTTCCAATAAGAACCTTGATCCCAAATCCTTAAATCACAAAGAAATAAAGATTCCAGATCACGGTAGTCTTAAGGGATATAATAGAAAGTGTTATATAATATTACACACAGACAATGCCACTTTTATAACAAATGGACACCTCTCCTTGATATGCCACCCTTATATCAAATGGACA
>NC_037538.1:12609844-12610255 GCF_001531365.2 Cynara cardunculus var. scolymus | reverse complement strand
CACCCTTATAACAAATGGACACCTCTCCTTGATATGCACCCTTATATCAAATGGACACCTCTCCTTGATATGCCACCCTTATCACCTCATCAAAAATATTTATAAAATAATTCCGAATAGACCGCAATCATTGGAATTGTTATTAGTCTGAAAACATTTATATCAAAACTTCATTTTTAATATAAAATAACAATTTCTTTCAAAAATTTAAAACATCATCATAAATCCGGTCAACAAGTCCGGTTAACAAATCCGGTCAACAACCATCCGGTTTAAACACTTGGACTAAAGTCCACTTTGTCCGGATATCAAGTCCGGTCAACACATCACACATTTGTTGAACGGTTTAACACTTAACAATTTCACATCTTGAACGGATAACAAATTCGGACAATAGTCCGTTCAAGACTC
>NC_037538.1:12572750-12609068 GCF_001531365.2 Cynara cardunculus var. scolymus | reverse complement strand
ATAAACACATATTATATGCATATAATATGCACATAATTTTTATATACCCACATGCACACATATATATATATAGAAATATATTTTCCTACATCCAAATACATGCACAATTTCGCATACCAGCATGTATCAAACATATCAGTTTATCATGCTATCACACAATTATTTAATAAAATAATCACGTATTAAATACCTTGGGTAATAACCAGGATCCGGTTATTACACAATCTATACTATATTATAAAGCATTTGACAAAAACTCTTAAAAATCATTATTTATGCATAAAGTACTGTTTACTAACGATTACAAGTAAATTGTGCGTACGTACAACTTAAAGCTCCATTTTTGAATTCGTATAATTAACTACATATAAACATAATCAAATACAGGATAGGCATATCATTTTAAATATAAAAATTTTAAAATATAATTAGAATAATCATTATCTTTATAAAATTTATATTGTTAAGACAAAAATATTAAATCTAAATCTAAATTAAAAAGTTGAATTAAAGAAACTGTAAAAAGAATTAGAACTTTTAAATAGTTAATTTGATATTAGAGGTTAAAGATTGCAAGATGGTAAATAATCCACTTGAAGCATACATAATCACATAGGTATGCACTGCTTCTTAAATACTTCATCCATCTCATGAAAAATTGCAACTTTTTACAGCACACGCACTTTTGTGAACGTGCTCCCGTAAAAACATAATAAATAAATCTTGTGGATCACAATCAATAGCACCAATAAAGGAATAATGACAATGCGAAAAAGAGGTAATTCTACTTCAAAATTTTGGCAAAATGTGAATTCTTGCGACTTCCATTGGACCATTTTTGCAATTTTCATGTGACGGGGTGTAACTTCTAGCAGTAATTTTTTTTTCCTCCCGTGCTTCATAAAGATCTTCCTGTTGTTTGATCTGATTTTTTTATACTTTTTTCGTAGTTGCAGATAATTGATGAATTGAGTTGCCAAAGCATCCAGGGAGAAGATACTGGTGTTATAAATCCTTACAACTCTCAGGCCAACCTCATTAAACAACATGTTACACAATCAGTGGAGATACATACCATCGACAAGTACCATGTTATATTTTATAGTATGTTATAATCTAACGGCAACCTACAACTTTCATTGCATTTAATTTAAGAAGTAATACTATGTTTATTACTTTTGTGGCTTTTTGGAAGGAGTAGTGATTTTTTGTAGCATCAACTCAGTTGTCCATGTACAAAAGGGTTCTAGCTGGGGAGTACATACTCCATTAAAGAGAACGCTTTTGATAGAGACGTTTTACTGTTGGTGCAATTCTTAATATCTATTTGACGATACCAACAAGTCCGTCTTATGGCATGTGAATCTGGTACTTTGGGGTATGGTATACATATCCTTTTGGGTGATAATTTTTAGTAAATATATCCCATTTTTTTATGGTTAGGACTTCGATCAACTACAAGGAATTTAGGGTTCGTACTTCATCTGCTTTTAGGCAGTGTTATTCCTTTAGTTTCAACTTTGGTTTTAGATTGTTCTTGAGAATCATGATGTAGAGAGAAGATTATTTGATTTCCATGACTTTAGATTTTGCTTTTCTTATTAAGAGTGACCCTTTATTGTTTTGTCAACTAAATGTATCTTAGGTTAATTGTTAGCATTGTCATAATATGATAATATTTTCTTCACAGTGGTGTTAGAAAACATCTTAAAGATCCACAAATTGGATTCCGCACCACAAATTAAAGGACTATCATACTTTTTTACATCCTGCCGCATTGCCCGTTTTTTGCAGAAAATATTTACGGATGAGTGCATCACGAAAACTAAACAACAGTTTGGATATACGGATGAGTATTATTTACAAATGATTGTATTTATTTGTTCAGTCAATAATTTCAAGTTTTGTAATGAGTTCTGAGCATATGGGTTTAGAAACCCAATACGTATGCAAATATTTTTCCATTCGATCTTGCTAATACAACATATGAACCTTCAACATTATAGATTAGTTGACTTGCAAAATAACCACACAAACTCATGATTCAAGGCTAAACTAATGTTTCAGAATTGTGATTCACCCACGCGATACTAGTACTATATTATAAAGCATTTGAATTAAACTCTTAAAAATCATTTTTAATAAATATTGTTTAATGATGCATATTATTTAAAATTCAAGATTATAGATAAATGATACACAAGTACGACTTTTCAAAGCTGTATGCTTGAACTCATATAACTAACTAATAAACACAATCAAATACAAGATAAAAATCTCATTTTAAATATAAATAATCTAAAATAATTAGGATAATCATTGAGTTATACTGATTACAAAATACTTAATTATTTCTTTATAAAAAATTATGTTATGAAACCTAAAATAAATTACTTCATTATTACCCTTAAATTAAATTATAATAAAAAAATTAAATAAATTATCTTTATAAAAACATTATATTATTAAACCTAAAATAAATTACTTCRTTATTAAATCCAAATTAAATTATAATAAAAAATTTATAAAACAACAACTACTTTTATATTGTTATTTTAATACTAATATCGATATATTCGTTTATAAAAATTATGAGGTCTTTAAATTTATATTTTATTCAAATATTAAAAAATTATCATTTTCTCAAAATTATAAAAATATGTATTATAGAATTGAGAGAGACAAATAATAAAATAAAACATTAAAATTGAGACGTTTCGCTGCATTACGTGAGTACGTCTCTAAGGAGTGCGTGCTTTTGTGGACTGATTTGGTTTATTGATCCCTCATGTTTGTTCAGGTGTGATTCTGTGGGTTTTTTTGTGTTGCTCCCTTGTGAGTCGTTTTCTAACTTTGCCATCTCTTTGTCTTGTTCCGCTGCGGTTGTTGTTGGCTTAAACTTTGATACCGCCTACAAAACTATAAACCAATCTCATTCACTGATATCCAAACAAACTTACAACAAACCCTAAAATACAAACAAAACTTCTAATACAAATTTAAGTTGTTTGTTTACCTGTTAATAGTTCAATTAAGAGGCAACCTCTGAATCGTTAAGAGGTGAATCTTGTTTGGCAAAAAAAAAAATCTGTCTCTCAATGGTTATAAAATCATTTAAATGATTTTGTATCATCAACCTTCCTTAACCATTAAGAGCCCTAATTTCATTGTAAACAATTATCAAACAATTATATTTCATTTTGCACTATATCATGAAAAACATCTTAATTATTTTGACCACATAATGATTCTGCACAAATTCATTTAACAACTACCAAAGAGCCCCTTAGCTAGAGAGATAATTATCAAATCATTACAAAAAAAAAAAAAAAAAACAGATGCTGTGATAAAGTCTGCTAAAAAAACAACCTTATATATTTTTCAAATTTACACAAGTAATCCTCCAAGAAATAAGAAATAGCTCCGCTAACCTCTACCTTACTCTCACTTTGTAAGTGAAACCCTCATAACCTTCATCTTTATTCAACTTGTCACAAATACCCCCTTTTATATATAAAACCCTACAAAATAAGACAAACAAAATAAGAGACTTGAAGTGACAAGATTGCATTCTAATCAAGACTAAGTTTGAAGACATGCCCACCCATGAATCGTGTTTTAGAAGAAAATCGATCTGGTGCGTCTTGGTGTACCTCATTAATGTTGACATTCAATTAGAATTGATTCAAAGTAAAAACCTCTTCTCACACTTCTCATCATAACTTCTCTTCTCACCGGAAACTAACCCTAATGATTAACTGACGACAAATGTAATAAAAATTTACCCGGTAAGCGCTTATCATGGTAAGAGTCGTCGCCCTCACTTACCGAATAAGACTTTTGGTCATTGTCTCGCTCTTATCAGGTAAGATTCTTGGTCTTTACCATATTCATCCGATGAGGTAATGTTACTTGGTAAGCGCTTACCCGGGTAAGCGTTTGGTAAACAGTCCCTTATTCTATCATCACTTGTCAAATCACATAAAAACCTTTCTATCTTTTGTCTTCATTGGGATTTACAAACAAAACATCCTTGGGTACACGAAACTGGCTTCAGTTCATCATCAAGAAACTATAAAGAACCAGATTACATTAAAATTCTGCAAATTAACATCGATCAAGTACTTACAGAAAAATATTTACACAATCTACAAATTACAAACACCTTTAATGTACCTGATAACATGTGTCTATATTCTTTACGAATGACTAAGGATGTAAAAGAGGGAAACGAGAGGTGGGTTTTTAAACCCTTGTCTCATCATCCTCTTATTTTTATATTTTAATTATTTAGTTTCTAGACTTTTTTTTATTAACCTGGATATCCAACCCGTTATGTAAGCCGACTAATCCCAGGGTGACCACCTGCTTTGCAGATAGTCCGGAGTTACTGCATTTGAACCACCATGGGGGGATTTTTATTCCTCCTTGGATTTGAACCTGGACCTCCAGGTACTTTTGACTTTTGAAGCCAATCTCAAACCAATCAGGCACCACCCTTGTGGTTTAGTTTATAGACTTCGAATCAATGGTCCATGGTTAAACATGCGGTTACTAAAATATATACTTCTTCAAACCAGTTTTTGAGTCGGTCTTATTTGTAAGGATGTTTAAACAACCGATAGACCATAAACATCATTCAGACTGAACCAAAACAGACCGTTTTTGTTGGGTCTATTATAGAAAATATCCAAACTGCTCCGTTCCTGTCCGGTTTGATTATTATCAAATACAATGTGTTCCGGATCATAATTTCGTATAAGAAAAATAGCAAATAAAAAACGAATATATATTATAAAAAATTCATTCTAAATCGATTATTTTTGTTATTTAATCACATAAAAAATTTCATATTTATAAAATAAAATACAATTCTGGTCATAAAACAAACACATCAATTTGTATGAAGGGTATTTATGTAATTCCGTATTCTACCAACACCACCACAGGTAAACACCATTCGTATTTTTTGTACTCTACTCGCTCACGGCAAACGGCAAACGGCAAACGGCACGTTGAAGGTTTGATCTCCTCTTCCCCCTCACATCCCTTCTTCATTCGTATCCAAAAGTTTTTGGATCGCAATTCGCTCGGATTCTCTTTCTATCGCTTTTGTCTGGATCACCTTTGATTGGATAATAGTAATAATAGTCAGATTTCGTTCTATTAGGGTTTTGACGGATAAAAACCTAATTCGCTTTTAGGGTTTCTTGGATTTTTTACAGGTGGATTTGCCAGTGTTCTTCTCAAAATTAGTCATTATGCCAAGAAGTTCAAGGAGCAAATCACACAAGCAAAGCAAGCATAGTTCGAGGGAGTACACAGATTTCGACGAGGATGTGAAGATGAAAGAGAGGAATGATAACAGTGATGGTAAGAAAAATGGGGTTTCTGTTAAGGATTCTAAGGATTCTTTAGCTTCTGGAGAAAAAAGGAAACTTGGTAAGGATCTGGACGGTAGTCATGCGAATGGGAGTGTGTCTGAGGAGTATGCGACGCCTTCAAAGCGGCGGAAAGACAAGATTCATGGCGGGAGTGATAGGTGGAATGGTGATGTTGGTGAGGAGAAAAGTGAGGTTGTAAACGTAGACGATAAGAAGTTGAAGTCGAAGGATTTGGTAAAAGTTGTTGGTGAGTCCAAAAGCAAGACTAGCAGGAAGCATGATGTTGATAGTGCCAGTGTTGTGGTCGTAGAGAAGGACGGAAGTAAGAGCGGCAGTGGGAGTAGAAGCGAAAAGAGGTCTGATAAAGAATCTGGGAGAAAAGAGGGACGTCAGATTAAAGAAAACAAGGAGACGAAGGATAAGGATCGTGGGTCTGAAAGGGAAAGGAAAATTCATGACAGTAAGCGTGAGGTTGAGGCAGTGCCAACGCAAGTTGATAATCAACCAAGTAAAAGAGGAAGAGAACATAATGGTAACTCAACTTCATTCTTTTGATATGTTTGAAATGCAACAAACTAGTAGACACGGTGGTGGAAGTGTTGCCAGAATGATTTACTTGTATGATTAGCATATGCATTTCATGATTTAGTTTGTACAATCTGCAATATCTTGTGCATTTTTCATTTTATGTCTATGCATTTTTATAGCCGATACCCTATGTTGAATGGTTGGAGTTGCTTTCCAGTTGTATATTAGGGATCTGCATGCATTGGTAGAGAATGTAACCCCATTTTTCACCTTGAATGGGTCAAAGCCCAAAATCTGAAGGAACAAAGGCTGATGCTAGACACTGTTGATTGGGATGTATGATGAACACTTGGACACAATTACATTTAAGGGGTAATCTATTGATACACTAGACCTGTTTAAGTAGCCCAGACATAAAGTGGTAGCTTCTGTAGTTTACAAGTTATAGCTCCACAATGCTGTCAATATTTAGTTAGCATCCACCCAAAAAATTCTACAGCCGCTCTTTGCTTTGCCATATAATATTTTTTTTTTTGTTGTTTTCATCTTTTATGGAAGCAATCCCAAAACAGAGGTGGAGGAGATGTAATGAGTATTTGGTATCAGTGTTTGCTAGGGTGAAACTGCTTGCATTTATTCTCTTCGGCATATGTGTACTATCATGGATGGTGATTCATTTTTTTTGAGGGAGTAGGATTAAGGAAAGTTGGAAGATGTTACTTTTTGGTAGAGGTGTGTGTATGATTATTGGGATGTTTTAGGATGCTTTAATGAAGATTTATGTGGAGATCATGATATACCGTTGGTTATTCTGCTGGATCAGTTTTGATTTTGACTTAATGGATTAGTATGGCAATATTGAAAATATCGGCTTGCAATTGCATTTGGTGAATAATGGTTCATAAAAGTAAATGTTGGAAGTATATTTATTAATCTGGAGATGTAATATCATGTACTGGAGAAAGTGAGTATGTCTCTTGGAATATCATGCAACTCCAATTGAGAGAGCAGACTCACCTATGGGGAGTTGGGGATGTAAGAAACATTACGCCTTAAATATCTTTTTATGGGCATACTGATGTCAAATGGTTTGCTGTGGCCATCTAAGCTATGGGGACATAAGAAACATTATGAGTTTACATCTTCAGTATTATTTTCTATTTCTTTTACTTGTCTCTTTACTTTTGCTTATGATGCTTGGGAGATTTTTCTTGATATTCCTTCTTTGTTTGATTTATCATGATGGTCCATATTTATGAAACTGCTATGAAGTTACTGATGGCTCTTCTATGCATTCAGGTCACTTTACTTAACTAGGTGGATTATGGATTGGGAGGTTGTGGGAACTTGTTTTTCTGGCTTATCGTTGTTGAGGAATTAGCTTTTAACAATTGATCTCGCTTGATACAGTCATACTAACTTAATATTCAATGCTTGTCTATTTAGAAGATGGTTTGTTCATGGGTTTACCAAATAGGCCTTTTGTATGTTCATTTTTATCTTGTTCATATATTTTGTTCCACCCCTGATATGCCTGTGGGAATGCTCCTCCTTTAGTGGACTCTGTGTTTGATGTTTCTTGGCTTGATTATTTTCGAACAACCAGTATTATTGTTGTCTCGTGAGAGCATCAGATTTATTTTCTAAGGACATTTGTATGAGTTGATCTCTTACCATGTTTGATCTATTTTATCTCCTTCCAGAGTGGCCTATAGAGGAAGAATTGAGAAACATCGAGTTAGAGAAGGAGCTAGAAAAGAGGATGAGGAGAAGAGAAGGCTACAGTGACAAGGATAGATATCAGGATGACGTAAAAGACGATGATGAGAGAATACTGTCTACGAAGAGTGGCCATGCCAAGGATAGTGACGATGAGAGAATTCTGTCTACGAAGAGTGGCCATGCCAAGGATAGTAAACACAAGGATGAAGTGTATGGGGACAAGTTCAGGGAAGGTAGCAACAGAGAAACTAGACCCAAGGAGGATAAATGTAGGAACGATGGTGACCCAGTTAGCAAGAGTAGGGATGTGAAATACCGAGGAGAAAATGGAAAAGGTAGCAAACACAAGGATGATAAGTACCGTGAAGATGGTGAAAAGGTTAGACGAGAAGATAAATATCATGAAGATGGTAATAGAGACGTTAGAAATAAGGATAGAAAGAATCATGATGATGGTGATAGAGACAGCAGACGCAGAGATGAAAAGCATAGGGAAGGTGGTGGTAGGGTTGAAAAGAACAGGGATGACAAGCACATGCAAGATGACAACAGGGATTATAGGCATAAGGAAGAGAGATATCGAGAAGATGGTGACAGGGACCATAGGCACAAAAACAGCAGGCCCAGAGATGATACTGATAGAGAAAAAAGAGTGAGGGATCCCAAGCACAGAGATGTCCATGCCTCAAGAGCCCACTCTAGTGAGGTTGACACCAAGAATATGAAAGATGATATGGATGCTGACTTAAGTCATGGACAAAAAAATAAACGCAGTGGAAGCCCAATTTATGACGATCGAGTTGCCAGACACAAAGACGACAAGGATAGGAGAATAGATAATGATAAAGATGAGCGATCTATGAACGATGCTAAAGTAGACCCAACCCCAGAAAGGGGAAGGCCTAGTTCTCGCAATGATATGGAAATTACAGGCAATCATAGCCGTCACAGAAGTTCCCCTAGCAACAAATTTTACCCCACAAGAGATCATCACAGGTACATTTTATCTACCCTAGGATTTGCATTCCAACCATCTCAAGCTGGGTATACAGTTTAAGATAAGTTGTCTGTATGTTTCATCATTGGAAGAAAGGGCTTGCTTGAATCCCTGCTATCTAGTTTTACTGGGAGCAACTTCGGAAAGAGGCTAGGTATTCATGTTACTTATGACAAGACAATTTTGCAGAAAGGCCTTTTTGGTTACTAATTGTTAAGAGTCCCATATCGGCTAGACTTGGACCATTTTTCATCTATATATGTTGGAACCTCACTTCTCTTCTCAAGAGCTCTTCGGGTTCCACATATCCTGACACCAATGATATCTGTTTATCTGCATGTCCTTTTTTATCTATTTTTTATGTGCGACCTGCTGAAAGGTTTGGTACATGACCATTTACATTCTGATGTCTGGTGTATTGTTTTTCCTCTCTCTCTCTATATATATATATATGTATATATATATTCTGGGAATAAATATGTAAGTCAAGGTATCCTTATGTCTGTATCTTGTATTTTACGGATCGTCCCCAAAACGAAGGGTCAGGGAGGGATTTCTGAATGTATTGAGGAGAATATTTTGGTTCTTGGGTCCACTTTTGGTAGATCATTCTAAAATTATAAATTTCACTAATTTGAATGATGTTTACCTGTATGCTTTTGTTTTATAAATTATGTTAAAACAAGTAGTGGGCTTGGTATTATAAGATGTTTCTCTTTTATCTTATGGAATAAGATGAGTAATTATTTTTTGCATTGTTTAGGATTTCAAAACAAGAAGAAACCAAATATCGGGACTCTGTTCATGAAGAGAGAGCTTGCCATAATGTTAACTCTAACAGATATTTCACTTCTGCACCTGGGCAATCTGATAAAATTTCGTCTCGGTCACTGGAGAAAATTACTCAGAAGGATGACAATTTTATTGATGATTTATCAGTGGAAAGGCACCGGAGATCAGATGCCCGCTCTTCCCCACTGGTGGACTCATCCCCTTCATCTGCAAGTAACGGACGCAGACACTTGAACAGGCTTGATGTTAGGAGGAATCTTGATGTTGATGAATTAGGACAGAGGAGCAGTGGTTCCAAGGATGCAAAGGAGTATTCAGATAAAGACGGTAAAGTAAATCACAAGTTGGTTATGGAGGTACATCCTGACAATGATCTTTCACACGTGGATGGTGACAATTGGTCTGTTTCATCACCATATGTAAGAAGTGGTCCCTTTTCTGGCAATCATAAGTCACTTCTGCCTCTTCAACCCCTATACAGAACAGGATCAGATAGCCCTTTAGGCTTTGGTTCTTCAGAAGATGACAGAAGTAAATCAAATGGCCGTCATCGGAGGTCAGGTGACTCTAACATGGGAAGACCTCAAAGTAATTGGAAAAATGTCCCTAACTGGCCCTCCCCCTTAACCAACGGTGGTTACATCCCTTTCCAGCACATTCCTCCTCCAATATTTAATCCCGCTATGCAGCAATTTGTGCCTCCAATCTTTGGTAGACCTCCGATGCAAGTGAATCATGCTGGTATGCCTTACCATGTTCCTGATGGCGACAGGTTTTCTGGTCACGGGCATCCACTATGGAGGAATCAACTGGAAGAATCAATTCCACCTCCGATACACAGTTGGGAAACAAATAATGCCGTTTTTGGTGATGGATCTCATGGGTATGGGAGGCTTGATTGGGACCATGGTAGAACTCAATTGAACAATCAAATGTGGGAATCAAGTGCTGATCTGTGGAAGGGGCAGGACTCCCATAAAATTGACCATTCAGTTAACAGACCTACCGATGAATTCTGGTCAGGGCCGACAGGCCAGCATGTTGAGAATGAACATAGCCAACCGGATAATATTCAGGAAGTGGCCACTAACAACATTCCAGAAATTATGAAGGCTTCAGAGATCCCCCGCATTTCTGTGGTTGCAAAGGAGGATGATCCTCTTATTCCTCAGGTTTATCTTTCAAAGATTGATATCTCTGAAGATCTTACTCAGCCTGAACTTTATGACCAGTGCACAAACATGTTGGCTTTAGATCAAGCATCAGTCTCGGATGAATTTGATTGCAAGATATTGTTTTTAGAAGCGAAGGTGACATGTTCGTTTAATGCACAGGGTGATATTTTTCATTATTTGCTGTAAATTACATCTGATCTTTTATTTTTCCTAACATGTAACAGGAGGGTATAGAAGCTGATATTAGCAATGGTGCTTCGCTATTTGCTGCTATAGATGATTCCGTTTTTGAGGTTCATCTTCTTCTACTGAAGTTGTTGTCTTGCTTGTTTTATATATCAGGTTTACTTTGATGATTTTATCATTTTAATTAGGGCTATGCATCAACCCAGAAGTGGACCGAACCAAAATTTGAAAAATTTAGGACCGTGATCGGACCAAAATTTTATCTTCCGGTTTCTCAATGGTCGAGCCCATGACTAAACTGTGAACTAAAATATTTTTTTTGAGGGGGTTTCTTTCACAAAATTTTTATTTTAGTTTATTTTATCTGTTGTTCTGTAAGGAGCTCTTGTAATATCTTAAATGAATAACCTAAGAAGTTGATATGCTTCCAAGACCCTGATGATATATTGGTAGAGACATACATACAAACACACAAACTTCTCCAATATTCTGTCTTGTAAAAAACTAAGAAAAACAGAGTTGGTGCGGTTTTGGTTTTGATCGGTTTTAATGATCTTGGGTTGTTCTGGGCCGAGAACCAAGTTCTATAAATATAGGAACTGAGAACCAGACCATTTGTTGACAGTTTCTGTCGACTTGTTGGATGTCTGTTCAACTAGATTTAAGCACACCCCAAACTCTACTGCTGCTTGTATTTTGGACATGTGTATACGTTTTGACCAATAGCACCTTTGTACATACGTCGTTCCACATGGATTATGCTAATCTGGTTTAGCTGACTGTCTTGAATTGCGTGTATTCTAATACAGGAACCATATCAAGTTACAGTGTTTTTTATTTGTCCCCCCACTAGATCAAGAAATAAAGTAGCATGATTTTTGTTATATTTTTTTGAGATACATTTGTTCTTGTCCTTTTTACGTTGCAGAAAGCCATGTCCCTTTACACAAAGCACAAGGTGCCCTTTGTTTCAATAAATCAAGAGGGAGTGTCGGTTTCATCATCTGATCAAGAGAAGGGCGGTCCTGATAACAGTGGGAAATTGGTGGAGGAAGCTGTTGAGGAGGAAAATGAACTACTGATCCAGAAGGTTGATATGAAGGAAGATAAATCTGATGAACAGATATCAACTTCAGAAAAGATGGATATGGAGGTGGATGGTGGTTGTGAAATAGAAGTTAAAGATTCTTCAGGCAACAAGGTTGATAATTTGTTGGTTTTGACCAATAATGTGTCAATGCCAGAGTTAATTGAATCTGGGTTGGTAAATTTGAGTCGGATACATGATGAAAGTACACATTGAGACTATTCGTGCGTTCAAAATGGCGCATTGGCTTTGCTTTTATCAATCTGCTCTGCTTATTATCGCTCTTTTATCTTTGCTTCGCTAGTCAATCAATAAAACTAGTCTCATTCCATTTATTGTTGTTGTGTAGTTGTTGTTGGGTTTTTTTCTCAGGCGATCTTTGAGTGATTCAATAACCTTCCATTGCCAATGGAATTTCATCTTTCTTCTTGCGGCAAAAGTGGCATCTGGTGTGTGGTCTTCCGCAGCTGGTGAGTCTCCTTCACGTACCTACTTTTTAGTATGTTAGAGTTACATTTTTAAGTGTATAAACTGTTGGCTTCTAAGTAGGTTGAGATCTACCGGTAACCTGGATACAGTCGGGCCATTGACCTTTTAGTTTTTTTTTTGAAGTATATAATATTTATATACGGCAAATAGAACAAATAAACTCATACACCTTCTTCACACTTGGTGAGGTTTGAATCTTTGACCTCCTAGGAGGCCAATGACTCACATACTGTCGGGCCATTGACCTTTTAGCTGTATTAAGATACATTTCATACTCGTTATGGCCATCAAATTACGATTTTTATAAAAATCCAGGAGTAATTGGGAAAAAGGATTTCAAAATTTCTGCTTTCATGCCATGGAAATGGAATTTCATAGGGAAATCTCAAGTTACAGTCAAGTTTGCATGCATTTTAGTCAGAAATCTTATTTTTAGAAAAGAGAAAATTGCATTTCTTCTATTTTTATTTAGGTTTTTATTGTATTTGATTTTGTTTAATTTAAAACCCTCGACCTACTAAAATCTTTCTATTTTAGGACAGTTTTACCAGAAATCTTGAAAATACCCATCAGGATTTGTTAGATGGTATTTTCTGGATTTAGCCTAGTGGTATCCAGGTTACAAATAAATAGCCTTCTAAAAACGAGTATTTGAAAAAATGAGGTTATATTTTCTTAAGTTAAGTACAGTATGCAATTAAAATTATATTTATTCTTTAATTAATTTATTTTTATTTTAAGATTTCCTTCAACAAAAGAGGCTTAGGCCGTTTATCAAACGATTATCCGGTAAGTTTTTATCAGGTCCTTGACCTTACTGGTTGTACATGACACGATAAAGACCTAGAATTTTACCCGATAAGAGCAATGACAAGGACCAAGAGTTTTTACTTGGTAAGTGAGGATAACAACTCATACTTGGTTAGTGCTTACTGGATAAGTTATTGCATACAATGTTGTTTTGGTTAAGTAGAATCTTACCCGATAAATTAAATGACAGTGCAGACTCATTGGTAAGTACTTACTGAGTAAGCGTTTAGGTAAATTGCCCCTTAGCCGTAAGTGCCACTGGGATTTATAAATCAAATGTCACATAATCCCAACTCGCATCAATGTGATTGAACAAAATATGGTAAATTACTTGATAAAAATCCACAAAGAAAATAAAAAATAGAATGAAATTTGAAAGTTAATTTTTCTTGATAAAAGTGAAAACAAAAAGAAGGGTCCCCCGGTCTTTATTTCGTAACTAATTTTTTTTATTTTACAAGTCTAATGATATGTTTGTTAGTAGTTTCATGAGAGTCATAGTTAAATTGTCTTAATGATATAGAAATCGACTTATTAAGAGGGGCTTTTATGTAAAAAATTCAAGTTTTTTCAGAATTTGTCACCCCAAATTAAAAAAATACGTTTCTCCCATTTATAAAAAATAAAAATCTCAAACAAAAATCTTCTCAATCTATATCGATGGATTAATCACCACAAATAGCTTTATCTATGTATAAACCTAGCAAACATGTCATCATTGTTAAAAAGATGACGACGCTCCTAATTTTCTTTTTTGGAAAAAAATATTGCTGAAATATATTAATGGACTCCCAAGGAGCAAATATTGTTCATACAACGAGAAATAGAAGGTGGTAAATTAGAGAACGTAACAAGACAAGAAAGGGAATGAGATAGTTGGGCAAGAGCATGTGCCATCCTATTCGCTTGTCTCCTAATAGCAGTGACACAGAAAAACTCGTGGTTGTAAAGTATGGTACGTGTGCGGTCCGAATTGTCTTCCTCCAAAGAGTTTATCGCATCCACAACAATCATTGTATCGGTTTCGAAGTGAACCCGATGGAACCCCGAATTGACTGCCCAAGACATGGCAAGTAAGAGTGCCCAAGCTTCACACTCTCGATAACTGGCATCTCATCAATCAAACCCTGATCTAGCAGTAATCAATAAATCATGGTCATCTTGGATTACTATACCAATCCCCGCCTTTGCTTCAGCCAAGAAAAGCGTCGTATCAATCAAGACAGTTTATTTACTATTTAATATGACAGATAATCTAAGACCTGCCAACATAAACTATTTGAAATTATTTTGATCAGATAAATCATTGGAACCAAACAAATCGATAATGATTAGCAAATCATTGGAGTGTATGTTAAGAAACAGACTTTACAAGTCTAAAAGATTACTTTGTCCAATTTCCAATCATACAATGTTTTAATTGTATATAATTTATGGTTTTACAATTAATATTTTTTGTATAAAAAACTGAGAAGAAACTACTTAAAATGGAAATGACTAGAATTGGGAATTTGAGATCCTATGAGCCCGACCTTTCTATTTATGTTCTAAGTCATTTTTCGCGACTTTCACATTCCAATTGAATACACGCATTTGGACCATTTATTAAACGTATATCATGTTACTATTTTTACCGGATGAACATGATAAAGACAGTGAATCTTACCTTGTAAGAGTCATGACAACAACCGAGGTTCTTACCTAGTAAATGAAACAAAATATTTACCCAATTAGTGCTTACTGGGTAAGTGACATCTACAAACAATCCATTTTGATAGCCGATAATGTAATAGAAAGCGATGACTCTTGCCAGTAAGCGTTTACACGGTAAACGTTTGGTAAATAACCACTTAACCTGTAGGCATGAGAATGGCACGAGGACCCAATCCCTGTCCGCGATCCTAATCTCCTTCCCCCTCCCCGTTGGAGAATATGATCACATCCCCATTCCCAATGGAGAACTGAGGATTTTTTTCTCTCGTTTATTTGAGATATCTTAAATCAAATGTGTTAAACACTATACTCGATCAATAATGGTTCATGTTTAAATCTCATATAATTCTAAAATTTTGCTTTCACGGTGAATTAAATATGCATATGTGAACAAAATCACATCATATGTAATTGTTTGATGAAACGTTTTCGGCTCACCATTTTTTTTGTCTGAAAAAAGTAAGACAAGTTAGAAAAAATGTATATAAGAAAAAAGATCAAGATACTTTTTATAAATCTAAAAAAAATACTAAATCTAACTTCTACTAAATAATAAATATATAATATCTTTAATATACGGGAACGGGACGAGATGGATATCACATTACCCGGCCCCGGCTCCATCCCCGATTTTTAACTTCCAGGGATCCCCCGTCCCCATCTTTGATCCCCAGCTTTGCAGGGAATCCCCATCTTTTTTTAAGCTAAAAGAACTGATCAAGTAATGAAGTATGAACAACTCATAAGTTTACTAAAATGTTCGGTTTATTTGTTGAACAAAAGTTATGTTATATTAGATCCATTGGACAAAAGAATAAGTTGAAGCTGGTACGTATCCTGGCCAAACCCACAAATCATCACTTGTAATACACGTCTGCTAAGTTTCAGAAAGGGTATTCACATGCCTGATTTATAAAAATGATATATTTTTACTTCTTACCGATACGATTTTCCAATTTACACTTCCTTTTTTTTGTATGCCTAAAATCGTGTTTGCTCTCTTGTTACCTACGTCGATAAAATGATCATCTTTGGCAGTAATCGACTGATTTTTAAAAAGGGTATTCGAATGCACAAGTTTTGAAAGAAGAAAAAATAGCAGTTTTTTTCCTCAGTATTACAAATTTTCAATTTACACTACATTTCCTCTATGCCTAAAACCATGCTTGCTCTCTTGTCCTATCAAACCTATAACTAAAAATGAGAAAGTTTACGATGCAACTATCATAAGGACAGAATAAAAAGAAAACGAGGGTTATAAGCCCATTTATCGTATCTATCTTGTAATTAGCCTGAATAATCAACGGGCATAGGTCTATTGTATACAGTTTCGATGGGAGCTTGTAAGAAAATGACCAAAGCAGTTTCTTTGTAGTTTTCGACATCCTTTGCCAATTGGGAAAGCTCCGTAGGGATGGGCATATTGATCTCTGTGATGCTATCGACACAATCTCTCAATGTAATTTCTCCAGTACGCAAGTAGTATTCAATCAGGTCTTTGTTATCTTCATCAACAGCCACAATCAGATCCTTTAAGTAACTAGTTGCATCGTTTAATTTCTGTTGGCACGTCTTTAAGATATTTGCTTTGGATGGAGAACTGATCTTTCGGACCACGGAGGTGACGACAGGTACGAGTCGCACAGAATTCTTCTTGTTGAGATCAAGAGTTGCCTTAAAAGCGTTTTTTAATGCGTCGTTATGAGTTTTTGCATCCTTCACCATCTCGTTGCATAAGGGCTTCAAGTTTGCGAATTGGCAAAAGGGACTCTCTGCCGCATGGCTAGTGGTCGTCGTCATAACCACCACCATTGCCACCGTCGTTGCCACCACGAACCCGTGTTTATCCATTTGGTCGATATTTAGTTAATAATATCGCTTATATTCAAATTCTTGAATTAGAAAACAAAGTATCATCCACTAATTTCATAATTTTCTCTATTTCTTCTCCTTACCACCAAATCCATGGCTTAATTCATGGTTTTCCTAAATCAAGCTATTCAAGATGCCGGGGTAATATTGTAATTTTCATAAAGGTAGCTAAGGGTATTTTTGTCATTTCAAAAACATATCATGTGAATCTTTGAATTACATTTCTTTCTGATCTAGTTTTCTTTGTGACATTAACCAATATACAAATTTAAGTTAAGAAAAAATTAATTTCAAAAATCACAAAAAACAACTACTTAGAATTAGGGATGCTCATAGATTGAGTTGATCAGGTTAAAGACATTTAAACAACCCAACACAATGCTTGCGGTTTGAAAAATCTTAACTCAACCCCAACCAACCCAAAGTGCAACCCAACCCAAACCGTACGGGTTGATAGGGTTGATCGGGTTAATACTTTGGTACATTATTCGTATATATGTTCACGGTTACTGAACATATATACGAATAAGTTATATAGAGATGGTATAATAGATTGAAAATATATATATATATGAAGAGCGTACATGATAGTGTAATTGTCTAATGTATATAATAATATAAACTCAACCATCATATTAAATCCATGAAATAAAAGGATATTGGGTTTATCAGGTTGGGTTGGATTCAAATAATAGTAACCCAATATCAACTCAATACCTACGGTTTGAAACTTTTACAACTCGATTAGACATCGGGTTGCTTCGGGTTGAGTTATTTCGCGTTGGGTTGATCGGATCGGTCAGATTTTTGAGCGCCCCTACTTAGAATTATGCTAAAAGTTTATCCATTCTAATATGAACAAAGTCAGTTATTATTCTTGGCGTTTAATTACGGTTAAAAATGATATTATGTAGTTAAACAATCAGTTACACTTTTTAAAAAGGTTACTTATACCCATAAAACTATAAAAATCCTAAATTTTCGTAAAAACCGTAAACTTCAACATATTTGTAACGTTATTATGAGCTAGTGCCATTTGTAGTAACAGCTATTATAGGAGGAATGTTTTTATATGCTGCTAACGATTTAATAATTATCTTTGCAGCTCTAAATGTTTCAGTCTTCTCCAACCCTTATTGCTCAGCCTCACAGTGGACAACTATGAATCTCACGCAGAGTTCAATATCTTTGTATGACGATCTGTTTCTTTAATCTATATTGCAAATATGAAAATCGTGTAATACAATGTTAAGTACAAAAACATCATTTTGACTTTTTTTTACGGATGTAAAGGTTACGTCATGACATGACCATGACATGACCATAAGTTGTACTTGTGTACAATTTACTTGTAATCTTGAATTTTAAGTAATGTATATTAATAAACAGTACTTCATGCATAAAAAATGGGTGTTAAAAGTTTTTGTCAAATGCTATATAATATAGTATAGATAATCAGTCTATATTTTTAAATATGATTTATTTATAACAAATTCATATTAATAAATAAGTTGAAATTAAAAAAAAAAAGCTATATGATTAATGAGTTTATATGAAAAAAAATTGTATGTAAAATCAATATTTCATTTTCCAAAATATATTTATAGAAAAATTATTTTAAAATTCAATACATATTAACTGTCTGTCATTTATTATTATCCATAAAAAATTAAACAAGTTACATGTTAATTGTGATACCAAATTATAATGGAAACAAAATTGCATGTATAAATATTTAATATGAAAAATAAAGTAAATTACAAAATAATTCTTTTAAGACTTACCAAAAATTTAATTTTGTTCCAATTTTTTCGGAATTAGAAAGAACGGCATAGTTGCAATTGCAAACATCATAATCCATGACTATTAAGGTGGCATTTGTTTTTTTAAGAGGTGTTGAAGTATAAAGTCTTATTTCACTTCTGATTGATAACATGTGGTTCTGAAATCTGAATCAATAAAACTGTTTGTTTTTGTAAATGGACAAACGTCTAAAATCTGAATCAATAGTCTGTTTTTGTAAAATCAAGTGTTTTGCAAAATGCTCTTGATTTTCATAAAATTTTCATTGCCGAAATTAATTTCAACAATTGTTTAACAGATGGAACACGGTAAGAACCTTTTTGATACCTTTCAGACTTCTGATGCTATTGGAATGCCGCCGGTGAGTTTGTTTGTGGAAAGATTGATACTTTTGATAGATGATAGATCGTCAATAGAAGTTCTTGTTTCCCATTAATCATCTAAACTAACCTATACGTATAAAAATTATATATATATATATATATATATAGAGAGAGAGAGAGAGAGAGATCTAAAGAGAGAGAAAGTGGGGGCATCCATTTCACATGGGTGATGAAAGGACGGTGACGTCTTTGGTGGAGAAAGAAGCAATAGCAAAAAAAAAATCAAAGAAAAGAGGAAATAAAAATAATTAATATATTAATTTACCTCTTATTTATTCAAACTCTATTAAGTAATAAGAGGCTAAAAAACAGTTTGAACTATAAAACGCCTGAACAATCAGACATAAGTGATAATTAAGAGCTAAAAATGAAAAAAACAAACAAGACCTTAAGTTTTCTGTAATAAGTGTCTTATGTGCAAGTCACTTGAGATCAACTTGGTTTATTTTCATGTTTTTATTAAAAAGCAGATATTCAAGTCTCAAATTTTAAAAAAGAAATCCTAAAACCAACTCTCTCCACCAGATAAACCTCCTCTTCGAAAGTAAGATTCTTCCCCGACCAGCAAAACCATCGCGTCTCTCCTTCTCACGTTATAGAACCTTGATTTGTTTGTTTGATTGATAAACCTTACAATAGCAATAGTTCAACTATATAATACTCAAAATTTAACGTTACGTTCTTGAGCTATTCTTTTAAGAGGGAAAAAAGGAAGGAAAGTAGACGGGGAAAGAAAAAAACACTCTGATAACTATTTATTTAAACTATATATACATATACATATAAGTAATTTGTTTGGTATACATATATACATACAAACTAGAAGAGTACTCGCGCAATGCAGCGAAACATATCTCGATTTTAATGTTCTATTTAATTATTTATCTCTGTCGATGTTATAATACGATTTTATGTGTTTTTAAGAAAGCAATAATGATTTTATTTTTGAATAAAATATAAATTTGAAGATATCATAAAATTTTGAAAAAATATATATATCAAGGTTAATATCAAATCAACTATTTAAAAATTCTCATTTTTATGTAATTCCTGTAATTTATTTTTTTATTATAATTTAATTTAAGTTTAATAACGAAGTAAATTATTTTTGGTTTAATAATATAACATTTTATAAAGATAATAATTAAGTATTCTGTTAGAATTAAATATTATCCTAATTATATTTTAGATTTTTTATATTTAAAATGAGATGTTTATTTTTTATTTGAGTATGTTTATCAGTAGTTAATATTACGAATTCAAATATAGAACTTTAATAAATTATACTTACGCACAATCTACTTGTAATTTTGAGTATTAAATAACAAATTCGTCTCCAACATATACGTCCATAAAACCAAAAAACAACTTAAATTACTTGTATCCATATAGACATACAATCCAGATAAATAATTATCGGGATATTTGTCAAGTTTTTCGTTTTTAACCTCCCTATTACTAAAAATATAAATAGTTGAAAGGTATGTGTGAGTGTTTGTCTTGATTCTGGAATTTTCCCTCTCATTAGTCAATTTCAAGAAAATGCAACATGGTTCCAGAGATCTCCACACCTCTAAAGATTTCTGCTTTAACGGACCAATCAATCTCTTTCCATGGCTTTCCTCCCCAAACTGCGATTACTAGTAGTCATTAAAACCCTAATTAAGGCTTCCAAATTCCTCCCATCTGTCCCACTCTTTCAATGCTTATTAATGCTCACACAAATTGGGTTGTAGATCCAACACATGTCAGTTTTTGGTCTCCTATCTGTCAACACCTCGCACTAAATCTTCTCTCTTCCATTTCTGTATGATTCCCCCATAAATACGCATCTCAATTTTCGGACTTCATATAGCGAGAACCTGTTCGTAAAGGGTCCGATTGCATGCGCTGGGTGCGAATTCCGGCCCTGTAAGGGATTCAATTTGGCTATTACAAATGGCGCCGCCGTTGTGTGTATTGGTGACTGGTGGTGCCGGATATATAGGGAGCCACACCGTGTTGCAGTTGTTATTAGATGGTTACAACACGGTCGTAGTTGACAATCTTGATAATTCCTCAGAAGTCGCTATAAGTCGAGTTCAAGAACTCGCCGGTGATCGAGCTCACAACCTGTCGTTTCACAAGGTTTGTTCCCCCCTCCACTCTTTAATTTTCGCTTTATTCATCAACACTTTGTTCTGATTGGATGTACAATTGATTAGGTTGAGTGTATCTAGCCTCTGATGGGTTCAGAGCTGGGTTCTAACATAAACTTATAAAAGATTTGGTGATAAATTGCAAGAACCTATGACCCTCCGTACCATTTGTTTGCAAAAACCATTCGTTTTTTATTAACCTGGATATCCAACCCGTCATGTAAACCCACTAATTCCAGGACGATCACCTGCTTTGCAGATAGCCTGGAGTCACCGCATTTGAACCTCTTTGACCACAAGGGGATTTTTATTCTCCTTGGATTTAAACCTGAGACCTCCAGGTTTCTTGACTTTTGGAGCCAAACTCAAACCAACCAGGCAACACCTTTCAACCAGAATTGCCAAGTGTTTCAACCTAAAATGCAACTTTTTTTAATCCCACTTTGGTTATTCTGACCAGATGATCTAGTTTCTATTTTTGGGAAGTTTGGGAGTGAATATTTGCTAGTTATGTATAGATTAAATGTTGCATAAGAAATTGATTTGGACTTTGGTGGACCTTTTTGCTTTAACTTGAAACAGAGAAGGATGGTAGGTACTGTTCTGGGTTAGTTGAGGTTTCCTAGCTTTATAATTACTGATCCAGATTTCAGAATTCAGAACCACCTCTCATAAATCAGAAGTGAAATCAGACTTCGGCACCTCTTATGAATTAGAAGTGAAATCAAACTTCGACACCTCTTAAAAAACAAACGTCACCCTAATGTTTTTTCTTCATTTGATTGATGGCCGATGTGATAAATGCTCTTATTATTCCGCTCGAGCATGAAGTGTTTACTCAAGTTATTTGGGTTTACGCGAAGTTGCATACATGTGTTATTCTATTAAGTTAAACTAGTGTTTCCAACTCGTGTACTCTTGTGCTATGCTGCAGATGGACGTCCGGGATAAGCCTGCATTAGAGCAGCTTTTTGCCTCCACGAAGTAAAATTTTCTTTTCACTACTGTTATAGTATTATTCTTCATTTCACGTGTGTCGTTTTCTAAAGTAATTCGATTAGTATCCTGGTACCACGGTTTTGTTCTTCAATTTTGGCTTTTTATTGTCGTTTATAATTATAAACCGAAGTGAAATATAGCAATTTGTAATCTTTGCCAACTATAAATGAGTGCTAACTGTTTCTTCACTGCCTTTATTCTGCTGGCTACGTAGGTTTGATGCCGTTATACATTTTGCTGGATTAAAGGCAGTCGGTGAAAGTGTGGAGAAACCCTTGATGTATTACAACAACAATATCATTGGTACTTTAACTCTCTTGGAAGTTATGGCTGCCCATGGATGCAAGAAGGTATCTCGTTAACTCTTTCTTGCTTATTGAACTCGGATTCATGGCTGACGCTATTCAGTTGCACCATTTACCTCCATTTTGTGGGAGGTCAGGTAAATGGGACCCACAAACACATCTTCACTTGTCATGACACCATTATAAGACAAGAACTATATTGGTGAATGTTAAGATGGCTGAATGGATTAGGGAGGATTAAAAAGTTCATGTATTTGCTAATGGGGGGTGGTTGTATATTTTCGAACGTTTCAGCTTGTGTTTTCATCATCGGCTACTGTTTATGGTTGGCCGAAGGAGGTGCCATGCACAGAAGAGTTTCCCTTAGCTGCAGCCAACCCTTACGGACGAACCAAGGTATGATATTCTTGGTTCATATTTAGAATTACTTGGCTTTGTGAACGAACTTCTATATATAGTTTGATGAATGACCCGTTGTTTAGTTTTGAATGATTTAGTCGCTAATCCCTATGATGTATTTTTCGTCAATATTTGATGGAATTTCTGAATTCTGATGTATGTATGGACTAATAGACTTAATCCCTTCAGCTGATCATTGAGGAGATATGTCGGGATATATATGCTTCGGATCCAGAGTGGAAAGTTATATTGTTGCGGTACTTCAACCCAGTGGGTGCACATCCTAGTGGTCGAATAGGCGAAGATCCTCATGGAATCCCCAACAATCTTATGCCTTTCGTTCAGCAAGTTGCTGTTGGCAGGCAACCTGCACTTCAAGTGTATGGAACTGATTACTCCACAAAGGATGGAACCGGGGTACGCTTTGGCTGTATATGAGGGAATACGTAGCAGAAAAGGTATCCTTGATCTATTTCTAATTGTTTTTCTTTAAGTTCTCAGGTACGCGATTACATCCATGTTGTAGATTTAGCAGAAGGACATGCTGCTGCATTGAGAAAACTCTCTCATCCTGAAATAGGTGCGTCGCTTTTGCCGTTCTCTGACTTAAGTTCGATGAAATTTGTGGATACACGGCCTAGGTGTCAACTGTTAAGCCAATAGCCAGAGCTTAATACATGTGGCATCGCATGAATCTTGTGTCTATTTTTGTGTTGGGTTTTAATGATTCCTATGTTGTTTTTAGGCTGTGAGGTTTACAACTTGGGGACAGGTAAAGGGACATCAGTTTTGGAGATGGTATCAGCATTTGAAAAGGCTTCAGGAAAGGTACTGCTTTTTTTGTACATCCATCTGAATCCACATGTGATTAAATGATCTGTATTTGGTAAAAGCGAATGCGAATGTTAAATGCTGAGAATTTGCGGTTGTTGGTCCAGAAAATCCCTCTGGTTAAGGGCGAGCGACGCCATGGTGATGCAGAGATCGTGTACGCGTCAACGGCAAAGGCCGAACGTGAATTGAACTGGAAGTAAGTGGTCCCATCCTGGATGTTAGCATGGTTATGTATGGTGTATCATGTATGTGTATGTTATTGCAGGGCAAAGTATGGAATAGAGGAGATGTGTAGAGACCAGTGGAAGTGGGCAAGCAACAATCCTTATGGCTATAAAACCAAAGGCTGATCATAGTTGGGATTGGGAAGTAAAAGTAACAGTGAAAGTAAAAAGTAATTAGTAAAAGTGTAGCTTAATGTACATGAGATTTAAGAGATGTTTCCATAGTTTTCCTCAGTAAAAGCTTCTTGTTTTCCATCTTTTATATCATCTACTAGAATGAGGGGAAGGTTTCATCATAGAGCATGAAGCTTGGGTGAACCGGTCAAACCTTGTAGTGGTCTCGGTTCGGACCAGTCTTTTAAGGGTGTGTTTGGTATGTAGACTGGACATGTAAGAGTAAGGTAGGTGAATGAAAGAATTCAACTGAGTTTTAAGGATTTAATTTGACATGAAGTTATCAATATCGTTTCATCATCCTGAAATTCCTCCCATTAGCCTTGTCATGTTTCGATCTTAATATCCTATCAAACGAAAATGATTATTTTTACCCTTAACAGGTTCTCCAACGGGGATCGGGGAAACCGCAGGGACCTGATGGGAGATCGGGACAGTTACGGGGACGGTTTTTGCTATCGGTTTCGGGGACGAGGATACCAATACCCGACCCGTTGCCATTCCTAATCTATGCTTGATAGATACTAAAACCAGTTAAATATGGGCTAGCCCTTCCAATGCTTTGTTAGAAACGGTTACCATTGATCATAAGACCGGTCAAAACATGGTCATAGGACCGGTCAAAACATGGTCAACGAAATTACATATGCAAGAAATTTATATATAAACAATATATATGATCAAAAAATATATAAAATAAAATAAAAGAGGTTGGATTAGACTGGTGTAGGACTAGTTGGGCATGTCCACCAATGAACGCTTTTAAATTTTGAACTTTTGAAATGAACTTGTAAAAATCATCTGAAAACTGGGATAGGTTGTCAGGTTGGAGCATTAGGAACCATCTTTCCATATTATTTATTGATATATATTATTTAATTTTAAGATTATAAGTAAACGATACATAAATACAAGTTTGAATTATAATTAATTAATAAACATAATCAAATACAGGATAAATATTTTATTTTAAATTAAAAAGGTATCCATGCAATGCAGCGAGATATATCTTGATTTTAATATTTTATTTTATTCTTTATTTCAGTCGATGTTATAATATGGTCTTATAAAATTTTGAGAAAGCGATAATGTTTTTATTTTTAAATAAAATATAAATTTAAAGATATCATAAATATTTGACAAAAATATATCGATATTAGTATCAAATTAACTATTTAAAATTCCTTATTTTTTGTGTAATTTTTTAATTCAATTTTTTTTATTATAATTTAATTTAGGTACAATAACGAAGTAATTTGGTTTAATAATATAATTTTTTATAAAGATAATAATTATTTATTTTGTTGGAACTCGATAATTATTCTAATTATATTTTAGATTTTTTATATTTTAAAATGAGATGTTTATCCTCTATTTGATTATGTTTATCTGCAGTTAGTTACATAAATTCAAACATCGAGCTTTAATAAGTTATATTTATGCATAATTTATTTGTAATTTTGAATTTTAAGTAATATGCATCAATATACAATATTTCATGCATAAAAAATGATTTTTAAGAGTTTTTATCAAATGCTTTATAATATAGTATAGATATAAAGAATTTAAAATACAATTAGGATGATCATTGAATTCTAAAAATACTTAAATACTATTATTATATAAAAAAATTATATTATTAGACCTAAAACAATTTACGTTGTTATTAAAACTAAATTAAGCCAAAGGATTCGAAAACAATATCTGATCCCCATAAGTTCAAAACCATCGGATTTGATATAAACAGATAAATTTATATGTTTTATGGTCAAGAATGAAAATTAATAATCTTTTTTTGTACGTTGTAGTTATCTTGTATTTATTTTAAAAATCTTTTTAAATGTTTAATTTCTCAAATAATTTTTTTATTAAATTAAAATTGTAATTATCTATCCAAACCAAAGTGCAACCCAATCCAACTTAAATTATACGGATTACTCGAGTTGGTTGGATTGATACTTTAGTACAATAAAATATTATCTTAACCTTAAATATGTTATTTCTCCACTCATAATTTCTTTTTCATTATCAACCATTTGATACAACTTATTCATACCATTTGATACAACTTATTCATACTTTTTAAATTTTATGTATATCACATTCAATTAATTTTTCTAATTTATATATATATATATATATGAATGAGTTACATAGAGATGGAAAATAGATTGAAAATATGTATATATATGAAAAGGACATATAGTATTGTAATTATCTCTTATACATATTAATAAAAACTCAACAATCATATTAAATTCAATAAATAAAATGATGTCGGGTCATCGAATTGGCTTGAGTTCAAATAATAATAGCTCAATATCAACTCAATACATACAGTTTGAAAATTTTATAACTTAATTAGATATCAAGTTAAGTTATTTTACGTTGAATTAAGGGGATGTTTGGGATTACTTATTTAAAACAACTTATGTTTTTTTGTAAAAATGTTTATTAATTTATGTAGTATCAAATCGGAGTTAAATAAAACAAGGTTAAAATTGTAAACTGGTAATAAGCAGTTTTTCATAAGTCATGAAGAATTAACTTATCAAGAACAGCTTATTACCGGTTTGACACCGGTATAAGCAAATTTTTTTATCCAAATACTAGAAAACAACTTACCACCGATGCAAAACTGAAATAAATTAAAAAACAGTTTTTATAAGAATATGAATCACCCCTAGCTTGAAGGTTGGATTTTTATACGTTGCGTATGCGTTTCACCCACCAATAAAAGTATAAAACTTGATTTAGAATTACACCTGGCCTCCAACCTCCATTTTTTCAACCGCCGGTGATGATTGTTGCGCATCCAAATTGATTCAATCAAATCTGGTTTCATCAACTTTTCCGCATGGATCTTAGGTACATTTTGTTTCACTTGATCTGTTCTATCAACAAGACGTTAATTTCTTATTTTATTCCGTTCCGATTCCGTTTCTATTTTTCGTAAACTATTACTGCATTTTTCTTCGGTTTTGATTTGAACATACGATTTAATTATGGTTTTGTTTGACCAATATCGGGGTTTTCAAACGAAATGTGATGAGAAATGAACAAATTTTGAACGATCTATAATTTTTACGAGCACTACATTCTGGGGAAAAAATCTAGTTGTTTGATCTAGGTTATATTCACAATCCACTATGATTGTGGTTAATTGTAAGCGTGTTCCATCAAAAAAAAATATTGTGAAACCTAGAGCTTTGTTTTGTTTCTAGATTGAAATTCTGATTCTCTGTTAGTTTGTTAACTTGTTAGTGCTTTGGTATGAAGAATTAGAGACTCTCTATGAGTTGACAAATTTGGTTTCAATTTGGGGGCAGTGCCTTTATGGGTTGTACATTAAAAACCGTGATGCACGCCTTTGTAATTGTTGTTCATAGAAGTGTGATTAATCTGACAGATATTTTATTCCCAAATTGGTTTTCAGTTTTGGATGAATGAATCTTCTATTGATGCTTCTATGCATTGGTGGGTTGTGCATTACAGCTCTTGATGCATGCTTTTGTATGCTGCTGCTTTTTGGTACTTATAAGTATGAAGAATTAGATAGATTTGTTATTGGTTCCTAGATTTTGATTTGTCTTCATAGAAAATGCATTTTACATTGGTTGAATGCATAGGTGTGTACATTACAACTGACAATTCATATCGATATGATTGCTTCAGTAGGTGCTTATTTGATTTCTTCTTTTTGAATTTCAGTAACACTGAGAAGAAAGAGTCAAGCTCGAAGAACTTAGATGTCCTGCTTTCAGAAAGGGAAAGTTTCGAGCTTTCAGGTCCCTTACACCTGACTAGCATTGACTGGTAATGCTTTCTGGCTTCCTTTTCTTAACTCATAATGGCTCAAATTCTGCATGAAACGGTTATAGCATAGGCCAAAACACATCAAAATGCGACGCACATTGTCTTGATTCCTAACTAGTGTATCGATGAATTTTCTTCTCAATTAATATAACATTCAGTTCTTCATATTTTGTACCCATTTTACTAGGCAGTAGATTTTGTAATTGTTAATGATTTTGATGCCAAATTGTCAAGTTATACTGTAATTCTTGATTATGTGGAAATATGGCACTTCAAAATCAACCGATGCCACGGAGGCTGAAAAGGATTAATGAGTACGACATAGGAGGAATAAATGCTTGTTACTTGAGAGAAATTTCATCTTACATTAAATAAGAAATAAGACAAACTTCGTTACATTTTGCGCTTGTAGTATATGCATAACTATGTTTAAAAATTTCTACATTTGATGACCTGCACCCTCAAAACACCAGATTCTGGGTTTGGCTAAGTGTTGAATCACCTCTAAGGGAATGCATAAACAAAACTGACAATCATGACAATGCTGGAAGCAGTTGAAACCGGTTAAAACCCAGAATCTTGCTGATTTTAATAACTATATGAAACAACTATTTGAAAGTGTGTATGTATAGGATGTCTGTTTTGAAAAATAATATAAGAAAAGGAATTGTAAAAAAAAACCTTGAAATTTCTATTGGTCCATTGTTCGGTTGATAGACACATTGGAGGACCAAACCCAACCATTACTGAGTGGTCTTTGGTCTAATTTGTGGTTTCAACTTCTAACCAACTTTCGATTCCGGTTCTGTCATTGTTCAGTCTTGGAAGGAATGATGAAAGACCAAACTGGAACAGGGCTGAACCAACATCATTAGTCCTATTCCCGGTTCCAACCAATTTTTGGCGCTGGTACATTCTGGTTTTAGTGTTGGTTTTGTCCCGGTTCCGTCTTGGACATAACACTGTTTGGTATGTGGGACAAGACACAACAAAAATTTATTCCCATGTTTGATGCAACATTAGACTAGGAAAGGACATGACTGAGTGCATTTTTCTTGTCCTACCAAAATAGGTAGAACAAAAATCAGGGAGACAGGACAAGATTGGTAAATTACTAAACTGCCTATGTCAACCTAAGAGCTTAAAACTTTGCACAATTCTTTCACCCCTTCTACCTCACTCTAGTCCATCCAGTCTTGTTGAGTCCTATCTGCAAACCAAATGCACTCTGAAAGACAACGAAACTGGGACTAAGCTAACATCTTTGGTTTGATTCTTGGTTTTAACCAACTTTCAGTTCTGTGTTAGGTCTGGTTTGGTTCTGGACCAACGAACAGTCGTAAGAATCCCTTTTTCCAATAAGATTATAATGGAAGTACTCTAATGACAACAGGACTAATTTGGATCACCGGAGGTCAGTTGCAGCATGCTTGGTTCAAGGCGTATATATCATAGAGCGGGATCGCCAGGAAAATCGCCAACTGTCTGAAGCTCTTGCTCCTCCCTGGTGGAACTTCTTCCAGTTTGAGCTATACAGTCAACTCATTGATGATGCTGATTCATGTGTCTTTGGTGCTATCTACAAATTCAAACACGCACCTTCACAAGGAACACCGTCTTATATCATTGCTTTCCGGGGCACCTTAACCAAAGGCAACGCGTTTTCTCGAGACTTAGAACTCGACATCCACATTATCAAAAACGGGTTGCATCAAACATCAAGATTTGAGATCGCTATGCAAGCTATCAGAAACTTGGTTGCTGCAAATGGAAGTCAAACATCAAAGTCAACCATCTGGTTAACTGGCCATTCTCTAGGATCTGCTATGGCATTACTTGCAGGAAAGAGGATGGCGAAATCTGGGATCTTTCTTGATTCATATCTCTTCAATCCGCCGTTCTTTGCAGCCCCACTTGAGAACATCAAAGATCCAAATATCAAACATGGGATCCGAATCGCTAGCAGTTTTCTCACTGCAGGACTTGCTGTTGCTGCAAAGCTCAAGAATGCGAATCAGCAAAGAAACAACACGCCAGAAGATGCGTTTCTTGCATTGGCTGGATGGGTGCCATGTTTATATGTGAATCCAGCGGATTATATTTGCTCGGAGTATATCGGGTATTTTGAACACCGGAAAAAGATGGAGGAGATTGGAGCTGGTGGGATCGAACGGCTGGCAACACAGCATTCTATTTCGGGTGTTTTCTTGAATGCAATTGGGAAAGAATCTCATGAACCGCTGCATCTTCTTCCTTCGGCTAATTTGACCATCAATTTGACTCGTGCTGCTGATTTTAAAGAAGCTCATGGCATTCATCAATGGTGGAGATGCGATCAGCACTTGGAGACCCGAATCTACAGTTGAATATTGTCTAAAAACATGGTATTCTTTTAACCTCTTTTCCTTTGAGGTCAAGCCTGCTAGCCTTTGGAATTAGAAATGTGATTACGTCTGCTTAGAAAATCCAAATATATTTTTGTTCCCTTGATTGACCCAGTTTCAAGATTTGAACCCAGTTTCAATGAGCAAGATGTATAATTTGATTTGTTTTAAAATAATTTCTAATTATTATCAAACCAGTTAGGCTTTCTTATTCTTGAACTTCTATAGTTCTGCCGGTTAAGAGCGGTTAGCATGGTGCTCGGTCCGGTGACAATGGCTCAAAGGACCCGCTCTCGGCATTAATTGGCTACTTTGTTAATTTGTGAACTATTTACAGGTAGTTTTCGGTTTTTTTTGGTCTTGAATCGAGGTCGAGCTTGAATTACTCTAGTTAACTTTTGTACTTGAACTTGATCGAGCTTGAATCGGGTTCGAGGGAATGAAAATGGAAATCATTGATAATATCTGGTTTGATGTAATGGAACGAGTGAAGATTGAGAAAGTGAAATTCAGTAAATGTAGAACAGCAACATTGGATAATATAATATACATTAAATAAAGCTAAAAAACCGAAGTTTATTTATATAATCTTGATAGTCTGTCTCTCGACAGAGTTAATACTTAGTAAAATTGCTCTCATAATTTGGATGATGAAGTTAGTCATCCACACCTTTCAACGTGTACATACATATATACCTACATGAACCCCCAAGATCTCAAAGTGCCTTGTCTAGCTCGAAATCGAGGAGGTCCGTAACGGTTTTCAGGAAACCGGCTTCGCTCGTTCCAGGGAGCGTTGAACTGTGAGCTTTTTCAAGAATTTTCTCGATTGCGGATTCCTTGTGGAGTGTTTCTCGGCACAGGATGCGTCCTATGGCGTAAGCCGAGAGTCCTCTAGCCGCACCTTTCTTCAAAAGCATGGTGGAGATGCGTAGGGTGCGTGCACACTCGGGGGACAGGTTCCACCCGTTTGAGCTTAGGAGGGCTAGGTCTTGCTCGGCGTCTAGTGATTGGATGTAGTCGAGGGTTTCACGCGAGTATGGCTCACGGGCTTGTGGCCAATAGAGCCAATCGAATGTGCAATCTTCGAACTGAAAGGAGCACCAAGACAAGAGTTAGCATTTCAAGTACACGGTAGATTGACTTTTGTGCAAGTTCGAGATCGTTAGTGTATGCCCAAAAGTCAGTTATCGGATAATACTGGTAATGAACTTCGAGTCTTACGTTCTCGGGCAAGCAGTAACCATGGTCAATAGGGATGAGCACGATACGGTCACCTTCACGGTTCATCAAAATGTTCCCCGCATGCCTATCGGCATTAGCGGTTCTAATATCGAACACCGTGATCTTATGAACCTCCTCCACTGGAAAATCCCTAGGACCCATATCCTCGCAACTTCCACAGTTCTTCATAAACATCTGTAAAGATCCAACCTTGATGTTTTCCGGCCCACCATCATAATCCCCGAGATGATTAAATTCTCCGTTTAAACACTTCACCATGACCGTTGGAGGTACACCAGCAAAACCTGTCTCCATATCGCCGGAAGTCCGTGGTCCGCTCTTCGGGTGGTCCAGTAAGTAGGCTGCAACCTCCCGAAATGCACCTTCACCTACTTTCGTCCCCCTTTTTAATCCTTCACCATTCGATGATACCGGTAGCCCTTGAGGGTTATTAACCGCCATCGGTTCTTCATCTATCGGCTTGAAAACAGCAACGTATCTGTTTCCCGATGGATGTTGCATAAAGTAAGTTCCTCCGGTACCCTCTGATGATCTAATCGGTTTTTTCCCTTTCTGCAGCCCTTCAGATGTGGAATCTAGCATACTCCATATCGTCGGAGACAGTTTTGAACCCGGATTCACAATAATCGGCTGCAATGGAGAATCAATATCTGGGGGTTTCTTCGGATTCGATTTCCGATCATCTTTTTCGGGATTTCTTTCATCTAAACTGGAAGGAACTTCTCCAGATTTTTGAACAACCAAATGAATCACAGCATCATTTTTCTTCCAAACGTCATCGATCAACCTCTGATCATCAAGATCCTCACCATTACACAAGATTTTGTGATCATCAGCATTGATGAATCCAATTCCCTTAGCTTTTTCTGCTACCAGCTGTCTCAAATATCTCACATTTCTAAATCTATCCACCTCAAACTCGAATTGCTTCCCAATAGCACTCTTGACGGTGATCACAAGGAGATCAGAAACCCTAAGAATCAGATGAAGAACATCACCACTTGAAACACCATAGTCTTTAAGGAGAGAATTGTTTCTAGATAATTCTCTACCTCCAAAAACTAACTTCTGTTTCTTCACTACGAATCCTTTACATATCTGGATCTTAAGTTTGACGGCGGCAATGGAATCGGACTCCATAATTCTCATCGGAATCACAGAACCGGCAACCGTTAGGTAGATCACGATGGATTCACTGCTCCTGGAACAAACGGAGCCGGACCTCTTGTGAATTGGCCTCAAAGCAACGCCAGCGACTGACATTGTAAGAGCTTCACACACTTTTACCTTTGTTCTATCTCTTCCTCTCTTTTTTTTTTTTGAAAGTTATATTAATCAATCAAACATAAATCTACACAATCGAAATGGAGCTCAATAATTTTCAGATCTCCAAGCGATTGATTCGAAATACACAAATATATACAGCAAAGAAGACAAATGAAAAAACAAAAAAGAAAAAAAGATTCCGGTAAACAATGATTGTTAATTTCTATATTCAGAAACACAAAAGAGCAAAACCCTAATGCCCTTTCGACAAAAAAAAGACCCCAAATAACCTCAAATCAAAGGGCTCTTTTCCAATAACTCGAAGTTTGAGCTTTGAATCTTGAAAGAAAGTATGAACAATACAGATTCAAAGTGAAGAAGAAAGAAAAAAATGGAGGAAAAGCAGAGAGGATTCGGGAGACAATGGGGAATAAGTGAAAATTGGGGGTGTTTCTGAAGGAGGAAACCTTTATCCAATTATATGGATTCTTACCTGATTTGGAAAGAATCAAAAGCCAAATTGAAGAAATCGTTCAACTTATATTGATGAAAGAGGATGAATTGACGATTAGTGTTTCAGATTTTGTAAAATGGTTACTGAAAATAGAAATGTGTGTGTCTGAGTTGGGTCCGATCTTGTCGTCGGTCTTATGATTCCGGTGAGGGTAGAGAAAAGGGGAAGGGATACCACGGAATTGTAGCCGTTAAATTCGGCTTTTGTCTTCACCTCAAATACTAATTGTATATTTTTCATTTCTATTTAAAACAAAATAGAAAAAGTAAAAAGATAAAGAGTGAATTACACCATGGGTCTGTATAGAAATGGAAAAAAAAAGCCCTTCTTCAATCAGATCTTTCACCGCCCTCTGTTTGTTGATAAGATGATGAAGTTTCTTTGAGAAGATCGTAGTTTTAAAGTGCTTATATTCCCATCGATTCCTTTTAGATTGCCATTAGAAACATGTGGTTCCTATTTTTAGAAAGGAGATGCAAGAGAGAATAAGAAAAGGAGATGCGAGAGAGAAGAAAATTGGAACCTGTAATGGTGTTGGCTACCACCTGCTAGGATTAAATCGTGAATGGTGCATGTGTGTGGCTGCAGGGAACGCGATGGCTAAGCTTCGGTGAAGACCAGATCGTGAATGGTGTAGGTGGTGGCTGTAGGTGCAGGAAACATGGTGGCTAAGCTTCGGTGAAGGCCAGATCGGGGTGGGCAGAAGGAGAAAGAGTTCCTTGGAATGAGAATGAAAATTGGAAGAATATTGTGTGTGGGTCGCAGTCGGAGTCTGGAGATGCGGATGGGTCACTCGTGTGTGTGTGTGTGTGTATTATATAATAGAAAAAAGACAAAAACATGGTAAAATGACCAAGTATCCTTAGTTAACGGAATATATTTAACGGTGTTAGATACAGGGACCATCTTGTAATGAAATGCAAATCTCAGATATACCGGGTGTAATTGTTTTGAACGGACCATATCCAAATTATGAATAAACTACAGGGACCTATGGTGCAATTTACTCAAAGATAAAGGACCCTTCAATTAACGCACTTTTATTTGGAAAATCAATTAAGGTGACGAAAAATATAAAAGAGGGCCAAAATAAAAATAATAGTTACTTCAAATAGAAACGATACTTGATAATAAGTGATAAGGATAGAGACAATTTTTTTTATGTTTTTTAATGTTTTTTTACTAATAACACAAGGGGTGGGCTAAATGCACCCCTAGGTATTGTTTAATGCACATCTATCCATAAATTTCTTTCTCACACATATCAACATCAATACATGCTTTTTACATTCTCAATGCTTGAATGACCTGATTCTGACATGAAAGAGGGTGCCATTAGCACTCCCCTAACACAAATAGATGGAGGTAATTTTATTTTGACTTGACGTGATATGAATAAAGATAATTTCGTGGTTCAATGGGTAATTTTGAAGTTGATATGTCTGATTAAAACTTTGTAATAAGTTAATGATGCACATAATTTTTTTCATAAATATATTAACTAATCCATCCTATAAATTTCATTTATTCGTTTTATGTAAGTTAGATACTTATAAAAAGATTATAATAAAATCTAAATGACTGTTTGATCCTTAGTTGGGATTAAAGATGGATATTCAGTCAAATTTCAGTTCCAACCATTATCGGGCCTAAACCAGGCACTACGAGGTTTAGTCATTCCTTCAAGTCTCTATAATAAATGATAAAAGTAAATTACATGATTGGTCCATATGGTTTATGTGTTTTAATATTCTGGGTCCATATTTTGAAATATCTATGGATTACATCCCTATGGTTTTTGATTTATATTAAATTGGGTCTCTCCCTCTAATTCCATCCAAATTATCCTGTCAACTCAGTTAGCTTGGAGGGGTATTTTAGACATTTATCTTTTTGTTATTTTTTTTTATTAAAACCACGGGGACCGAGAATGTAATTTACTCTATTCTTTATCGATATTTGGTCTCACCTCTTTCTCTCTCGCCAATTAAATTAATTGACCTCTCATTGGTTGTTCCTATATCACATCATCTTCCCAGCTCTGGCCTCACTCCGGGGAACTCCACCACCATTGAAATCCATATCCAATAACCATAACCACTTGAATCAAAGAAAAACACACGTAACAAACTATGATCTTGGGTGTCATATAGAAACATGATGGAAACCACTTGAGTTCCACCAAAAACATCAAGAAATCGAAAATTGTTAAAAACAATATATATATATTAGATATACACACCTTATATCAATGGACATTGAGAAAAAGGGAACAAATATGTGTAAACTCATTCAATTGCTTTGTTATACAAAATTCAAATAATCAATAACCCTAAATCCATTTCAAATAAAAATCCCTAAACCGAATTCAATAAAAAAAATCCTAAATATAGATATTTGAAGGTTAATACCATAATCCATAGTGTATGGATCTTCAAACGGGGAGGTTGGTGTTGTAACATCATCCTCATCGAAGTGTAAACTGGAAATCGGGAGGGGGAGGAGTCAGGACAGTTCTAGGGGAGGCCAGTGATGGAGTCATGGAGTAAAGGGAGTCATTGGATTTGTAGGAGTATTTTAGATCTGGATCTAAAGAGGAGATGGCAATGTGAAGGATGATGGTGGTGTTCTCCAAGGCGTGTATTCACCGGAGATATCATGTTGGTCATAGTTTGCTAGAGAAAATGAAATGATGGTGGTCGGTCTTGGGAGCGTGGAAGGGGTGGTTTCTTCTGACTGAGGTGGTTTTCTGACGTGAGGGACACGGAAGGCAAGGGTCTACCACGAAGATGAAGTGAGAGGCATGGGTTTGGGAAGATGAAGTCAGGGGCATGCTGTAACACCCTCGAATTTCTCCCCTCCCTCAGTCTCCTTTCCTTTTTTATATATTTGTATGTATATGTATTTAAGTGTATTAAATTATGGGGATTTAGTATTTTTTTTATTTTGTTTGATCATTCAAAAGAGTAGAGATCTTCTTGATGATTTACCTAGTGGTAACTTTAGAACTAGGGGTAAAAGTAGGACTAGGGGGGGCTAGAGTATAGAGATCTTGTCTTTTACCACTCTTAAAACCTGA
>NC_037538.1:12544541-12572650 GCF_001531365.2 Cynara cardunculus var. scolymus | reverse complement strand
TATATATATATATATATATATATATATATATATATATATATATATATATATAGTAACGTATTTAACAAATAGAATTAAATTCAAATTTGGTAGTTATATATATTTTCCAATTTACAAAGGTAAGATAACTTAATAATGCATCCAACCAATTAATTAACCAATATTTAAAAGAAACATTAATCCTAAAAATATTATCTTTTTATGTATTCCACTTTAGAGATCAATTAATGCAACATCAACGATTTACATATCTTCATTTTACATGAATCACGATTGAAAAAATCATGAACTTTCAATAGCTACGATCATAAGTTAATGCTAACCGACACACACCTACACATATATAATAACATCTTTCGGATCAAATATTTAATTATTTGTATTCAACATTTAGATTTATACATCCATCGCGTGTGTGTGTATGTATGTGTATATATATATATATATATATGTATGTATGCAATTAAGTGATTGTATATACCAACATAGTCAAAAGTCATCCACGATATGCTACACCTACTCTTTACCAAAATATTTTGACTTGATCAACTCCTATAATATTAATCAAGAATTTGGTTAATTACATACTTGTTAAAATTAAACATACAATTAAAGTATAATACGAGATATATCCTATATATACTCATCAAATATAATTCTATGATTAATGACTGTCATGTATATATATGGTAAATGAAGTCTTTGTAAATGTCAAGCACATGATATACCGAGAGAAGTTGGCATAAATCGATCAGATCCCGTTCTCGTCACCAGAGACTTCATGTCCGGTGAAAGCCCATCAAATTCCGGCACCATCTCCGGCAGCTCCGGTATGGTGGAAAGAGCAGTGGATGTGTCATAAACGTAGAAGGCTTCATCTCTTGATGAGCTATGGTGGTTTGGTCTAAGCCGGAAAACTGATCGGAGAAGCTTGTGGAGGGAGCGGGTGAGTCTGAAAGGTTTCTTGGAGGTGGGTTTGTGGTGGGACGGTGGTGGTTGATGGCGGATGGAGGAGGAGAGATGGGGCATTGACATGGTTCTGGAGGAGATGGCAGAATCGAGACGTCGTTCGAAGGATTTGAGTTCGAAAGAGTCGTAAAGAGAGCTTTCACAATCCCATACTTGGCGTTTTAGGGTTTGTGGTTGTTTCTCCATTTTTGCTTTTTGCATATTTCTTCACAACTGGAAATGATGAATTGAATATGAATACACAACACTTCTTGAAAGTTGTTTACATATACGGAGAGAGCCAGAAAGGACAAAATTAATACTTGTATATGGCGGCTTTATTAATTATAATACATTCATAAATTAGGTGTATAAAATGATGATATATATTATATATTTTATTTTAAATCGAGAATTAAAAATTAATCGAATTAAATATTATTTTTCTTCAAATGTTAAATTAGTATTTCAATGAAATGTAATTATTACCACTTAAAAATATTATCTATAATATATTGGAAAATATTTATCAAAAATTCTTAAAAACCATTTTTTTATACATAAATCATTATTTATTTATTCATTTTACTTAAAATTCAAGATTATAAGTAGATTATGTATAATGAAAAATTATTAAAGCTTCACATTTGAAGTTTGTGTAACGAAATACATATAAGTATAATTAAATACAAGGTTAAACATCTTATTTTAAATATAAAAAATTTAAAATATAATTAGAATAATCATTGAGTTCTAACATAATACGTAATTATTATCTTTTAAAAAAATTATATATATTATTAAAACAAAAATAAATTATCTCGTTATTAAGTTAACTTGCAATAAAAAATTAAATAAGAAATCATACAAAAATATGAAAACTTTTAAATAGTTAATTCGAAACTAATATCGATATTTTATTTTTTATTTTTTTATAATATCTTTAAATTTATATATTCTTTTTAAAAAATTTATAATATTTTCAAATTTATATTTTATTTAAAAATAAAAATATTATTATTTTCTCAAAATCATATAAAATCATGTTATAACTTTAATAGAGACAAGAATAAAATAAAATATTAAAATCAAGATTTATTTCATTGTATTACATGAATACTTTTTTAATATATACTAAATTGTTTGATTTTATTTTTATTATATTCTTTAAAAACACAAACCTCTACATTGAGAATCTATTATAATTATAGAGAGGGTTGTTTGACAATTGATGAATGATTTGGTGTAAAATGATTAAGTGGTCAAAATGATTAAGAGGCTCTCATGATATAATGCAAAATGAAATATAATTGTTTGGTAATTGTATACAATGAAATTAGAGCTCTTAATGGTTAAGGGAGATCCATGATACAAAATCATTAAGAGGGTATTAGAACCATTAAAAGACAGACTTTTTTTGCTAAACAAGATTCACCTATTAACGATTCAGAAATTGCCTCTTAATGTCTACCCTCTGCCGTAATAATATCCTCAAATATTAAAAAATTAAATAAATATAGCGATTGTATAAAATCAGGGATCCTTATCGGTTAAAATTCAATGAGTTTAGATAAATCCAATCTGATTCAATTATTTAATGTATTTTAGATTGTATCATCTAATCCAATTCAATTAACAATGGAGATTCGATTTATTCTAATTTAATGAATATTGGATCGAATCAAGATACGTTCATTTTATCTTTATTATTGATTATTAATTGGATCAGAATGATCAATCCACTATTCTGATACATTTTTAACCAATTAATCAACCGTTTCAATTAATTATTCATAAATTTTCTTAATTTAATAAAAACCACTATGTATAAGTACAAATTATAAAACTATAAAAAAAAATTAATAATTATATATAGTTAATAATCAGATGATAGTTGGATTGGATCGATTCAGTTTTTACTGAATTCTGTGTTGTCATCCAAGAACGGACCGATCCAATTGGATGTTAAAAACTTGGATCCAATTATGATTGGATATCCAATTATGGTCAGTTGGTTCTAATTAGTCGATCAGATTAAATTGGATTGAATGCTTTTCTGCACACCCCCACTAAAATGTTTTGAAAGTTAGAAACCAAAGTTGCAAACTCCTTTTACATGCATAAAATTCACCCTATCTTTTGTTGTTCCAACGGACCATAAACACGAACATACGTAATCAAACACAATACCAACTGTTGTTGTATTTTACTAGAACACAAACACGTAATAATCATTTCTCAGCAGCGAAGTTCAATACGTAGCTAATATAGTAAAAAAAAAACTAGCACCAAAGCGTTACACGTTACCAATCCAAACGATCTGGGTTCAACATTACTCATCTATATCTTCTATCATTTGGACAAAAAGCGTTAAAAGAGTTGGAAGCTTTTGCACCGCGTGCTTACAGATACACGTCTTAATTCATTAAGAATAAAACCTAAATTAGGCCTATTATGTGAGGATATTGAAGGTATATTAATGAGTTATGGGTGTAGGTTTGAGGAGGGTCACGACCTTGCAATAGGAACCATTGAGAGACATGAGTTGTAAATATGTTGATAAGGAGATGTGGGGAGTTGAATTTGAAGGCATTTATTGGTATCGTGACTCATGTTCCCTTCCCTATTTAATTTTGCATCCATTCATTCATTCCTTTTATTTAATGCTACCTCTTTCTCTTAATCCATAAATTACAATTACAATTTATGTGCATTTAAAAAAAGGTAAAAATTAAAAAAAAATATATGTTTTAAAGTTGTATATGTGTGAAAATTTACGGTTTTTGTAATTTATGGAGGAACTGTAACATGTACGAGATTTAAATTTAAGAACTCGGGATATTTTTGATTAACCTGGATATCCAACCCGCTATGCGAACCGACTAATCTCAAGGCAACCACCTGCTTTGCAGGCAGCCCGGAGTCACCGCATTTGAACCTTCGTGTCCACAAGGGAATTTTTATTTTTTCTTGGATTTGAAACTGAGACCTCCAGGCATTTTTGATCTTTGGAGTCAAGCTCAAACCAATCGGGCACCATCCTTATGGTTAATATATCATATATAAATTTTAGAGAGTTCTAATTGATAAAGAAAGGAAATTACGAAGAGATTAATTCAAAAGTGTGTAAACACAATCTTTTAGACTTAAACATCATCATGCACTTGGTATTAACTATTATAAGTTAGAAGGGTTTAACTTCTTCAAAAACTTCTTATTACTGATTTGGCACCGGCATAAGTTGTTTGTTGAAACTTATGGGTTTTATCTACAATTTTGTGTATTATGTATCCCACATAGGTGGATGAGAAAAGTTAAAGTGTGTTAATAAGTACTATTCCAGTCAAATGTTTGAAAGTTATGTTAATTACTTTTTGGCAGTTGACTTTCCAAAAGGTGTGTTGATTCATGAAGAGTCATGTTGGTTCGTTTTAACTGTTATATAAGGGTGCATATGGTTGTATGAATGTATAACATAATCTAATACACTTTCAAAACATACAAAATTGCAATCATTTGATGTTCATGTGAACTTTATGTACGCTGCATAAAGTTATGTTATTTGAGGTTGAATTCTGGGAAGAAATTGGTCTCGAACCACCAGCGTAAATAGTGGAGGCTAATATTCTTTAAGGATAGTGATTATCACGTCCTCAATTTTGTTTATATTATTAGAGAAAATCTGCCATATTCTAACATTGTTTATCCAAACACTTAAAAGTGCTTATTACCGGTACCACACCGAAATAAGTCAATAAGTTGTTTTTATAAACAATCTCAAACACCCCCTAAGACGGTAAAGGTAAAAATAGTCTTTTGTTAATCGGTGCTATTAAAATTTAAAACCGACATAGAGACAACACAAGGACATTCGAGAAGGAAAAAAACAGAGTTGATTAGAGAACCCACCATGACCTTGAAAGAAAAAGATGCGATAAGGAACAAACGTGCAAACCAAATTAAGATGATCATGAAACTAATGAAAATGCATTTTTTTTTCAACCATAATTGTCACATTCTGGAAATTGTGCAAAATCAACTTGAAACACTTATAAACGATGAATAATCTGATTATATTATATTATGTTGTATTATTTTACTGGTATTATCAGGGCGAATTGCACTAAAATAGAAATTTTTTTGAGTCAATTCGTATTTTGTGGAATAAACTTTTAAAAACCTTTATTTCAGGGCCTAAATAAACTTTGCAAATAATTTAGGGACCATGTGACCTAATGATCTGATATGCTGATGTGGCTTTGTAAATCAGTATCATTTCACAATTTATCAAATAACATTGATTTTTAATTTAAATATAAGTATTTTTTAAACCTTTTCTGATCACCTTTAACTTAAACATTTTGTATCTTACGAAGATTGAAACCTTAGATAAAACCTTAGATAAATCTCCAAAACGAAGTATCCCAACAATAACAATTACGGGACGTACGTTGAGCATATTTTTAAAGCACAAAATCTTCATGAATTTATTACTTTTAAATTTATGTAAAAAAAATTCTTGTCATTTATCATGTCAACAAAAAATGATGAGTTTTTTGTTTATTTTTAAGTATTTTAAAGGTAACATATTAAACCACAAGGGTGGTGCCTGATTGGTTTGAGTTTGGCTCCCAATATCAAAAGTACCAGGAGGTTCCAGGTTCAAATCTAATAAGGAATAAAAATCCCCTTGTGGCTACGGAGGTTCAAATGCGGTGACTCCGGGCTATCTGCAAAGAAGGTGGTCGCTCTGGGATTAGTCGGCTCGCATAGCGGGTTGGATATCCAAGTTAATAAAAAAAAGATGCATATCAATAAACGATGACTTGTTAAAGGTTAAGCAGGTCACCTGGTTACTAAATTATTTGTAAAATTTGTATTAAAGGCGTTTAACATTAAAGGAAATTGAAAAATCTAAATTACCTGCTATTTTTTAATTTATGTTTTTTTGTGTGTACATCACTACAATAAAATTGGGTTTATAGGACATTCTCAATTTTTAAGCGTCCTAATAGACCTATTTATAAGACTTAATTTATAGGACCAAAAAAATAAAGTGTCATATCTAAAGGTGTTATAATAAGTTTATATGAGTTTTCTTAACGTCGCAATAAGTTTTTTAGGACATTTTTAATATAAAACGTCTCATTAGCAACTTTATAGGACACTATTTGAAAAACTGTCTTATAAAAACAAGTGTCCTATAAAAAATGAGTTTATATGACACTTTCTCAAAAGTGTCCTATAAAGTTGCTAATGCGACATTTTGTATTTAAATTATGTCCCCTAAAACTTGTTAAGACGCCCAAAAGCGTCATATAAACTTATTAGAACATCTTTAGATAGGACGATTTATATTTTGGTCCTATAAATTAAGTCCTATAAAACGGTCTATTGGAACGCTTAGAGATTGGAGGTGTTCTGTAAACTCAATTTTATTGTAGTGTATGTATGTAGGAAGGATTGGACATCTAAGTCGATGGAAGCCATTAAAATAGAAAAGTGGGTGGGATGTCTTCAATCTCATAAAACCCTAAAATAAAACGAACCTAACAATCAAAGAACAACCATTAAAAATGTATTTCAATTTTCAAATATACCTTTTCTTTGTTTCTGATTCGTGTAAAATGGTCATGTTCGTCTTTCAAAAGATTTTTTTTTTTGTCTGTGATCATAAATTATGTATGAAAACTCAAAAGATATCAATAATGCTGATCTAAAGAATTCGTGTTTCAGTTATTTTATTTATATGTAAAGATGATGATAATTAATCTAAAAACAAAATAATATATAATTGTGTTAATGTTCAAATATCTTTTTTCACTATTTTACCACTTTATCGTTCAAAATATGAATGTTCATTGGAGTTTTTTCCGGATTTTTTTTCACTATTTTACCACTTTAACTAGTTGTACAAGTCATAAGAATGTATCTAACATGTTTTATAAAAGTTCAAGAAGTTATTTAACATGTTTTGGAWTGTYCAAGRACTTATTTGTTCCAAAAATTGTCCAATGACTTATTTAACATATTTTGGAATATCCAAGGACTTATTTGTTCCAAAAAATTGTCCAAGGACTTATTTAACATGTTTTGGAATGTCCAAGGACTTATTTGTTCCAAAAAATTGTCCAAGGACTTATTTAACATGTTTTGGAATTTCCAAGAACTTATTTGTTCCAAAAAAAAGTTTAAGGACTTAATCATTTCAAACAAAAAAATTCATTGGTTTTTATTGTACTTTTCCTTTTTTTAAGCATATAAATAGAAAATTTTATGGCAACCAATCACCATGCATTTACTAAAAACTTTTATAATATTATTCTATTTTTATTTATTTATTTAACAAGTATATAGACTTCTTTGTGTTGTTCGTTTAAATTAATCCAACATACGAATAAATACGAATGGTAAACGGACGGAATTTTCTGTGTTCATATTCATTCATTAAAAATTTATGTTTGTTCGATAAGATGTTAAACAACGATAAACCTATGAACATAAACGAATATAAACAAACGAGATGAATAAGGTTCATTAATTATGGAAATGATGAGAGTTCATTTAAGTCGATATCACGACACTACCATGATACGCAACTTTTGATAACGTGTACCAACCGACTTGATACAATACTATTAAACGAATTGTAATTGATACCAAATTATAGTAGAGTTGGTACACATATTAATTCATTACAAAAATGTTACACCTTAAGTTTTCTTAAATGTCTTATACGATTAACGATAGCGCGTTTTAGATATACTATAAGCGTACTCGCACAATGCAGCGAGATACATATCTATTTTAATGTTTCACTTTATAATACAATTTTGTATGGTTTTGAGAAAAACTATAATGTTTTTATTTTGAATAGAAAAAAAGTTAATTGATGCAATTGGTTAGATATAAAAATCATGAATGTGACATTTAATATTTATTTTTTATTGCATCAATTAATTTTTTCTATTGAATTGATTTTTTTTTTTTTTGCATTAGTAAAAAACAATTTWTATTGTGGTAATTTGGATTTTTTTTATAAAATGTTCAATTTGATATTTGAATTTAAAAAAAAGGGGATTTGAAATGAAAGTTAGATTTTACTGCATTAATTTTTGGAAGAAAACGAATTTTAATTTATTTTTCTATATTATTTTGCACGTTGGTTCCCCAAAATGATGATTTTAAAAGTTGGTTCCCCAAAATAGGAATTAGGTGAAAGTTGGTTCCATTTTGATGCATTTTTTCCCTTTAAAATGATATGTATGTTCTTTATTTAATTATATTTATCAGTTAGTTATATGAATTCAAACATATAATTTTAAAAAATTGTACTCATGCATTATTTACTTGTAATCTTGAATTTTTAGTAATATGAATCATTGAATAGTATCTGATTCTTTAAAAATGATTTTGAAGAGTTTTATAGAAATGTTTTATAGCATAACAAAAAGGGTATTAACGTAATGCAGCGAAATACATCTCGATTTTAATGTTTCATTTTATTCTTAGTCTTTGTCGATATAATAGTTTTATGTGGTTTTGACAAAACAATACCGTTTTTATTTTTTAATAAAATATAAATTTGAAGATAAAAAAATTTTGAAAAAATTATATCGATATTAGTATCAAATGAACTATTTAAAAGTTCTCGTTTTTTTGTGTAATTTCTTTAAATTCAATTATTTATTATAATTTAATCTAAGTTTAATGATGAAATATTTTATTTTTAATTTAACAATATAACTTTTTATAAAGATAGTAATTAAGTATTTTGTTAAAACTTAATAATTTTCATAATTAATTTTTTTAGATTTTTTATATTTAAAATAAGATGTTTATTTTGTATTTGAATGTTTATCTATAGTTATTTACACAAATTCAAACATGAACCTTTAATAAGTTGTACTTACACATAATTACTTATAATCTTGAATTTTAAGTAACATATATTAATAAATATTATTTCATACATAAAAAATAGTTTTTAATAATTTTTTTCAAATACTTTACAATATAATATAGATAACTTATAAAATAAATATTTATTATTTTAAAACGTCATCACGTTTTAATTTGACTTTGGGTTGTTTATTTTATGGTTTATTATGAATAAATAAAAGAGAATGAAGGTCAACAATTTGGCACGTAACGACCCTTATTATCTTATAATCCTTCCTACTCGAAACACACCATTAATTATTATTATTCTTTCCAATATAAAATCATATGAGACCAGATTGTTTTCATGAGACACGTAAGACCATTTTTTTTACATTTGAAACTTCACTGTAAAACACTGTGAAATGTGAAAGTTCAGATTTTTTATATTCACAATGTTTTGCTGTAAAATTTCAAATATAAAAATATTGTCTCACGGGTCTAATGAAAACAGACTAATCTTATGTGAACCCAACTCTATATAATGATTTAAATATTAATCCAAGTTGTTGTTAAAATGGAAAACCTAATATTTATGTTTAATAAAAATAAAAGTTATAAATTATGGTTGAAGACGACTTGCTAATTTGATGAAGAAAAAACCCCTCGAAAATTTTACATAATTATGGATGTCAAATTAAATATTATAAAAAATATATATTTTTCGATACGTTGTTCAATTCAAAATTTAATGTAATTTAAGTATTTTAGATTTAAAAATAAGGATATGATTTATTGGTAATGTCAATGTTTATCATGTATTTGAATGTATTTATCAGTTAGTTATCTGTCGGCTTGAAATTCAAAGGTTAAACTTTAATAAATTATACTTATCCAAAATAAGTTGCAGATATAAATTTCTAAGAGATATGTATACTATATTATAAAGCATTGGATAAAAACTATTAAAAATCATTTTTTATATATAAAGTACTGTTTATTAATGCATACTACTTAAAATTTAAGATCACAAGTAAATTGTGGCGAAGTACAACTTATTAAAGCTTCATTTTTGAATTTGTGTAACTAAATATAGATAAACATAATCAAATACGAGATAAACATCTCATTTTGAATATAAAAAATCGAAAATATAATTAAGATAATCACTATTATAGCAAAATATTTAATTATTATCTTTATAAAAAATTATATTATTAAACGATAAATAGATTGATTACGTCTAAATTAAATTACAAATAAAATATTGAATTAAAGAAATTACACAGAAAACAAGAACTTTAAGTAAATTTGATACTAATATCGATATATATTCTTTTTCTAAATTTTTATAATATCTTTAAATTTATATTTTATTCAAAAATAAAAACATTTTTCGCTTTCTCAAAACCACTAAATACCGTATTATATCGACATAAATAAATAAGAAAACGAAACATTAAAATTGAAATATATATCACTATATTATATGAGCACCCTTCTAGTATATAAAAACATGAGGTAAATACCTTATAATATACTTAAAATATTTATTAGCATAGTGACAATTTCTACGAACTAATTACTTACATGAAAATCCGAAGACATAAGTTTAGCATGATTAGGACCGTTGAAATTGGGAGAAACACATAAACGTTGGTTAAACATTCAATTTGAGTCGGATATCTTTCATCTATCACCAAACATCGTACATAAATTTTCTTTTGACAAAATAGATACGTGTACACATCAAGTCTCCGTTTAGAATTAAATGTTGGGTTTAATTGTAAATACGACATGATATATAATTTTCTTAAATACCGTCTGTAAATATAAATAGTCATATATGAATTTATCTGGTATATAAACCTCATATGAAAATTCAAACACACATAATTAAGATAAAAGGCGTTGTTATTCGTTCATAAGTTTTTTTTTTCTCTTACTATCAAAAAGTTGATTACCGACAAACTTAGCTAGTTTCACACGGGACCTGCCTTCAAGAACATCAATATGAGAAGACATTTTTGTGGTTCACTCACAGAATGAGGCTAGCAGGGAGGAGCCCAATATCGAACCCATGACCTATCTTATATTCCAATAAAATCATTATATGTTAACTAAGTGGTCAGAATAATTAATATGCTCTTATGATATACTATAAAATAAAATATGATTGTTTTGTAATTGTTTAAAATGAAATTAGAGGCCAAAGATACAAAATCATTCAGAGGGTTTTAAGATCATTAAGAGGCATACCTATTTTTTGGCAAACAAGATTCAACTCTTAGAGATTCAAAGGCTGCCTCTCAATAAAACTATTAAGAGCTAAACAAACAGCTCCAAAGATGTGTACAAAAAGAGGGTCAACGAACATCATAAATTTGAGTCAGAGATATATGGATATATCCTTTTAATGTTAAAACAAATCTCCCTTCTTATTTGTATATCAGGTCTCGGAAGAGAAAAATATAGTATATGTTTTTATTAGTTTAATATTTGATAAGTAGGTCGTCGATCCACTTAACTTAGTCCAATGTCCTCCAAAAAATAAGCGACACCGTGCAAAGAATATTGAATTCCATAGATTCCACCGTATTTTAAAGGAATCTGAATTCCCAATTTCATTGACCTAATTACATTGACCTATTGAAACACCTTTTTTTTTATCAACATGGATATCCAATCCGCTATGCGAGCCGACTAATCCTAGGACGACCACTTGCTTTACAGATATCCCGGAGTCACCGCATTTGAACCTCCATGGCCACAAGGGGATTTTTATTCTTTTTGGATTTGAACCTGGGACCTAGTACTTTTGACCTTTAGAGTCGGGCTCAAACCAATCATGCACCACCCTTTCATTTTGAAGTTGATTCTTATCTAAACCCCAGTAGCTTAACTCACCTGCTGGCTGCATGAAAAAGAACCCCCAAAACTATACACAAAAACAAAACCAAATGTCTATTTTGTATGATCCCCCAAATTGGGGTTTCCAAGCAACAGTTCAAGATATACACTTCTCTGCAGTAGCAGTTGTACAGTTTGCATCTGCCTTTGTAAATGTCTTCAATCAATGACATCATCACTGAAGAGCTTGAACTTGCTAGCATCAAGAACCAACTTTCTTACCGAAGAAAAGGAGCCCAACAACCCAACACCTGTAAATACCACCATGATTATGATGTTGATCCAATATGTGAATGAAGATCTTGAGGGCTTGTAAGTCATGTTGTAGAGAAGCATTGGGAGGATGAAATCCAACGGAATGAAACCAAGAGCTCCAACTACGCCATTAATGTCTCCGAAGAACGGCAGCATTGCTGCAAAAAACCCGCAAAACATCATGTACAGTGACCGCAGAATTATTCTGGGGATTAGGTTTCGTTTTGAGAACATCCCTTGGTTCACGTCGGCGGATTTTGTTTCCATGATCTCGTAAGCTACTTGAGAATAAACCTGTTTCAAATTACATTCAGGATGCTTTCAGAACTCACGCTAAATCATTCCAAACAATTATAATCAACTTCTTATTTGTGAACAACCAATGTACTTGAAAAAAACATTATGACATTAACAGGAGTTGTTGGAGATGTAGGACCAATGTTGCATATTAGGACTAGGGTAGGGACCCGCAGAAAGTGTGGACACGGGCGGATTCAAGAAGATGGGGGAGGGTATTGTGCCGACACAATGGAAATTCTTTTAGGGGTCCTAAAAGGTGCATCCGCTATAAATTGACGTGTGCTCCCTAAGTTAATAAAAAGTGGTTACAACCTACTATGACATGTTGCAGGTTCGACTCGCTTGGCTCTTTTTTTATTTCTTGGTAACAGCATTAAAAAACAAAGAAAATTAAAAAAGGCCACTTGTCATTTTTGATGAAATCTTACTTTTTAAATTAAATTTTGTTTTATGGGAGGGTTAGAGTTGACAGATAGGTTACCAAATTTCTTAAGATTGATAGAGGGATGTGTGCTTTCTTTACCTTTTCTAAGCTTCATAGTACATACTCGCTCTTTTTCTGCTGCTTATTATTTTCTAGTGTTAGGTGCCGTTTACCCGATGCTTACCTAGTAAGCGAGTCAACACTTAAGATTTTAGTCTATTAAAATGACATCGTATATAACATTTTTATTTGGTAATCGCTTACTGGGTAAGAGTCATTACTCTCACTTACCAGGTAAGACTCTCGGGCCTTATCATCGCTCTTACAAGTAAGATTCTCAATCATTGTCAAGTACATCCGATAAGGTAAAGTAACCTGGTAAGCACTTACAGGGAAAGCGTTTACTAGTAAATGGCCCCTTAATTCTTCTTACCCTTTCACTCACTTTTTCGCAAACCAGGCGTTACCCTATGAGATAGAGGACAAGTCTGCATAAATCTCACCCCAAGGGTCTACTTTCGGGTGTGTTCTATTGGGTTTATTTGATTTGATTTACACTCCACTTCGCCAACAGAAGCCTTGGGTCGACTATTTTCCACCTACTAGAATGATTATTTGTTGTTTTCTTTTGCCTTGTCCTCTCAAGTATGTTTGCAAAATGCTTTGTCAGTTTTTTAGAAAAGGAAAAGCTCATACCAGGCCAATGGCAAAGAGTTGGAGCAGAACGAAAATAACTCCAAGTCCCAGCAGCCAAGTTGGAGCCAAGGCAGGTCCCTCATCGGGCAAGAGACTCTTAAGAATGTTTGAGCTAGATTTGTTGCCAAACACCCAGTATCCAGAAACTGCAGCCGAGTAAAAGGTAAGGAAAATCACAGAATAACACATCAGAAGCCCTTTGAACATCTTCCCGGTTACTGGTGGAGCCAATGTTGCCTGTATGTTTAACGAACAAGTTATGTTACCGCAGGAATTATTCATCTAGAAAGCACAAGTCAACTTCTGAGATCATACAGCCAATATTCCAAATTTTATAACTGATACCAGTTCTGCAATCTAGTGGAACGAACAAAGCAAACGTTGGTTTCAATTTGGAAGGAAAAGTGTTCCTTAAGCTGATATTTCCTTCATTCCCAAATAAGTGTTCACATTTTTATTTTAGTTTGTCCTAAAATAAGAGTTAAACAAATGGCATAGTTCTTTTTCTTGCCTCGCTACATATACTGATAATATCACAGAAATAAACAACTAACATACATAAATAAATGAACTTACTTGTATCTCAGGGACAATTCCATTCCCATATATGGCAGCTATAATTGAGATAGAAGTGAAGGCACTCATAACCATTGAAAAGTTTGAATCTTCTAAAGAATAATCTCTTGGGGGTGCATTTTTCGATATCCCTGCAAAGAAACCCATGGTAGTTTACACCTGTAAGGATAGTAGTGATAACTTAAACATACTACCATACAAAAACCAAACAAACCTAGTATAAGGTTTGGGAGGGGTTGGATGTATGCAGATCTTACCTCTACCACACAGAGTAGAGAGGAGGTTTTCGTAAAGACCCCTGGCTTGTGAAATAAATATTAAAAGAAACAAAAGAGCGAGCTACAGGTGAGAGTGTGTTGCAATCAAGCACGGGTACATTAAACAGAGGAGACAATGTCGACAAATGTTAGGAAAATAGGTTAAAACACACAACAGAACACAAAGCGCAATCCTGACAACTACCAGTATAACAAGAAAAACTAAAACTAGTATACCACAAAACCAGGAAAGCAGAATTAGGATAGGCACCATGACAGACACAGGTGAATTAAGGCATTATACCTGCATGGATACATGCGGCAACGACAATGAATGTGTAGCCCAAGCTCAAGAAAAGTGAAGCCAAGTTGACATGTCTGAGGGAGTGAAATGATGGCAACTGAGATAGAACCATCATGACCACTGTCACCATCGCTATGAATTGCCACAGTCTAATGGGCCCATCCGGAGAAACACTAGAATACATTATCTAAACAAACAACCAGGGTTCAGTTCGAAGTTTCTTTTAGTAACATTTGATGCTTCTGTGTTCAATTCGTATCATACCTGAAGGCATTCCCCTGCAAGCAAGATTGCTCCTATGCTTATGCCAGTGTTAATGGCGGTTTGAATAAAAATTACAAAATAGTACATCCAACCAGACCCTACAAGAAACAACACATAAAACGTCAAAGTAATCATAAAAAACCTCCCTATTATTACAAATTACAAATTTCCTTCCCTGGTTGTCCCAAAATAAATGTAACATTTCTTTTCTACACAAGGTTAAAATCCACATTTTCTGGTTTACCAGTTAGCAACCATAGAAAAATATAATTAACATTGAGTTTGGTCCCCAAGACTTCTATAGTTTGTCCTTATTGAGTGACATTTAGATATTTGACTGATCGTTGAACACTCTCATTAACCCATATGTGAAGTCAAGCATTGCACTGAATTTGAGGGAATATGGCGTTTTGAACTTATATATAAGCTGTTGTTCCAGCTTCTGATAGAGCCCACCCATTACAACCATCAAAGGACAGCTGTTTCGAAAGAACTATAGATTCACACATGATTTAAATAATGACTCATAAACATAACACACATGCATGTATTGGAGAAACATCATGAGCAAAGGAAGTTGCTTCCTAGGAGTAACACAATACATTAATGCTAGCAAAGGATCTTTATGTATCCTCCACTTCTACGGTGTCGGCTTCGCATCTAAACACATTACACTAGGCACTTCTTTTATAAACAACCAACAAACTTAAGAAAATGCCAAAAAGAAAATAAAAAAAAAGACTCCAGACAGCATAAAAAAGTGAGCATAACTGATAACAATACAGTTACCAACTAGAGTCTCTTTGTGCTATATGGCCATATGGGTCCATTTCACTTTTAAAATTGTCAACCCTTCAATGGTATTATTGCGTGAGATGTGGCCCATCCATATATCATTCAAAACACTAATTATACTTGCTTTATCTTATCAAGATCATGCGGGTAAAGTGTGCACCAAGCAAAAATTAGTGCTATAATCCTCTGTATATAGCCATAGGTGCTTATTTCATTCACACATGGAAGAGAGAAGAAACTTACCCAGGACATCAGAGGCTAGCTCCCGGAAACGGATGTGGCGCCGACCAGCTTTCTCACAGTGCTCAAGAACCAGGGACAAGAGATAATAAGAGTAAAAAGTAACCACCCCCATGATCGTGAGGCAAAAGAATCCAAGACCCCATCCCAACCCCCTAAACGCATACGGTAACGTCAGTATGGTGGGCCCCACTATAGCAGTAGTCAGATGAAAACCGGCGTGCCACCATTCCCCTAGCCATACAACAACAAAAAAGAAGTTCAAACCTTTTTGCAGTGATCGTGTAAATTAGAATCAGGGTTGTGATTCCAATTGCTAGAGTCAACAAAAAAATTGCAGGTGGTCACCTTTTGATTCAAGCACGAAAACTGCACCTGCATCTTCCTGCCGGATGCTTTTGTTTTCTGGTGGTGGAGCCTCTGTCATCAAGAATGATCACCAACCAGTATACATCATACATGTATGATTATCATGAATAAACGTGAAGTTCATACACGTACATATATATATATATATATATATATATTCATATCTATGTGTAAACATATGGTTGTGTTTGATATTGTGATAGGATAACAGCTAAAGAAAGAGACATAATTATTTCTAGTGAAAACAATTGGGCCTTCAAGGCACCGATCTAGAGCAAGATGACAATAGAATAAATGTGGCGTGCGTACACACTACACAAATAAATGTGAACAAATTCCAAGATTTACAACTTTGTAATCATCGTCTATATAATATACTTCTTCCCATCATAAAATCAGACTCCACTTTATGCATAATAAAAAGTCAAATCTTATTTTAAACCAGGCAATCATTAAGGAAAATTTTTATAGTAAAATATATAACTACGAATAAAAACGGAAAGCAAATGGTGATCAAACCCAAGAATATCATGTATACGGTATACATGAAATAGAATACTAGCGTATAATATCAAAAGTTAAGATGAGAAGAAACTTCGCATACAAGTGACGACGATAAAGAATGTGTATGAATGGTTATCACCTTCTTAAAAAATCCATACGGTTTGTTATAGTACATCATCAAGATAGGCAAGTAGGCAATAACTAAACTATTAAATCAGTACTTTAAACTTTAATCATAAATTTTTTTATTTTTTTTATTAACCTGGATATCCAACCCGCTATGCGAGCCGATTAATCCCAGGGCGACCACCTGCTTTGCAGATAGCCCGGAGTCACCGCATTTGAATTTTATTGGCTTGCGATATCACACTTGACACAAACAAAATAACGTGATACAATAATTGTATTCGATATTCACTCAAATAAGCAAGCAATCAAATTTATTGTGAATGTAGCAGACATAGATGCCTGTATTTTTCAGTCTCACCCATTGCTACTTCTGCACCCATTTATAACCGGCAACGGAGATAAAGAAGGTAGCCATTAATTGAACAAAAGGGGTTAAATCCTGTTTTTTGCTTTCCTCATGGAACTCCATCTAATTATAAACAAACTCTTCCTTACATTCCTTTTCCCTTTCTTAAGTGAGCAATTTTAGACAAACACTTGATCATGCGAGTTTTCACGCTAAGGTGGGTAAACCAAAACAGAAATCTTTGGTCACTAAATTCACATTTTGTGCATATAGGTAAGAATTCTTATATGTAAAAAACAAATTTGTTTTAGGTCAATTGGCTTTTGAAAGCTAAGAAGTTTCAAATTTGGAGGCAATAATGCACTAATCACTATGCCTCACATGATGAAAACCGTATATTGTTCATATATGTAATGATTTAATATAAAACAGGATTACCGGTTTATGGGAACGATGTTATAAGACAAAAGCCAATACCGATTTCGTGTTTATCAAGATGTTTCGGTTAAACTGAGTTTTCATTCTTTCGTTTTTTTCCGTGGATTGCGAAGATTCTAGATGGAATCGACTTAACTTACAATAGTAAAATCTATCGACATTTTCTCTTAGAATCAATAAAACAAAAAATCTATATACCTTAATCAACGGAAAGAACTTTCAGCTAATTCATTTTGAGACAATATCGAAAAGGAAAACCCATAAATCTTGGATCACTGAAAATGAAAAGCAGACTATGATCGTGGACTTAAAATAAACAAAAGGACAACGATACTGATATTATTCCTTATAAACTAGATTTCCACCTCGAAGTTCATTACGTAGTAAGAGCAATCTCGATCCAGTACGATTTTACTTTTTCCATTGAAATCAGATAAAGGGGGGAAAACCTGGTGGCGGAGAGAGAGAGAGAGAGAGTAGGATACCTGGTGCCAATAGTTGTTGTTTCAGCTGGATCGTCATGGAGATAATGGATCTGTAAATTCTTCTTCAGGCGAAGTTAACCATCAAACGAATAACATTGGAAAGATCGACGCTTCTTCACATGGATTCGAGTGATTATGAAACGGAAATTTCGAAATTATGAAGGAACGTCGGAGGTGGATTCGGATTTATAATTTTGGATTCGTTAGAATCAAAAGATGGGAGGACAACTGATGGAAATCAAAGGCGGACTCCGTAATAGTAATGGATATAGGCGGTTGGACCATCTAGACAAAGCATATTCTTTGCCACTATGTAATTGGAAATACAATAAAGTAGAGGGACTAAAATGAAAGCAAAGCTTATTTGACTTTTCCTCTCAAAAATAAATATACTTTTTTTAAACTTTTGAATGTGTAAACAAGCAGAAGAGAATTATTTAGCATTTATGTAATTTTTTATTTTTTATTATTAACTTCAATTCTTATTAATTTTGTTTAATACTACATCTTACTAATAAAAAGTAAAATAAAACTTCATATTTTAGCATTTTTTTATTAAATAAACGACATCTAAGTTTTGGTTCATGGGTTTTCATTGTTCTGTTTTTATTCCGTATAGTTATAAAAATAGTGTAATTTTTTAAAATTTCAAGACTATAATATTAATTAATTGTTAAACATAAATCATTAAGATACTAAGAGTTGTGATTTATTAAAAAAAAAAAAAAAACTACCGCATATAAATAAAACAACATGTGGGATGGGTTTTATGTCCGTAAAAGGAGTTCAAATCCTTGGTCTCAAACCACTCGGTCAATTGATTTCAAAGAAGTCCAAAACCTTGGTTCCAAACCAGTCGGTGAATGGATTTTATGTATTTGAATTCTTGTTATAATGTGTAGATGCATAAGTTAAATATTTGAAAAGTGATAGTAGTAATCTTTCATAACATAGATTTTCTTTTTGGAGATCTTTCTTGTAAAAAATATTAATATTTTATATATATATATATATATATATATATATATATAGGGTCGGGTTTAAGGCAAACCGTATGTCCATGTGTATACAAGTAATTTGGAAGTGATTTGTTCGATATGCACATGTGCTTAAACCCGGAAAACAGCAATTACTTATATACACGTGTGCATAACTGTCCGGATGAATAGTTACCAGGGTGTTCCTCAATTTTTTATTTTTTTTAGGAAAATCCCCTGAACCTCTCTCTCTCTCTCTATAAATAAATAAATAAATATATATATATATATATATATAGGCAGGTTCAAATGAGAACGCTAATTATTTGAGAGAAAAAAAATTCGTTAATATACAAAATCATATATGATTCACATACAAAATCATGCATGATACATACATACATACATACATATATATATATATTCACGTACAAAATCATACAGGTTCAAAAGTCGTCATCTTTTTTTTTTTAACATTAGTGTAAAATCACATGTGATTTTGTACATTAACAACATTTTTTATTGTTTTTCTTAAATAGTTAGTGTTCTCGTTTGAATCTTCCTCTCTATATATATGCTTATAGATAATTGTAATTTCTAGTTTTTTTATTTAGGAGTCTTTTACCAAGCGTTTACCGGTCACTTACCTGAACATAGCAAGCGCTTACCTGGTAAGAATGATGGCAAAGACCGAAAGTTACCCGATAAGTGAGGGTAATTGTTGCATATGATATCATTTTAATGAACTAGAATCTCACCCGGTAAGGCAAGTGAGAATGTTGACTCTCACGGATAAACGTTTACCGAATAAGTGTTTGAGTAGACGGCTCCTAGTTTCAATATAATAATCAAAATAACAAAAACACATGTAACCATCGACTAAACAACCATGAACAAAGATATTTGAAGAGTAGATGGATGAATTTCATTTCGGTTATTATAAATTGACAAGATAATTATGTAACCAATAGCATAATAAATATCGTGATAATATATTTTATATTAATAATTAAGAGTTATAACCGATAGAATCATCGCAGTTAAACCAAACAGACACCTGATTATTGAAAAAATGACATTTTTACCCTTGTTACCTGTCTTTCGATGTTTTCACTCGTAGAACCTAATAAACAACCTCGTTCTTTTTGAAGATGTCAAAAATATTGTAGAATTAATACAATCCCGACAAAGTAGCATACTTTATTCAAGTTGCTATTCTCATTAACGACTTAGAAAAGCTCCATTTTGGTGTTTATGACAAGCAAAAAGACATCTCAAACAGAAGGGGCTTAATAACTATTTTTAGAAAAGCTATAATACATTATATTTCTGTTTATAAAGCTAAAATACGTTTTCTTCATTGCGTAAAAGACAATATGTCTCTTTAATTGTATCAAACACATAGCTGCTCTCCAAAATTGCAGTTTTGAAAATAGATTCTTAAAATAAGAACCAAAACGAAGTACGTTTAATTTCATGCAATTTATGGTAGAACAAAATCATTCAAACTACTGTTGCAATTGACTTTTCAAAAAGTGTCTGTTTGTACTTATTCGTTTATCTTCCTTCCTAACGATCAGCATTGTTACCAGCTTTGCACGTCTTGTAATATTTTGCTTCGATCAAATTGCATAGAATTAGAGGAGTGCAAGCAACCTTAAATTTCAAAATAAGTTGAAAGTTCAGGGGCCGTTTAGTAAACGCTTACCCGGTAAGTACTTGCTGAGCAATTTTCCTCATCGGATAAACATGGTAAGGGGTAAGAATCTTACCCAGTAAAAGCGATAATAAGGATGGAGAATCTTACCCGGTAAGTGAGGATGACGACTCTTACCCGGATAAGCACTTATCAAGTAAATTGTTCAATAAGATACGTTTTGATAACTACAATCTTACATGATAAAGTAAATTATAGTGTTGACTCCTTACGGTAAACGTTTACCGGATAAGCATTTAAGTAAACAATCAAATTTTATTCTAGTATAAACAGAGGCTCAACAATGGAACAGACGTTCCTTTATCAGGTTTTTTTTACCAAGATCAAGTGTAATAAATGTTATTATTAATTTAATATATAATATGCGGACAACTAGCTCACTTCACTTATGTCCAATAATTTATAACAAAGCAATTTATCGTCATCGTGCAACGCATGGTATCTAACACTAGTTTAGTTTAAAAACAAAAATGGTCAATCGAGTTCAAAGTCACCTAAAGTGTATCCAAATGCTTATAACATTTTAAATAGATTTTTCAAAAAAAAAAATCACATTATTATTGTAATGATATTTAGCACATTAAGAGGCCGTTTACCTAAATGCTTACCCGGTAAGCGTTTACCGTTAAGAGTCAACACTATAATTTATTTTATCGGACAAGATTGTGGTACATCAAAACGTATCTTATGCAATAATTTACCTGGTAAGCGCTTACCCGAGTAAGAGTCGTCACCCTCACTTACCGGATAAGACTCTTTATTCTTATAATTTTTTTTTGAAATCGAGTTTCTACCAAATTCTGGATTGGAGAAGCGTGAGGAGTTTAAATAATTGGTGATGATTTTGATTAATTTGTGGTGTTTAATACGTAAAGGGTACATTAATAGCATCTCCCATTATTTTTCTATAAATTTTTTAAATGAAAAACAAAAAAATCAAATCTTAAAAAGATTAATTGTAATATTAGAATATTCAATTTTTTAATTTTTTTTTTCATAAAATACTCCATCCATTTCAAAAAATAAGTGTTCATAACTGAAACGGCACATGGTTTTAGGCATGTTAATCATTACACTTTTTGGTTAGCAAATGATATATTTACCCTTATTTATTTTTTCTCTTTTCACACCTCTTAAATACTTTTGGTTATTTACTTTTAAAAATGAATACTTATTTTAAAACAAGCTAAAAGGGTACTCGTGTAATGTATCGATACAAATCTTGATTTTAGTGTTTCGTTTTATTTCTTTTTTATGTCGATATAATACGGTTTTATTTGATTTTGAGAAAGCGGTAATGTTTTTATTTTATTTTTGGATAATATATAAATTTTAAAATATCATCAAATTTTGAAAATATATATATCGATATCAGTATCAAATTAATCTTTTTAAAAGTTCTTATATATTGGTGTAATTTTCTTAATTCAACTTTTTTTGTTATAATTTAATTTTGGTTTAGTAACAAAAAAAAAATTAATTTAGGTTTAATAATATAATTTTTTATAAAAATAATAACTAAGTATTCTGTTAGAACTCAATGATTATCCTAATTATATTTTAGATTTTTTATATTTAAAATGAGATGTTTATCCAAATAATTGATTATGTTTATCTGTAGTTAGTTACACGAATTCAAATATGGAGCTTTAATAAGTTGTATTTATGCACAATTTACTTGTAATCTTAAATTTTAAGTAATATGCATCAATAAACAGTAATTCATGTATAAAAAAAGAGTTTTTATCAAATGTTTTATAATATAACATAGATATAAAAAGAAATGTGAACATTTATTTTGAAAAATAAAGAGTAATAATTTTTATTTACTCTCCTTTGTAAATTTTGCCAAAAAAAATGCAAACAAACAATTAATGCATATTTTCTCTATTCCAAAATAAGTTTTACAAATTTCTTTATATATACAGAATTTCCGCTCTCGTTTTCTTCATTTTGGAGAACGATTTGAGGATTCTTTTGGACAATTTTTATCAAAAAAAAATCTTTATTTTTTTATTTTAAATATTATAATTGAAGCTGCTCCAAGATCATCTTTTATAACCATAAATTATTTTATTTTTAAAATTTATTGAAAAAACTTTGTTTGAATATCTATAAATTACGTAGATATTTAGACCAGTCAAAAGGATGAAGGAACCTTTAAGAAGATTCAATAGGAATCAAGTACACATGTCTGGACAGGTTCTCTAGATTGCTTCATAGAGTAGTATAAACAGATGGTAAACCCTAATTTGTATTCATCAAATCAACTGTAGAGAAGTTGAGTAATGTAATAGAAGAGTTCTTTCAATCATCTTAACATTCTTGTTTGCTTATCCTATTCAGTATTATTGTAGTTTGGCTGACGTAGTTCGAGAACTAAGTCAGCCACGCAAGCTTATAAAGACAATTACGTGACATATAAGTAGCTTATGTGTTATCTTTTGAAAAACTACTTCAAACTGCATTTCAATAGACTGAACAAGTTTTTTTTTGCACTTTTTTGTCTAGATATTCTATTTTTAGGTTAGTTTACATTGTCATAGAGACGGAACTTTGACCCTTGGGGAGGGATTTCCACGGGTACCAAATACTAACGAGGCGATGAGTCCCTGCTTTGGTGGGTAATCAGGCGGGGACTAGGTTTTATTTTCATACTCGAAGTGGGGTCGGGAATACCACTCCTGATACGGTCACAATTAAACTTTTATTTTGTTAAATATGTTTATATATATATATATATATTGTATATATGAATATATCTATATATCTTTATAATTATACAAGAAATATAAACTCATCCTTTATAGTTCATTTAGCCTATTAGGCGTTGTGTAAGAGCTCTACGTTATCTATGGAATAGCAGTCAGTGCTCTTTGATTGACTGCTTGATTTTCAATACTGGTAATTAATTTTATGATGATTAACTGTACTTTTTATTTGAAGAAACAATGTTTTTTTATTGTTTTTAACGAAACGGGTACCTAAAACCCATCCCGCCAACCTCTTGGGGACTAGTCGGGGTCGAGAGATGCATTAGTCACCCAATATCTACCCTCTTTCAATCCTTAATTGTCATTTAACTTCAGTTATTTTTAACAAACATTACTGGTTTATCAACTAATGAGTAACTTATTACCTAATAATTAGTTTTTAGCTAACAGTCAGCTTCTCAGTTAACAAATAACTTATCAGCTATTTTGTCAAACATAACGTAAAGAGGCCAATATTAGATCAAAATAAAGAATTTTAAACACTAACCATATCATTAAATCATTTAAAAGTTTATTATGAAAATTATATGCCTGAATCCATCAATTTATTGTTATTTTTACGTGGAATTTGTGACGATTAACGAACCAAGCGTGTCTATTGTGTGATCAACATCCTCAACCAAAAACGAGCGATCTTTAATAAATGGGGATCATGAATCGTTTTCTCGTGCTTCGATATTTTAGAGACTATTACCATCTATATTTCAACAATATTTATATTTTAATAATCATTGAAGTTCATGAATGTGTTCATTATAAAAGGCTCGTATAAATAGGTAATATGTACATTTCTAGTCTCCCAATATATTATCTATAATTTTTTAAAATAGAAAAAAGAATTTGGAATCATTAAAAAAAATTATGTTTATTTCCAACAAATTTTCATTTTAAAATTTCAACATCAATATATTATTAAAATATTTAATAAATACAATATCTTGACAAGTTTCCAAATAAATTTCATATAAAATGATCAAATAATCTAATTTAGGGACTGTTTATCTAAATGTTTACCCTCAAAGCGTTTAATAATAGAAATCAACACTATAATTTATTTAGATTCGTAAGATTTTAGTACATCAAAGCATATCGAATGCAATAATTTACTAGGTAAGCGCTTACCTGGATAAAAATCGTCATCCTCACTTACCGGGTAAGACTCTCCATCATTTTCATCGCTCTTACCCGGTAAGATTATTAGCCTTTCTCATTTCATTCGATGAGGAAATTTATGCATTAAGCACTTACCAAGTAATTAGTGTTTAGTAAACGGCCGCTTACTGTAAGAAAAATAGAGAAACTAATTTTCTTTTACCAATTAATTTTGATGAATTATTTCAATTCATAGATTTTTTTCTAATTTAGAGAAATTTTTAAAAAATCCATTAAAAAAAAAAAAAAAGCTATAAACTTCAAAGTCTCTGTCAAATAATCTGTTGGAGATGTTTTTAGAGCTCGGTTGGTTTGACATAATATTTTTAACATATACTAAAACATTATTATAAACAAATTTTATAAAATCCTGCGAAATACCAACTATTCTCATCAGATTTTGAAATACCGTGTTTGTAGAATTTTAAATCCAAACATTCATTCAAACCAAACGTAAGATTAGAACGTATTAAATACTGTAAACCAAAGGAGAACTCGCATTTTCTACAAATAGTAAAAAAGAACAAATGCAACCATCATAAGCATATATATAATGTCCAAAATAATGTCTGAATGAATAAACAATATAAAGATACAGACACAAGGAAATGACAAGTAATTTCATGTACACAATATAATCTACCAAAACAGATAGAAACCAAATAATACTCCACAAAAGGACATGTGACCCAAATTAATTTTAAATAAAATACAAAATGAAAATAAAAATAGAAATAGAAATAAAAATCATAACTATTTACCTTGTGGTTTGCCTTCTTCCAACGCTGGTTTTCTTGGATAGGAGTTCATCATAACGGTCACGTTGGTAATCAACCAGCATACACAGTTGTCTTATGGCTTCTCTTTTCTCTTCTCCAAGATCCATTAAGCCTTCATCTCTCACATGAACCAGCTTTTCTAGCTCTTTGATCTTGTTGTCTTTTCCCTTCGTTTTCTGTTCCAGTTCATCCACGGATTTCTGCAGTTTCGCCTTCTCGTTTTCGACCGCTTTCAGTTGTATCGCGATTTTTGCCACCTTTTCTTTCAGATCATCTTTTTCGGACCTCATGGTCTTAATTGAAATCTTGGTAACTTGGATTTCGTTCAAGATTTCGTATATCTGTGTCGATATATGACCATGATCTTCCTCGAATTTTACGGTGAGTGAATCCATGCCACCGGATATCGCGTTAGCTTTCTCTGAGATCTCCCTTTTGACACTCTCTTCGGCTTCTTTGTAACTAGAAATGGTTTCGGATAATGTGGAGATTCTCTCTATGAGTGATTTGTTTTCTTGATGCAGTTTCTCTTCTTTGCCCGCGTGATCACCTTCTTTCTCGTTTAACGTTTGTTCTGTTACGCGAAGCTTTTGGTTTGCAAGCCGGATTTTGACTTCCAGGTTTCGCACGTTTTCTGTTAAAGTTGTCACTTCGTCTCCTTTGATTTCTAGCTCTCCTTTGAGGTCTTCAATGGCTTCCTCCAGTTGTTCAACAGTTTCGTTTTTCGACTGGGTGACTGTTTCAATCTCTTCTTCCATTTCTTTTATTTTCCGTTCTGCGTCTTGGAGGCAAGCTTCCAGTCTTTTTTGCTCTTCGTTCTGTTTGCTAGAAGCATCTTCTAGTGACTTTATGGCGATCTCTTGGCTTGCGATCTTGTTTTCTAGCTCAAGTTTCTGGTTCTCCAATTCAGCCAACTTTTCTGAATACTCCTGTTTGCTTCTTTCGATCTGGAGCTCCAAATCGTTCTTTTCGTCCAGTGTTTTCCCCAGTTTTGACTCTGTTTCACTTTTCTGGGCACTTAGAGAATCTATCTCCTTTTGCAAAGTGTTGATCTGTTCTGTCAAAGATGCAATTTGAGTTGAAGCTTCATTCTCATGTTTTGAAAGTTTTTCGTCTTTCTCGACAAAAACTGTTTCGAGTTCTTGAATCTTATCTTCCAGTTGTTTTTGTAACTGAAGATTATCTAGTTTTTCACTTTCGAATTGATTCGCCAACTCTTCTTTCAAACTGACCAAAGAAGCCAATTCCTTTTCGAGTTCATTCGCCTTTGTTGCATAGAGTTCCTTCTCTTCCAGAGTCTTTGCTTGATCTCTTGATTTGCTTTCGAGTTCTTCCTTCAGACTTTGAGTCACGATTATAAATTCTGAAAGTTCAAGACCCTTTTTCGTGATGTGCATTTCTGATTCGGTTTTCAGATTCTCCAAGGATTCAAGCTTTGATTCCAGATCTTTGACCTTTGATTCATATCCTTCCTTCTCTTCCATTGTCTTCTCTAGATCTTTTGACTTGCTTTCAAGTTCTTCTTTCAGACTTTCACTCAGGATTAAGAGTTCTGAAATCTCGGTAACTTTTTTCTCGAGCTGCATTTCTGATTCATTTTTTAGGTTCTTAAAGGATTCAAGCTTCAATTCCAGATCTTTGACCATTGTTGCATAGCCTTCCTTCTCTTCAGCGGTCTTTGCGTGATCTTTCGATTTGCTTTCAAGTTCTTCCTTCAGACTTCGACTCAGGACTGTAAGTGCTGAATGTTCAAGACCCTTTTTCTCAAGGTGCAATTCTGATTCATGTTTCAGCTTTTCCAAGGATTCAAGCTTCAATTCTAGATCTTTGACCTTTGACTCGAAGCTATCCTTCTCTTCCATTGTTTTCTCTAGATCTTTTGACTTGCTTTCAAGTTCTTCTTTCAGGCTTTGACTCTGGGTTAAGAGTTCTGAAATTTCAGTGCCATTTTTCTCTAGTTGCATTTCTGATTCATTTTTCAGCTTCTCCAAGGATTCAATCTTCAATTCCAGATCTTTGACCTTTGACTCAAAGCTTTCCTTCTCTTCCAAGGTCTTTGCTTGATCTTTTGACTTGACCTCAATTTCTTCTTTCAGATTTTGACTAAGGATTAAGAGTTCTGAAGTTTCAGTACCCTTTTTCTCGAGTTGCATTTCTAATTCATTTTTCAGGTTGCTCAAGACTTCAAGCTTTGATTCTAGATCGTTGACCTTTGACTCGTAGCCTCCCTTCTCTTCCAGGGTCTTCGCTTGATCCTTGGACTTGCTTTCAAGTTCCTCTTTCAGATTTTGACTCAGGATTACTAGTTCTGATATCTCAAGACACTTTTTCTGGAGTTCCATTTCTGATTCGTTTTTCAGGCTGTTCAAGGATCCAAGCTCTAACTCTAGATCCCTGACCTTTGACTCATGGCTTTCCTTTTCTTCCAAGGTCTTTGCTTGATCTTTTGACTTGCTCTCAATTTCGTCTTTCAGACTTTGACTCAGAAGTAAGAGTTCTGAAATTTCAGTACCCTTTTTCTCAAGTTGACTTTCCAATTCTTCTTTCATATGGTTCAAGGATTCAAGTTTCAGTTCTAGATCTTTAACC
>NC_037538.1:12535997-12542980 GCF_001531365.2 Cynara cardunculus var. scolymus | reverse complement strand
TCAGTACCCTTTTTCTCGAGTTGCGATTCTGATTCAGCTTTCAAGTTGTTCAAGGATTCAAGCTCCAATTCAAGATCTTTGACCCTTGACTCATACCCTTCCTTCTCTTCCACTGTCTTGGATTGATCCATAGTCATTTTTGCAGCCTCCTCTTTGAAATTCTCTATCTGATTAATATATTCTGCAATTTCCTGAGTCTTCTTGCTAACTTCTGTTTCTGATTCAGCCTTTAGGCTGTGCAACCACTTAACCTCTTCCTCTAAATCTTTCTCCCTGGCAACATGTACTTCTTTCTCTTCTAGAAACTTCCTTTCATCTGCCATCTTGTCTGCCAACTCCTGTTTGAGAGAGTCTATCTGGATCAAGTAACCTGAAATTTCTTGACTACTTTTCTCCAGTTGCCTTTCTGATTCAAGTTTTTGCCTGCATAGAATCGCTATTTCTTCTTGCTTTTCATTTACTTTAACCAATAAAGCTTGGACATGTTCATCCAGTTGACTTTTCTGAATGCCAAAGGATTCCAATTCCTTCTGCAAGTTGCTGACATTTTCTGTCAAATTCTCAATTTGAGATAGCAATTCTCTCTCTTTATCCTCGGATTTCTTTGCGAGAGTCGACAGTTCCTCTTCTTTCTGCTTCTCAATCTCTCTTTTCTGGGAATGCAAAGACTCAAAGTCTACTTCATAACCCCTCATTTTGATTTCTGTCTCGCTCTTGTGAGAGTTATGCATCTCTGCGTGACTAAGAAGCTCTTTCTCTTTGTCGGCCAATTTTTCTCTTAGTTGGCTACATTCAGCAGCAAGTTCTTGGATTTCGACATGCTTCATTTTAATCTCATCTGCCAAAGACTTCTTATCGGCTTCAGTTGCTTCTAGTGTTTGACTTATGCTTGATAGCTCCTCTTCTGTTGTTTCCAGTTTCTCCTTCATTTTAGGAAGTTCAGCTTTTACAACTCCCAGTTCCGACTTGAAATCCTCATTTTCTCCTTCCAACCGATCAATAACGGCTCTTAGTTCTTCAAGAGTTCCTGCAGCTGTCTCCTTCTCCGACAATAAGCTACTTTTCTCTCTGCTCATATCTTCTAGTTTCTGAATGAATTCAGCTTCTAGAATTCTGGCATTTTCGGATTTCAGATTGAGGTCACTGTTGTCAGCCAAAAGCTTAGAATTTTCTTCATGCAATCTTTCAGCTTCGAGTTTCAACTCTACGAACTTCTTCTCCGTTTCTTGTTCTTTGTTTAAAGCAGCCTGATATTCTGAACCCAGTGCTTCCTTTTCTTCTGTTGCAACAGCCAATTTTCTTGTCAACTCGTCAATATCTGTATGTGATGCTTGAAGTTCTTCCTTGAGGATATCAGCTACTTTCATCTTTCCATTTTTACTGCCCTTCTTACTTGAAGAATCATCAGAATCAGAATCTGAGCTGGAAGAGGAAGAAGAGTCTTTTTCTTTCTTTGAATGAACTTTTGCCCTCAGTTCTCCTGTGATATGATCATAACGTTCATAGATGGATTGATGATGTTTGTGGAAATCTTCAATCAACCCAACAAGTTTGTTCTTATCATCCTTATCTTCCTCTTTAAGAAGCTCTAAAATCTTCTGATAATTATCTTCCATTTCTGCAAAAACATTCAGAGCTTTTAGTCCATGATATAAATCTTAAGTTTTTCGGGACATCGCAGTTGAAAACTTCAACAGCTGATGCAAATTTTCAAAAACGACAGAAGCCCACAACACACCATGCTTCACCAAGAAATTCTACAAATTCAAGGCTATTAGCTAAAGAAAGCAACTGACGAGATTGATTTTTTTTGTTCTTTTGCTCAGCATTCTTTCATCAGCTGCAACTCCACCTTGTAATTAGCATGGAGTTAAAAGACAAAATAGGAGAGGATAACTGGGATTGACATCAGTTGCTTAAAGTTTGTCTCCAGCAGCCAATTAGTTGATTTTTGGTAGTTATGCTTCGAGTTGACTAATCCCAACTTTTCAGGAAAGTCAATGATTCAAATATTAGTGATTAAAGGTGAGGTGATCGACACGTTAAGCCATCGTACTTGCTTATTTGTTGCAAACTACCCATTGTGCTTGCAAAATGAGGGGTTTTGGAAAGATTACGTACATGTGAGTGAAAAAAAAACCATGGTACTTGGCACTTCTTTGTCAAAGCTTATTCTTGCAAACTAGAGGGTGTTCTTTTTGCATTTTTGTTAGACCAATGGTTCTGTTTGCAACAAAAAAGCCAAGTACAATGGCTAGAAAAGTCAATAACGCTTTTCAGAATTTATGGTGGCCATGAGTATCGTATTCGCTGATAAATGATAGTCTGCAAACATAATTGGCGTTTTCTTGAGTTTTGATAGATTATTAATTTGATTTACCTATAAGGGAGCACAAAATCTCCAGACAGAACAGATATGCATCAGAAAGTTAGCAGATCCAAACTTCCAAAACTATGAAGTGATTGGGTGAAGTGGATTGCTATGACACTCATTTTCTACCAGCTTGGATGCCTTAAATTCAGCAAATATCAATATATCATGAGTAGAGTATATACCTATATTGCTCCCTTTAAGTTCCTCATCTTTGTCAGGATCAATATCACTTCCAAGGATTGACTTGATTTTATTTCTGAAACGATGTTTCCCCATTTCCTTGTTTCGTTTTCACAAAAGTTTTCTTCAAATCTTCAAGAAGAAAACAATGTTTGTGAGAAGAACAAAGATGATGCTCTTCAATTAGACAAGCCAATCTTGTTCACTAACATAATGAGCTTGATCCTGAAAGTCAAAAATGGATATTTCAGAAATCCGCACACAAATAGAATGGGCCTCAGATAACTTAATTTAACTATTAAAATGCCATACTTTCCCTGACCCACCATAACAGCTAAGAATAAATAACAATGACAGGTATAGTAAGAAAATAAATGGACGATCTTAGGTTGTCACGCTACTTAAAAGCAAGCATAAATAGAAAATCACCAAAAAAGTTCCTTCATTTTTTTTCCTTTTGTCATTTAGTAGTCTTAAGTAACAAATATTATTTGTGACATATCAGGTATCCTATGTTGCAAAGATATGGCTGTCTAGATATGAATGCATGATAAGTGTAAAATGGGATTTGAAAATATTGAAAAACTAGAATTGCAAGGATGATGTACATATGACTTTATGAACAAACCAATAAAAAGTAGTCATCTTATGTAATTCATACATAATTCTTAGTTATTGTGACCGTATTCAGACCAATTAGAAAAAAGGTGTTCATTGTTTCGCTTGGCCACCTTCCTTTTCGCTTGCAACAAGAAATGGGTTGTTTTATTTTAGATTCTAGCCTAGGTTTTCAAATTTGTTAACCACAAATTTTTCCTTTTTAGGTTTTTAATAAAATCGTCGCATATATCTTGCCATTTCACATCCCCCTAATCCCGCATACCGTGTATTCACTCAAGAATTTGAGATACGGTCCCACGGGAACAGCCAAAGAATAGCACGCTAAGCATCCAATAGGACGATTCAACAGGGGGTAAAATCACCTGCTTCGTAGCGTAATTTATGTTAAAGAAGAGTGAATTATGTTAAAGAAGAGTGAAAAGTCTATTCTAGAGACAAGAATAAACATGTGTGCTGCAAATAAAATCATGATAGATGGGCTTTTCTTTCAAAATCTTAAAGCAATTCAAAAAGGCATTATGGATATTAATTCTACGATGAAGAACGAACCTCACAATTCTAGGATCATTGAATCCCGTGATTCATATATGTTGCTATTGAGATGCAATAAAATCAGATTTGAGTACCAAAATTCAAATTCAAAGACGAATCAAATAAAAATAAAAAACTGGACAACTGGTATCAACTCACAGCTAAAGCTCGTTAAGTAAATTCAACAACATATCAAAATTCAAACTCGAATATGACTGGCAAATCCAATCAACATCATCGGTCAAACTTCAATGAAACTTGACAGATGAAGCTAAAAACGAAGATCAACAATTTCCAATTCACATAAATGAAACTTTAATGAAATTTACGGACAACGATAAATCAAGTGGCTATAGCCACTAAAACTTACGAATATTAAACAGATGATAGAAATCAGGTAGTGGAATTAGTACCAAACTCAACTGATCATGACGTAACAATGAAAATTAAACGACTTACCTTCGAATTTCTAATCGAATCAGAGCTTAAACTCCGTCGATCACCGCACCAATAGCGAATCAGCTCAAAATTGAGTTGTTCCTCTGAGTATTTAGTGTGTGTTTGGTGTGTGAGAGAGAGAGAGAGAGAGTGAGAGAAAGACAGAGTAGTAGCCTGAATGGACTAAATTTTTGATCTGGGAATTAACATTTTTATTCGAATCATGCCCCAATTATTTCAAAAAAGTTTCACAACACCCCCACAAGATACAAACATAGACGGTTCTCACCCTTATGGTTCTGCAAAAATGGTAATAACGCCAACCTTTGAAGTGTTCCCACCATATAGGTCCACGACCATCATGGAAGAGGTAAGAGTAAGTAGTACCTAGAGTCGAACCTTATACCTCTTTTGCGAGCTTGGGTCGGTCACGAACTCAGCTAACTTATTCTTTTTGTCCAATTACGAGCGTAATATATAGGGTCGTCTCTTAGCATGTTAAATGTGAAATTTTGAACAGGACCTCCAAAATTTTGGGGCCCAAATTTACATGTGTTTAGGACCTTTTTATCGACCTATGTAAAACTATAGCCGAAATTATTTAGGTTCAAACCATTACTTATTTGGTTTTAGGTTCAAATCAGTAATGGTTTAGGTTTAGTTTCAGATTGTTAATCGTTATAGGTTTAACCCATTTTTATTCTTAACATATATCATATGTCATCTCATTTATGCAATGTAATCAAAAGTTTTGGATGTAGCAGGACCTCCAAAAAGATTGGAACGTCCATGGTAATATAGCAAACGCAACTTTGTTTTTGCAAGCTTGAGAACTTCCCCTAATCTGCTATAAGCAGGTCAAACTTATCCACCAGCTAATGGGCTTAAACATTATTTTACATTAGAAAAACAAAATGTATGTAAAATCATTCGAATTCATAATTTATTTTCCAATTTAAAATAAGAGGTAAATACATAACAATGTGCATGGTATAAGAAAGAAAAAATAATTTCATAAAAATATGGAGTACGGACATTTTCTCTTCAGATATTTATTAATTTTTATGTTATAATTTTTCAACAACAAAATAATTCACCACCGAATCTTTCGAGATCGAGATTCAAAGACATGTTTATGGACATATCATGTATAACTAGCTTTCAAAACTAATGACTTCAGCATCTTCAACAGAGCCTGAAACCAACAGATCACAATACTGTGACAAAAGAGTTAAATATGCAAGCGACCAACAACTTAAAGCATGTAGTATTATCCATGTATGCAACACATTTTTGAAGTATGTCCACATTGTGTAGATATACACTAGATTAGACGATCCAAATAGTAAAATTTCCCATCGGAAAAGACATAAAAGATGTATTTTTATGGTTACTTGTTCTGCAAAAGATATATCCCCCATTAATTTTATATGGTTTCACCGCATTACGAAGGATGTGTGAGAAAATGAGTTAAGATGAGAAGTGTTTTCACTTTTAATGTTAAAACCACCCATGAATTGCGCTTAAGAAAAGAATTGATTTAGTGGTTCGCTCGATAAGGATTGATCTGGTCTTACCCTTCTCACTAAGACGTTCGTTCTCACAGGAACCAAACCCTTCACTGCCTTGCCATAAATCAGGATTTCTTTGTTCAGTTATTCAGTGCTTCAGTTTCAATAATAGATTGACTTCTTCCAGCCCCGTCAGAAAACCGCTTATTTGAATCCATAAACGGTTAGTAAATTTGCTGACTCAACATGCCTTTGCCTCTTCCCTCAAAAAGCCAAACTTTTTTTCAAGTCTGAAATGTGTATGATAATTCAAGTTGATTCAAGAAGCAACCATAATCAGGTGCAGGTAACCATTCTTTCTTGCCAGATAGTTCAAATCCTTTGGAAAACAACGGACAAATTCTTGGAGGCATAATTACAAACATATGGTGTGCACCAAGAAATGCACATGAACAGTGAGTAGTGCGTCGTAAAAACTAAAGAAATCCATCAAAATAGAGAGGAAGAAAGTACCGATTTATAGACGGAGACCGTATAAACTCCAAATCGAGAAGCTCAATAATCAGCATAGTACTTGGTATATCGCATAGCTTCTTTGTTATGTGTTGAAAATTTATACGATAATAGTTGATAGTTTATGAGCATACCAAGTGAACATTAATCTTGGGTGGATAATTTAAAAGGTTAAAAAGTATAGGGTGTTATATGTACTAAAGTGAAATGTAAGGGGTGAAATGGAAAAACAGAGATTATTGAGATGGCATGGAAAAGGGATTTTGTCTGGCATGCATGACAGAAAATCAGAGTCGGACCGCATTTTTGTGGTTTTAAATTTTTTTAGGGAGGGATATTACTGGTGGAAAATAAATAAATAAATAAACGCAAATACAATTAATTTAATCTATATATATATATATATATATATATTTTATTTTCTTATTATAAATTAAGTGCCTTTTTTATCAAATAAGATTTGTCTTTTTGTCATTTCTTTTATAATTTTGTACATCTTGGTTTTTAAGATTAGAAGGGTATTTGCGCAATACAACGAGATAAATCTCGATTTTAATGTTTAGTTTTTATTATTTATCTCTATCGATATAATACGATTTTATGTGGTTTTGAAAAAGCAATAATGTTCTTATTTTTGAATGAAATGTAAATTTGAATATAGCATAAAATTTTGAAAAAAATAAACCGATATTAGTATAAAATTAACTGTTTAATAGTTCTCGTTTTTTTAGTGTAACTTCTTTAATTCAATTTCTTATTATAACTTAATTTAGATTTAATAACAAAGTAATTTAGTTTTGGTTTAATAATATAAT
>NC_037538.1:12533890-12535452 GCF_001531365.2 Cynara cardunculus var. scolymus | reverse complement strand
TTTAATAATATAATGGATGTTGAAATCTTTAAAATAGAGAATATACTAAAAGTTAAACATAATAATTGTTTTTTAGAGGTTTTGATTTTTGAACTTATTTTAAATAAATTACAAAAAAAATCTATTAACAATACTTTTAAAAACTAAATCAACAAATATAAAAATGGAACCCAAAAGCAAAACTTTAAAAAAAAACACCTTTTAAGAGCTTGTAATTGTAAAAGTCAAAAAGTAGTGATTTTTTGTATAAGCTTTTTCACAAGGTTAGTAGAGTTTTTCATTTTTTTTAGGGTTAAATACATGAAATAGTAATCTATTTTTATAAATTTTTTTATTATAATATTCTATTTTTGTTTTTTTTTATTACAGTAATGTACTTTCAAATTATTTTTTATTAAGGCATTGTACTTTAAAAAATCTACCTATTATAGCAATGGATAACCTGTTACCTTTTAAACCGGTTAACCTCTTTGATTTTTTTTGCTTGTGTGGCTTTAATGAGGTGATGTGGATAACACATCATTTTGATGACTTAATTAAAATTAAAATTAAAATTAAAACCTATTGCAAATTATTATTAGTGATTTTCATTTTTCATTGCTATGATTTAAAAAACATTTAACTTTTTTGACTTTTTCTTATTAAATTGCATGCAAATTAAATATTTTAGAGTAAAATATTTCTTAAATAAATATGCTACATTATTTTTTAGATATATTTTGTTTGTAAAAAAGGTAACACTTCTTATTTTATATTGTTAAAAAAATACATATATTTTAAAATTCTCTCTAAAATATTAACGAAATAAATTGTGTTCTACAATTTTTTAATATTGTTATATTAATAAATAATTCAAAAAAATCTAATTTATTTAATGTATTTATACGTCAAGTAAAATTGTTTGAACAAATATAATATATTTTTAAAAGATAATATTTTTTTGGTAAAAAAATAACAATTCTTATTTTTTTATATCAAAAAAACATTTTTTTTAAATATTAGTGTGAAAAGTTATCTTCTACTAGTTTTATTAATATTGGTATATTAATGAATAATTTAGAATTTTGTTAAATAAGAACTAGTAAATGCTATAATAAAATAATTTTGACAAGAACAATGTTGTAATAAGAAAGTCACATCACTATAGTACATGTGGACAGCCTACATGGACAATGAGGTGGCATGGAAACTTGGAATAATAGGTAAATTTAAATTAAAAGGTTACTCAATGCTATAATAGGTAAATTTTTCAAAGTACAATGTTCTAATAAAAAATAGTTTGAAAGTATATTGTTGTAATAAGAAAAACTGGAAGTACAATGCTATAATAAAGAATTTTATAAAAGTAGATTGCTATGTTGTGCATTTTGCCCATGTTTATATTGTATTTGATTATGTTTATTTGCAATTAATTACACGAATTCAGATATGGAGTTTTAATTATTTGTACTTACGCACAATCTACTTGTAATTTTGAGTTTTAATATGCATTAATAAACATTATTTTATGCATAAAAATTAGTTTTTAAGAGTTTTTGTCAAATGCTTTATAATATAGTATA
>NC_037538.1:12521635-12533871 GCF_001531365.2 Cynara cardunculus var. scolymus | reverse complement strand
TAAAAACACATATTTTTAAAAAAAATATTAGCGAGATAAGTTATCTTCTACTAGTTTTATTAATATTGGTATATTAATGAATAATTTAGAATTTTTTTAATTCATTTAATATATTTATTAAATAACATGTAAAATATCTAAATATTAAAATTAAAAGTATATTGTTAAATAAGAACTAGTAAATGCTATAATAAAATAATTTTTACAAGAACATTGTTGATTTGTTGTAATAAGAAAGTCACATCACTATAGTACATGTGGACAGTCTACATGGACAATGAGTTGACATGGAAACTTGGTATAATAGGTAAATTTAAATCAAAAGGTTACTCAATGCTATAATGGGTAAATTTTTCAAAGTACAATGTTCTAATAAAAATAGTTTGAAAGTACATTGCTGTAATAAGAAAAACTGGAAGTACAATGCTATAATAAAGAAATTTATAAAAGTAGATTGCTATTTTGTGCATTTTGCCCTTTTTTATTAACCTGGATATTCAATCCGTTATGCGAACCGACTAATCCCAGGGCTACCACATGTTTTGCAGATAGCTCGGAGTCACCGCATTTTAACCTCCGTGGCCACAAGAGGATTTTTATTTCTCCTTGGATTTGAACCTGAGACTTCCTGACCTTTTTTAGTTTTATCATGGGATGTTTGAGATTGTTTGTTTGAATCAACTTATACTTTTCTTTAAAAGTTTTTATCAACTTATTATAAGTTATAATGGTTTAACTTCTTCAAAAACTTTTTATTACCGGTTTGGCACCGATATAAGTTGTTTATCCAAACACTCAAAAGTACTTAGTATCGATGTTACACCAGAATAAGTCAATAAATTATTTTAAAAGCAACCCCAAATACCCCCTATAATCAACTCATTGCTAACTCAACAATTAAAAATCTCTATACATTCTTGATGTACTAGAAATCTTTCATATGTCTTGCAACTTTTAATTTATGTTATTTTATTGTTTTTTATATAACTCTGTATATCTGAAGTTAAATTAAAATATATATTTATATATTGATTAATTACATTTTATAGATATTTCTTTATTTTATTTTAATATAAGTACTTATCATTTTAAATTTTTTTTATTTCAATATCATCAAATTACCAAAAAAAAATACTATTAACTTGTGAAAATGTTAAAATAATGAGATTAATTGGGTAAATAGTTGGAACAAAAAAACCGATGAGACTCATTGACAGAATATTATCAAACAATGACTTAATATTTTTCGTTTTATTCGTATTAGATTACCAAAGCACTATACAAAAACTTGTTCAGTTATGTCCTAGTCGTATGAAACATCAAACAGACACATCATCTGATTTAATCCATTTCAATTCACGTACCAAATGCATTCTAATAGTAAGGGGTCATTTACCCAAATGCTTACCCGATAAGTGCTTAACAATATGATTCAATATTATAATTTGTTTTGATACGTAAGATTTTAGTATATCCAAACATATCGAATGCAACAAGTTACTGGGTAAGAGTTGTCATCCTTACTTACCGAGTAAGACTCTCTACCATTTTCATTACTCTTACCAGGTAAGATTCTTGGTCATTCTCATATTCATCTGATAAGAAAATTTATCCAGTAAACACTTATCAAGTAAATGTTTAGTAAATAGCCTCTAAGGCTTTCCAATTTTTAGTCTGAATATGAAAACCCATAAAAGTGAATAAAACCAAATTCAAAAGCAGCTCGAATCCAAAATTTCCATAATAACCTACTTTGTTGCATAACGTAATTCAATCCAAGACATCCATCACATTCAAACTTCGGTCTTATCAATTCAAATTCAAGTACAAATTGAAAACCACAACTTGAATCAGATTTAAATATATGAATTACAACTAAAATGGTAGTCGTGTAATGCACCGAGATACATCTCAATTTTAATGTTTTATTTTATTCTTTGTCTATATCGATGTTATAATACGATTTTATGTGTTTTTAAGAAAACAATAATGATTTTATTTTTGAATAAAATAAAATTTTGAAAAAAATATATCAATGTTAGTATCAAATCAACTATCTAAAAGTTTTCATTTTTTATGTAATTTCTTTAATTTATTTTTATGATAATTTAATTTAAGTTTAATAATGAAATAATTTATTTTTTGTTTAATATTATAAATTTTATAAAATAATAATTAAATATTCTGTTAGAATTCAATGATTATCTTAATTATATTTTAGATTTTTTATATTTAACATGAGATGTTTATCCTGTATTTGATTATGTTTATCTGCAGTTAGTTACACGAATTCATATATGGAGCTTTAATAAGTTGTACTTACGCATAATCTACTTGCAATTATGAGTTTTAAGTAATATGCATTAATAAACAGTATTTTACGCATAAAAAAATGGTTTTTAAGAGTTTTTATTAAATGTTTTATAATATAGTATAGATTAAAGATTTTAAACAAATTATTTAAAACTGAAAAAAAAGATTCTCTCTTTTTTTTTTTTTCCTTCAATAGAATATAAAACAGGAAAAACATGTGTAAGATTTCTCAAAATTTAAAGAATCTCTCCAATGATATACAGAGAGAAAAAAAATAATTTTTTAATATTATTTCACAACTAAATTTAGAAGTTTTTTGGGATATTTTAAATATTAATTAAAAATAATTAATTTTGAAAATTTTAAAATATAAAACTAATAAAATTAAATGTAATATCTATTTTTTTTAGAAATTATTTAAAAACAGTCCGCCAAAATCAGGAAAATGTTCAAAGGTTCTCAAATGGGCATGTCTTGTAATTTAGACTGGAGGATTTTGTCCACATGTAACAAAATTATTGGCGAACCACATGATGTTGTTGGGCCCACACATTCATTTTAAAATGAAATAAAGTATTTAAAATGTTTGAGGAATGTTAGATGGCCACCTTTTAGTCTTTTATTTAATTGCATGCACCTTAAATACATAATTGTTATTTAAATTTACTACCGTTTTAATTTATTAAAAATATATTGATAGTTACATGTTCTTTTTTTATTATATATTAATTATTTATTTAGTTTAGTAGTATACTGCAAATGTGGTCATTGTTTGTAATGCTTTTGGTCCCTACATTTTGATATTACAGTTTCACTATTGTGGTGTGTAAAAACGACCGGGTTTGATCCCTGACTCTAACGGCCGTTAAAAATACCTGTTAGATAGGGGTTTCTCGGTCTTTTTCCAGATTTCGTCACTTTTCTTCAAAAATAATTATATTTAATGAATATATATTAAATTAATTATTTTATAGTGTGTGTGTATGTGCACACAAAAGCAATGTCCTAGATATGGAGTCTTGGATCATCTCATCGACTACCACAACATCTTTGTCGGCTACCATGGTCGCCCCAACACCTTTGCTGGCCAAAACATAGCCTCCTTCTCCCTATACCTTTCTCTGCATTTCACAGTGGTTGGATTTCAGTTGTACACTGTTATTTTAACCATCTCTGCCCCCAATCAATCTTGCTTGCAACTTTTTTTTCAATCACTTATGAACACAAATAAACAAAACCCCAAAAACCTTAAAGATGACGCTTCTAATGTTGGAGAATGATGTGGTCGTGTTTCTCATTTGTGAATAACCGGCAAACTTCACAAGATGAAAGAATTACGCAGAAACCATCAAAGTAGAAATGAACATTCTACAATGTCCCTTTGTTCTTCGGTGAAACCAATCTTCAGCGCCTCTTTGTTCTCTATCTATCTGCTTTGTGTCAATGGCGACCACTGCCTAGACTGACGCCCCTTTGTTCTCTCTCTGTCTCTCCTTGTGCTTGATGGCGACCACCCTTCGTCTCTTCGTATTCTCGACTATTGTTGGTGTTTGAGCCACCAAAACCCACTTCATTGTTCTTGATTATTGTAGTTGTGACCACTAAAACCTACATGGATCATAAAACCAACCTGTTGTTCTCGATTAAGGTTTGGAAATGGATTTAGGTTATATTTTGATCTTGATTTTAGATTTGAATTACGGTTCATTGATTGTTGGTTAAATTTGGATTTTGATTATTTGTATTTTCAATTAGGGTTTGCATTTGGGTTGATTTTGATTTTTGAGTTTGGATTTTAATTTTGATTTTGGATTTGAAGTTTGGCGGGAGAAGATGACCGGAGATTTAGCCAGAGAAGTTACCGAGGGTGTGGTCTATGTAATTTACATATCTATTTAACAAATAAAAATGAGACATAAGTGTAAAAAGACCGAAATACCCCTTGTTTGATGGGACTTTTTAACAATCTTTGAAGTCAGAAACCAAATTCAATCGTTTTTGCATACTACAATGGCGAAATTGTAATTTCTAAACCGTATGAACCAAAAGTGTTACAAACAATGAACCATAAGGACCAAGTTTGTAGTCTACTCAAAAATCTATAAAAGAACGAAAAATACCACTCATGTAACAAAATTTTATAATGGTTGTCAGAGAAAAGGGCCAAATCTGAAAGCTTTTACAAACACATCTTGTAATTTTAAAACTGAAGAAAAGAAGATTGTTATTTTTAACAAACCACATGGACCAAATTTGTAGTTATTGTTTGGCACCGGTATAAGCAGTTTTATTTTTCCTCTTCCAAACACTAGCATTTAGCTTATCACTCGATGTCAGACTGAAATAAGTCAAAAAACACCTAAAATAAGCAATCATAAACACCCCATAAATCAATTTTGTTATAATATACATGGTTACTACTTACTACGTTACTACCATTTATAAAGAACATATGATGGTTACATGCTATTTTTTATTATCATATTATTTTAATATTATATTTAATTGCAACATGTATGGTAACAATAGATTTATCATGACATATTTTTTTGTTGTTATGGTAAAATTTGGAATAATTGTCTGCATTGAATTAACGTCTGTTGTTTTTAAGGATTTGGATTTGAAGGAATTTGGATTGTAATGAATTTGAAATCTTAGTATGTTTGATTTGCAGGATTTATAATGGAAATGGATTTCATTAATATAAAAAATTTATGGGAAAAAATATTATAAATAGCTAAAAAAAAAATAATTGAATTACATTTTTATTAATCGATTATTACAAAATAAATGTTTTTAATATTTCTTAATACCTTATTGGATACAATCTTACAAAATCCCGAGCACTCTATAAGGATTTCAAAATCCTATATTTTAAGGATTTCAATCAAGTCCAGGGATTTCAAATTCGAATAATTCAACAAACCAAACATGGGATTGAGATGGATTTGAAATGCAAATCCCACCAAATTCATTTCATTTCTTCTAACCAAACAGGACCTTGGTGGTAGGCTCGTAATTTATTTTCTTTTTTAATAAAAAAACAAAAATATATTAATCGATTGACGGTTGATTATAAATCTAGAACTGATAAGATTAACTTGGATGGAAATGGCTTTTCATATCAAATGAATTTCTTTGATAAATTTAGGCGTTTAAAAAACGTTGGACCATTTAAACTGGTGGAATTTTGGCAGTTTAAGCGATATGGCGGTCCGGTCCAACCTGAAAATAGCCAAACCTTCTAGTGCGTGTGTATGTGTGTGTGTGTGTGTATGTATGTATGTATGTATGTATGTATGTATGTATGTATGTATGTATGTATNGTGTGTATGTATGTATGTATGTATGTATGTATGTATGTATGTATGTATGTATGTATGTATGTATGTATGTATGTATGTGTGTGTGTGTGCAAGCAACCAGATAGACATATGCGTTGTCTTACACCCCAGTGTAGTATACTGCAATACTAAGCAAATAACGTAGGAAATGACGTATCCATTAAAGTTATAAAATAATGAACAGAATCTTCGTAGTAACTATTTGATAGCAAATTAACTCCAAAATCGGATTGATTAATCTTAATTGATGAAATCCGGAGTCTATAAATAAATTGTAATTAGTATGTATACTACATTAAAATTTCTGAAATTATTATTACTGATCAATAAAATAAATATATGTAAAAAGGGAAGTGTGAAATTCTTTTATGGTAAAAAATTCATTTATTTCAATTATTTTGCAAGAACAAGAAGAAAACAGAGAATTTGTTGAATCTCAAGTAGTTAGTTTCACCAATAAGATACGGAGACTTACTTCACAGTTGGAATTGCACAAAAAAGACTATTTATCTCAGAGAGATATGTGAAGAATCCTGAGAAAACGTCAACGGTTGTTGGTTTATTTACCAAAAAAATAGAGTGCGTTATAAAAAATTAATAGGACAATTGGATATTCGAGAGAGAAAAACTTGTTAATTTGAAAAATTAGTTTGAATTATTCGCTAAAAGTATGATGAACTTCTCTTAGCTTTCAACAATCATGGAAGAATGAATTTGGAAACTTATACCATCTATAAGAAAAGACTTCATGATGGTTAATATGGGACCTCACCACCCATCAAGGCATGGTGTTCTTCGACTCATTGTGACTCTAGACGGTGAGATGTTATTGAATGTGAACCAATATTGGGTTATTTACACAGAGGTGTGGAAAAAAAATTGCGGAAAATCGAACAATTATACAATATCTGCCTTATGTAACGCGTTGAGATTATTTAGCTACTATGTTCACAGAAGCAATAACTGTAAATGCACAAGAGCAATTAGGCAATATTCAAGTGCCTAAAATGGCCAGTTATATCATAGTCATTATGTTGGAGTTAAGTCGGATAGCTTCACATTTGTTATGGCTCGGGCCTTTTATGGCAGATATCGGGGCACAAAATCCTTTCTTCGATATTTTTCGAGAAAGAGAATTGATATATGACCTATTCGAAGCTGCCACCATTATACGAATGATGCACATTTTTTTCGTATTGGAGGAGTCACTGCTGATTTACCTCATGGCTGGATAGATGTTTGGATTTTTGCAATTATTTTTTAACAGGAATTGTTGAATATCAAAAGTTTATTACACGGAATCCCCTTTTTTAGAACGAGTTGAAGGAGTAGGCATTATTGGTGGAGAGGAAGCAATAAAGTGGGGTTTTGTCGGGAGCAATGCTACGAGCTTCTGGAATACAATGGGATCTTCGTAAAGTTGATCATTATGAGTGTTACGACGAATTTGATTGGGAAGTCCAATGGCAAAAAGAGGGGGATTCATTTGCTCGTTATTTAGTAAGAATCAGTGAAATTATTGAATCCATAAAAAATATTCAACAGGCTTTGGAAAGAATTCCGGGAGGGCCCTATGAAAATTTAGAAATCTGCCGCTTTGATAGAGTAAAAGATAATGTATGGAATGAGTTTGACTATCGATTCATTAGTAAAAATCCTCTTCAACTTTTGAATTGTCAAAGCAAAAACTTTATGAGTCGAAGCACCAAAGGGATAATTGAGAATTTTTCTGATAGGAGATAAAGGTGTTTTTCCTTGGTGATATAAAATCCGCCCACTGGGGTTTATTAGTTTGCAAATTCTTTCTAGGTTCATTAAAAGAATGAAATTGGCTGATATTATGACGATATTAGGTAGTATATATATATATATATATATATCATTATGGGAGAAGTTGATCGTTAAATTGACAATTGATCCAACAGAAGTACAAACTACCAATTCCTTTTCTAGATTGGAATCTCTTTTTAAAAGAGGTCTATGGGATCATATGGATGCTTATTTACTCCTATATTAGGAACCATAATAGGTGTACTATTTATTGTTTGGTTAGAAAAAGAAATCATTGCGGAACAACGTATTCGCCTTGAATATGCAGGACCTTCGGGAATTCTTCAAGCTCTAGCAGATGGTACCAAATTACTTTTCAACGAGAATCTTCTTCCATCTAGGAGATACTCATTTATTCAGTATTTGACCATATATACCAGTCATATCAATTTTATTAAGTTATTAGTAACTCATTTTGGTTATCACCTTGTTCTGGCCGATCTCAGTATCGGTGTTTTTTTTATTGATTGCTTATACACACACACACACACACACACATATAAGGTTGAGTTTCGATGAGAAAAAAAGAGGTTAAAATGAAAACTATAAGAATTGATCTCCATCCTTGGATGCATATTAAGATGAAATGCACCAAATAAATCCCCGTATCAAGAGTAATTCATGTGTGAGTTTGAGATTAAAGGTGATCAATGATCCAAATTTCTTTTTGCACTTTTTACATGATCATTCACACACACACACACACGTATATATATATATATATATTGATATAATAATAATGCATATATATTAATTGTTTTTTAAATAAAAATGAAATAAATAGAAAAGACCAAAATATCCTCTAAGTTAACTTGTCTATTTAACAAAATTTAGTTTGAGGGGTCAAAAGTGAAACAAAATGACAATCACAGTAACCAAAAGTATAATTAATTTAAAAGAGGGACGAAACTTGATAGTACGTGATAATCACATGGACTGAAAATGTACTTTACTCTATATATAATAAAGAAGATAAAAAATATAAAAGAAAAGATTTAATGGTACATGTTTATTCCATGTAAATATTATAAAAATATGATAAAGATGAGAGTGAAGATTTGTTTAATCCCTTTCATGTGCAAATATTATAAAAATATGATATTTTAAATTATTTGAGAGTTGTTATCATGAATGTGAAAGATACCATTAACAGACAATATGCTAAACTTTGTGTCTCATAATAATAATTTTTTTTATTATTTTTGTATTAAAATAGATATAATTAAATTTATATATCTATATTATATTATAAAGTTTCTGATAAATGTTTATCATTTTTTATTCATGGATATTGTTTATTGATGTATATTATCTAAAATTTAAGATTACAAGTAATTATATATAAGTACAACTTATTAAAACTCTACTTTTGAGTTCGTGTAATTAACTGCAGATAAACATAATCAAATACGTGATAAACATCTTATTTTGAATATAAAAAATTTAAAATATAATTAGGATAATGATTGAGTTACAACAAAATACTTAATTAATATCTTTACAAATAATTATATTAAAACCAAAGATAAATTACTCAGTTATTAAATCTAAATTAAATTATAATAAAAAAGTTAAATTAAAAAAATTATACAAAAAATGAGAATTTATACATAGTTAATTTGATATTAATATAGATATTTTTTTTTCAAATTTGTATTTTATTCAAAAATAGAAACACTATCGTTTTCTCAAAATTACATAACACCGTATTATATCGATAGAGACAAAGAATAAAACAAAATATTAAAATCGAAATGTATTTTGCTGCATTGCACAAGTATCATTCTAATATATAATAAATATTATATACGTTTAATATAAAAATTAAGGAAAAATAAAAAATGACTAAAAATACTTTCATTTAATTGAAAAAAGACTTAAAACATATATTAGTATGATGAACGAAATTTGTTGAAAATTACGGTCTTTAGGGACGAGAACCATTAAATAGACAAATGTTAGCGACAAAATACAAGTTTTACTCTTAAAAGAATTATTCTAACTCTAATATATTTTTTATTTTGTATTTTTTTCAATATTAATTATATTATCGAATATTCAGTAGATTTAAGCCAAAAAAGCATTAAATAAATTTGGTATAAAAATGATAACACATAAAATTTTATCGGAGAGAACGAAAAAAACAATTTCTCCTTTTTTCGACTTTTAGTTTTAAAGAATTTTCTAAATTTAATAATTTTTGGTATAATTTCTTTTATTTTTCCTATTTTACAATGTTTTTAGAAAATCTATTGAATTACCGTAAACTAATATTATAAATAGAAAATGCAGCAAAGGTGGCAACGATGATGCATGGAATTGGGTGATCGAGTGAGGGTACAAAATTATGGCTTGATAACAAAATACATCTAATATAATATTGGAAAATTTATTAAAATATTCATTTTTTAGGGTTGGTTTTACCTCTTAGTCATTTTCTCTTTAACTTTACCAAAATAGTTACAGGTCCGCAACAACCCAGGTCCGTAATTGCACATACATAAATACCAAGAAACAACTTCAATTACCAGTATGTACAGGTGCATACCGTTCAGATAAACAGTTATCAAAGTGTTCACCAGTTTTTTTTTTGTTTTTTTTAGTTTTTTCCCTGAATCTCTCTATATTTATTATTAAATGATAAATATATTTTGATTTTCAATATTGATAGTTTATATAGTGACGATTCATTATAATTTATATTTTAAAATAGATCGTTATTTACTAAACGGGTTCCATGAACCCGTCAGGGATTCATTCCCCTCGAAAACCGCGGGGGATTAATTAAGGCGGGGTTGGGGAAGGGTAGGGGGGTTAAACGAGGGTCAGGGACGGGGGATGTATTACCCGCTCAATACCCACCCCATTTCCATCCTAGATACAATCCGGGTTTTAAATTGAACTCGAAATAAGACCTAACTGGACCTTAACTAATCCACGGGCTAATTGAAATTGTTAAATTCCAATTATAACCTGATGTATTGATCTAACACTGTCTCTAGACCCGTTGGCAGATTCACAGCAAAGGGGTAGGGGACATAGGCCCACAACAAACCTCAAGAGTAGTTTATTTGTATTTTTATTTTTGTTAACGTAAAACTATTAATAGACACGGAACAAATAAAATTTAGACTCAATTCTAATTCTTGTCATCTCATTTAGAACTCTTGCTTGAAGGAGTCATTACTTGATCAATTAAACTATAATTTCTCTAACTTTTAAGTGTCAACCCGTTAAAATTCATTTTATTTCTCTTGTTTTGTTTGTTATAATACTAATAAATAAGTTATTTTTATTCAATTAGAGAGGATCTTTAAGCTGAAAACCGAATAACCCAAAATTGTATTGGTTGGAAATCAGATGAAGGAGATGATTTAGTTGGGAATTCTTCAAAATCGGTTTCATTAACCACCCAATGGAACTTGAAATTGATGAAGGAGAAGATTTACTTGAAAATTATCCAAAATTGGTTTTGTAGAGATAAACACACAAGTAAGGTAATCAAGATCATCATGGCTACAAATGAGGAGATGGAATCGGTTTTTTTCCCCCAAGTTTAACGCACATAAATTTATGAGTGAGTTGTGGATTTGGTCTCTGTGGTTTTTGATATTTTTTATTATTGTGAATTTAGTCTCTGTGTTATTCGATTTGTCTTGACCATGGTCCCTATGACTAACGTCTCCGTTAACTACGTTAAATTAAGAACCGTTTTAGTTTTTTTGCCTAATTTTTGTTTTCTCCCTATAAATGAAGAACAACAATATAGGTGGAGGTTCAAACGAGAATACGAGAAAACCCTTCTCACATGTGATAATACGCGTAAGGGACCCTGTGATGTGCGGACGACGTGTTTTACGACTTAGGCCGCGCCAAAGGTTGTCTGTGTCTATGATTTAAGCATTACATGTGATGGTTTTGATGGATTATAGTATCATATCAACAACACCTTCATCACATGTGATAATACTTGTGAGAGGGCTTAGTGGTGTAAGGGAGACTTGACCCGCAACCAAGATCGCATCGAAAATCGTCCACGTCTCTGATTTAGTATCACATGTATATCATATGTGATAAAATAATAGTATCACATGTGATTGTCTATAGTAAAAAAATGTTTTTGCGTTCTCGTAAAATGAAAGTGTTCTCGTTTGAACATTTTCCTATATGTGTGTGTGACGATATCAGAATAAACATAATATGATATTATTATATGATTTGATTTGTTCAAAAAAACATAAAAAATAATTATATTAAATACGATTTAATTTTATTACAAAGATGAAAAAGATATGGTTTTACTATTTTAATATAATTAAAATTTTAATTTAAACAAATCAAATAACAAAATCATATCTTATTTTAAAAAATGAATACATTTATATATGATTTGGTTTGTTTAAATTAAAATTTTAATTATGTTAAAGACGATTTAACTTTATTGTTTTTTCTTTATCATTGCAATAAACAAATATATATATTTTAACACAAAAATCATTGAAATTCACTAAAAAATAAACTACAATTTTATCATCCTAAATTTAGAGTTTCCAATTTTTATTTTATTTTTTATTAAAAAACTCAAAATGAACTATTTAGGTTTTAATCAAATGAACAAAATTGAACAAAATCCTATATAAAATTCAAATTGGATACAAATCCTATATAAACTATTTAATATTAAAATAGAAATTTCAGCGAGATTTTTATATCAAAATAGTTAAAAATATTAAAACAATAAAATTAAAT
>NC_037538.1:12451451-12521616 GCF_001531365.2 Cynara cardunculus var. scolymus | reverse complement strand
GTATTTAATATAATTAGTTTTTTAATTTAAACAAATCAAATTATAAAATAATATCTTATTTTATTTGAGTTGATATAATTATATATATATATATATATATATTGTTTTTACTTTTTTATAGAAAAAAATAAAAGAATAAGCAAAAAAGTTAAAATGACCCTTGATTTAACGGAGTTAGCCGAGACGTTAGTCAGAGAGACCATGTCCAAAACAAATTGAATACTACGCGAAAAATCCGTAATAAACATATCATAGGACCCTAGTTACATAAAATATCAAAACACAATGGACAAATCCACAATTCACTCTAAATTTATTTAAAACTTGTTTAAAGCATCTCTAATAAATTCTCCAAAATGAAGTACCTGAAGGTCGCAAGTTCAAATACAATGAGGAATAAAAGTCCCCTTGTGGCCATAGAGGTTCAAATACGGTGAGCCCGAGCTATCTGCAAAGCAGGTGGTTGCCTTGAGATTAGTCAGCTCGCATAGTGGGTTGGATATCTAAGTTAATAAAAAAAAAATCTCCAAAATGAAGATTTTGAGAATTTTGCTCAACAAATTTTTGAAAACCTTCTCCAAAATGGAGAAAGAAGGTGAAATTCTCTAATTATTTTCTATTTTTCCTATTAATAAAGATCTTTGAAGTTAAATGTATAGAAAAGATATTTAATATTTTAATATTATAATTTGTATCGCAATTTTCAAAGTAGATTTTTTTTTATTAAAAATGAATATAAATTTTCTAGATGTTTAGATTTTCCATGTTTTGAAGAATTTGTTATAGATACCCTTTAACATCTTGAGGAGCGTTTGGTTTGCAGGATTTCGACAAAATTCGAATAATTTGAAATGATCAATTTCATTGATCAAATTCCATTCAGGTGTTTGGTTTACCTATGAAATGAAATTGAATTTCACATGTTCCACTATTTATGGATTTGGTCATCCTATTTTCTTAAAAAGATAAAACTGTCCCATCTTCCCTAATTGATCCGACCATCGTTGACCACCACCAATCTGAGCTATCGCCAACCAACGTCGACCACCACCGATCTGAACCACCGTCGGCCACTATCGATCTGAATAATCGCCGACCACCATTGATCTGGAACAACCGTCGGGCATCACTGATCTGAACCACCGCCAACCACCAGCAGCCTGGACCACCGCCAACCATCACCAATCTGAACTACTGTCAACGACCATCAATCTGAACCACCATCGGACACCACCGATCTGTACCATTGTCGACCATCACCGATCTGAATTGCCACCGACCACCACCGCTCACCATCGATCTTAACCATCATAGTTGGATTTCAATTTAAATGTTTTGGAGAAGGACATTTACTATTGTTTCTTTCAAATTCAAAAATTATATATACCAAACTTACAGATTTTTCAATTCTTTTGACAAATTTCATTCAGATACCTATCAAGTAAACATGGTCAAATATAATAACTTCAATTTTTTCAAAATCAATTTTCTTTGACAAATTATATTCATTAAAAAACATCTGCGAATCAAAGGCTTCCTAATTTTTAAATTTCCTCGTATCAAAGGCTTATCCATACCCGACTAGGGTTTTCTTTTTTTAGAGTTACAAGCCCTCCCTCCCCCCCCCAATATCCGTTTACGATTTGCCTACGACGGAGGAGCTCCGCCGACTATACGACAACTCCCTTCCTGTACCCCAAATTCAGGCCTTCAACCCCATACTCGATCGTTCAAATTGATTCAGATCTTTTCTTGTCTCTGTAAAAACCTCGAATCAAATCATGGCATCCCGAGAGGGAGATCCTGCGTTAGGTTATTTGACTCGTAAGGAAACCGAGGTTAAGCTTCCCCGACCAACTAGGGTGAAGAACAAAACCCCTGCTCCTATCCAAATCACAGCCGAACAGATTCTGCGGGAAGCACGAGAACGCCAAGAAGCTGAAATCCGACCACCGAAGCAGAAAATCACCGACTCCACAGAGCTCGCAGACTATCGGCTCCGTAAACGCAAGGAATTCGAAGACCTAATTCGGAGAGTGAGGTGGAACAAGAGTGTCTGGGTGAAGTATGCCAAGTGGGAGGAGTCACAGAAGGATTTTAATCGAGCTAGGTCGGTATGGGAACGAGCTCTTGATGTCGATTATAGAGATCATACAATGTGGTTGAAATACGCTGATGTTGAGATGAAGAATAAGTTCATCAACCATGCGAGGAATGTGTGGGATCGGGCGGTTACTTTGTTGCCGAGAGTGGATCAGTTGTGGTATAAGTATATTCATATGGAGGAAATGCTTGGCAATGTTGCAGGTACATGAATCATGTTTATGACTTTACTTGATATCATAATGCTTATTAGGTTCATATCCTGGTAAAGTTATCATTACGTTTGGTTTATAGTTTTCACAAAGATAAAAGAATTGAAAATACTTGGCAAGTCTGAAGGTTGTTCTATCAAACCTTAGCTTGTCATGTGTCTTATGAATGGGGTGTATAAGTATTAAAATTGAAATATTTAATATACGAAATGGAAAAGGAGTTATAAAACAAGATGACACATTGACATCAGAAGACCATGATGTAGAAGTAGCTAGCTTTTTTACACAAAATTCATGGTAAACGATAACTGCCAGCATTGGAACTTATCAATGACTAATCGTTGCAAATGCAGAAGTAATTGAGACAGTCCATCTTTCTTTGATTCATTAGTTCCCAATAAATAGGCATACAAGAACTCCTACCCTGAATTCAGCTTTTGCACTACTTTGACCATCACTTGCTGCTTCTTACTTCTCCATGTTACTAAATTTTCCCACACAAATGTACAATAGGCTGATGTAGGTCTTCTGTTTTCTGCACATGCTGCCCAAGCGGGATCTGTAAAGAGATCTACCTGCCTGTTCTGATATTTGGAGAAGAGAATTCATTTGCCAACGCTCCTTTTGAGGCAGTGAAAGATCTTGTTCATTGACTTGAGATGATCTTTTGAAGGACTATGCATGAACTGACTTACCAGTCCTACTGCATACACAATCTCAGGACACCTGTGAGCTAGAAGATTAGTTTACCAACTTGCTTTTGGTATTTGGTTTTGTTGGCAGGGATCTCTTTAGCTCCCTTTCTAATTTGTGATTTGGATCAATGGGTGTGGATATAGGCTTGCAACCAAGAAGGCCTAATCTTTTTAGTAGATCCAACATGCACTTCTATGAGAGAGAACAATTGCTTTTGATGATCTTGCCACTTCCATTCCCTGGAAATACTTGAGATTTCCCAATTTTTTTAATTTGAATTGTTAAGAATGTTTTTCAAGTTGGCTAGTTCTATTTATCACTTCTTGTCATTAAAATATGAACATAAAGAATTAAGATGACCATTTTACCTCTTGTTTTATGTTTGTAGAACATGGTGTGATTTAACTGTGCTTGCTTGTAGTTCTGTTCTATCATGGTCTTTGTGAACCTACCAAACCAGGCTCATGAGAACTATTTGAGTCTGTACATGGCCTTCTTCAACCTACAGAGTCTTCCGGATGTTGTCATTGTGAAATTCTAGAGGGTATTTGTATAAACACTTCCTTCTCTTGAGCACCCTTTAAAACACATTTTGACATCAAATTGCAACAGAGGCCAATCTGAATTAGCAACTAATGGAAGTAGAAGTCGGATTGTATTAAATTTTGCTACTAAGGAAAATGTTTCTTCATAGTCTAGACGATATGTATGAGTGAATCCTCTAGCTACAGGTCTATCTTTGTATCTCTCCAACCCGGCCATCAACTTTGTATTTGACAGAATATTCACTTGCTATCAACAATGTGTCTTCTTTTAGGTAAAGTGGTTAGCTCTTAAGTCACATTTTTTATTGCCCTCATTCTTCTAGTACTGCCACTTTCAACTATGGAACTTTTAGAGCTTCTTGTATAGAACTAGGAATTTCATTATTTGTTATATTGCTATATTGGTGGAAAAGGCTCTAAACCTAGGAGACAATTTGTTCCACGAGACATAATGTGACAAAAAGTGTTTAGTAAATACCCAGATTCCTTTTGTGAGTGCTATGGATTCATTTAGATTACTCTAACTTGACTTAACAAGCACTTTGGGGTCTGTAAGGGTTGATTCGTTTTTTTTCAATGTTACAAGAAATTGGACATACATTACCTCGACCCTTGCTTGACGCAAATGGAGGCATTGTTTAGTCTGGAGGGGGCTCAATGCCTTTCCATTTTTAAATCTTGAGTAAATCCAAAATTCACTAGTTGGAGCCACAATAACAGTAGTTTTTGGATCTTTATGGGTACGAATTTTGTTGCCTGCATATTCATCATTAGATTATTTAGTTTGGTTCAACTCATTTGTTTCATGATCATCACCATTTATTTTTTGATTAATGACATTTTCAAAAGTAAGAGTAGCCATAGCATGATGTTCCCAAAATTGATCGTCACATACATTTTCCCCTTCATGATAAGTTTTCCCAGAAAAAGGTTAATCTTCAAAAAAATGCAACATCCATACTTACAAGTTACTACTAGTATTTTACCCGAGCTAGAGTCAAGACATTTATAACCTTTTTGAGTTTCTGAGAATCCTAAAAACACATATATAGTAGCTCTAGGATCAAATTTATTTATCTTGTGGTCATGAATGTGAACAAACACGATGCAACCAAATACTTTAGTAGATAGATTAGTAGAGTTTATATTTTCAAGAAAACAAAACTGAAGTGTTTGTATGAGGGTTTTTAAACTCTTGTTTGGCATTCTATCCATTAGATAGGAAGCAACAGTATAGCCTCTCCCCGGGGTTTCTTAGGAGCATGCATAAAAGACATTAAAGCTCGGACTAGAAGAAGATGTATAATTTTCTTTCAGCAATACCATTTTGTTGGGATGTATTAACACAAGAACTATGGTGCATAATGCCTTCTCCATTAAGGATTGTCCTAAAATGCTATTTAGGAAACCAAATTTAGGTAATTGGGTCTAAATTAAAGCCAAGTTCAGATTTGTTTTTGAATCCATATAATTTTTAATACATATTTGAAGATGAAGATGAAAATGAAATGAGATGATCTTGTTATTAGATTTTTCATTTTGGATTTTTTTTCTTCAAGATAATGATCAAAAGGATGAAGATGAGGGGTATTTATCCATTTTATGTTATTATAAAAACCTTTAGTTAAAAAAGCAAGCAAGAGTACTTTTGTCTAGAAACACTATATTTTTGGCTAGATTTTGCATTTTTGGTCGGGAACGGCGCACTTTCTCTACCTCTATGTGAATGGTATTGCTTGTGGGAGAAAAGGAATAACGGTATGGCCTTTGGTCATTTATTAATAGTGGACCAGCCGGAGGGTGATTACCCCAATAAACGAGAATGAAAGCAAAGAGGAAAGAGAATTAGAGAGGGAAAAAGGACGTGGTCAGAAAATCTTGCTCCATTTAATGCTTGGGATCCCAATTTATTTGGGTTCAGGATCTGGTTTGAGGCTGGAGATGGGACTTTGCCTATTTCAACAGCCATAAGGAATAGGCAGTTCTGTTTACCAACTTAATGACTGATAGTTCCCTTGAAGCAATACGAATCTTCTGTCTTCTGCCATGTAGTATGCTTAAAATTAAGTGTATTATTGTAAAGCTATATTTGTCATCTTACAGAGGCATTGCTATTGATACAAACCAGCGAGTAGTTTCACAAACCGAACCCCCTAGTATAAATCCTTTCAGTTTTGTCTGTCGACATTGTAATTTTCCCACCATTTAGCATTTATCTATGTTTGTGTTCGTGTAAATACATACATCAATCCAAACACATGCACACATTAGCATATTGCTTTTAATTTAGACGTTGGAGTTTACTTGTTTGGCTCCATGCAGCTAGCTTATAATCAATGCCTTTAGCTAAATCTTATGCTCTTTACAGTGTAGTGTATGCATAATCTATATTCAGATATCATTTACCTATTACAGGTGCTAGGCAGATATTTGAAAGGTGGATGAGTTGGGAGCCTGACCAGCAAGCATGGCTTTCGTATATTAAATTTGAGCTAAGGTACAATGAGATTGAGCGAGCTAGGGCTATCTATGAGAGATTTGTGCAGTGCCTTCCCAAAGTCGGTGCTTGGATTCGCTATGCCAAATTTGAGATGAAAAATGGGGAGATTGGCAGAGCCAGGAATTGTTACGAAAGGGCAGTTGATAAGTTGGCAGACGATGAGGAAGCTGAGACTTTATTTGTTGCATTTGCTGAATTTGAAGAGAAGTGTAAAGAAACAGAGAGAGCAAGATGTATTTATAAATTTGCTCTAGACCATATACCAAAGGGGCGGGCCGAGGATCTTTATAGGAAGTTTGTGGCTTTTGAGAAGCAGTATGGTGACAGAGAGGGCATAGAAGATGCAATAGTTGGGAAGAGGAGGTTTCAGTATGAGGAGGAAGTTCGAAAGAATCCCCTTAATTATGACTCGTGGTTTGATTATATCAGACTGGAGGAGAGTGTGGGGAACAAAGAGAGGGTACGAGAGGTTTATGAGAGAGCAATTGCCAATGTTCCTCCAGCTGAGGAGAAGAGATATTGGCAACGATACATTTACCTATGGATCAATTATGCTTTGTATGAAGAGCTTGATGCTCAAGATATTCCTAGAACAAGGGATGTCTATAGTGAGTGTCTAAAGCTGATTCCTCATAAGAAATTCTCCTTTGCAAAAGTTTGGTTGTTGGCTGCTCAGTTTGAAATAAGACAGTTAAATCTCTCGGGTGCACGGGCAGTTCTTGGGAATGCAATTGGGATTGCTCCTAAAGACAAGGTATGGACCGAGATCTTAAGTTATTCATGTTGCATATCCAAGTTTTTTTGTTGCTTTTCTGTGTGAATTTTGGTTTGACCTTGTTGAATATACATGAACAAACAGATTTTCAAGAAGTACATTGAGATCGAGCTGCAGCTTGGTAACATAGATCGTTGTCGGAAGCTATATGAAAAATATTTGGAGTGGTCACCTGAAAATTGCTATGCATGGAGCAAGTATGCGGAGTTGGAAAGATCTTTGAGTGAAACTGAGCGAGCCAGAGCCATTTTTGAGCTTGCAATTGCACAACCTGCATTGGACATGCCAGAGTTGTTGTGGAAGGTAATTACTTCTCTTGAATCTCTTGGTTCATAAACAAATTTCAGGTAAGATGTTTTTATGCCGTTTTAAATAATTAGAACCACAACATTAAGCTTGAAACAAAATAAAACAGGTCTCCTGTTTTATTTTTGTATTCAGAATCTTTTATCTATTTGTTTGTTTGACAGAAATGCTTGATTGTATAAATGAGCATACCAACCAACACAATGTATCTTGAAAGGAACTAGTTATCACGTTGTATTACTGGTTCATAGCAACTAATTGAAATGCTGTAATTTGTTTATGCTTATTCAATGTGATATGATATCCAAGAGCAGCCGCAAAGGACTTTCAAGGCAACTGCAAAACTGCCATGTCACCACTCCCCTTTCACTATTAGAAATTCATCTTGAAAGTGCCATATCATATAGTGGACCCACAACCTTGTATTTTATTAATTTATATATTTGGACGGGTAGCAATTGATGATTAATATAATGTTCACTTTGCATCTTTATTTAACTTTTCTAATCATGCATATATGTTTTTCTTAATTTTATTAACTTGAAATAAAGAAATTATATTTGATATCTTTTTCTTATTAAATTATAAATGTTTAAAATATATATTATAAATTATAAAGTTGTTGATGTGGCAATGTAGACCACTTTTTTGCAATTGCGGGGGTGCTGAGAGAGCAATTGCAAAAGCTAATGTGACACATTTGAAAGTGGTTTTTAATTTCAGAGGTGTAGATGGTCTAACTTCTTATCACTTCTTTGATATATCTATTTGCTCTAAAGAACTGTGTGTATTCCATATTTCAAGCATGCAATGTTGCTTAAATGTTGGAAATATTTGGGACATCATGAATTAGGTATCTATTTAATGCGTGTTGATTACTTGTTGATTTGATACTTGAGTAATATTTGGCTACAATTATGAAGCAATGCAGTTTTTGGTGTTAAGTTCCTTCTGAGTTGCATAATGGTTATTAGATGAGATAACTGAACAATGTGGTACAGCGCCTGTCTTGGTAATCCAAATTTATATCTGTGTGCCATTAGCAATTGGATATCTAAGTCTGGTCATGGTTCTAAAAATTAAGGTGATCAATTGATTGGTTATGCAGAAATTGCATGTACTCTATAATTGTAGAGGATTTAAACTTCACTTTCTTCTTTACAGGCATATATTGACTTCGAGATAGCAGAAGGAGAATTTGAAAGAACTAGACAGCTATACGAGAGACTTTTGGATCGTACAAAGCATTTGAAGGTATGGATCAGCTATGCAAAGTTTGAAGCATCTGCCATGGAAGAGGAAGAACAACATGAAGACCTACCCGAAGATGTCCTTCAAGAGCAGAGACAACTTTGCATTCAACGTGCCAGAAGTAAACATCTAATTTTGTTCCTCAGTTTCTCAATTCTTTTTCAGTAATGATCCTGATATCAAAATGGTTATGATTCTCATAGTTCTTATTTTACTTTTCTGTCAGGAGTATTTGAAAATGCAATCAACTACTATAGGACATCATCCCCTGAGCTGAAAGAGGAAAGGGCCATGTTACTAGAAGAGTGGTTGAACATGGAGAGTAGTTTTGGTGAGCTGGGTGACATCGAACTGGTCCGTGTTAAGCTGCCCAAGAAACTGAAGAAGAGAAGGCAGATAGAAATAGACGACGGTCCAGCTGGGTACGTCAATAAACTTGTTATTATGGTTCTGTTATGTTTTCATTTGCCATATTGCATGTGTTCTCAGTACCTGTTTTTGATTCATTACTTCCTGAGTTTATTCATCTTTTTTAAGGTTGAAATGTTTAGACTTTGCATAATTAGGTTTTACAGAGTTAAAATTCATTTCATTGTAAAATGTAGAATAATACACCTACCAAGACGAAGCTAGCTTATTGAAAAAGTCCCGTTGGTTAACCATAAAGCTATAGCTTTCTGGAACGTTCCAGGGGTTTTGTACAATTTCTTTCCTATATACCCCTTATATTTTTTAATTTATATTTCAAATTTGTTTTTTTGAGTCATTTTACATTATTATTTAGCTTATCAACTAGTTTTTACCAAACATTACTAAATTTATTAGCCATCAACTAGCTTATCAGCTACTATGCCAAACATAGCCATCGTCTGCAGCCAAGATCAACTCTCTGCAAAGTTCTTTTCAATCACTCGATCTGCTGGCTAGGTTATAGGAACCACTGTGAAGAGACCTGATAGTTTTTCTATTATGTGGCTGGAAAAAACTTTGCAAACAATGTATATTTAAATTGAGAAGCTAAAGCTACAACATGCAACCCCAGCTGAATAATAGTCAGATTTAGAACATTTTGTACCAAATTTATATCTTAACTTCCCACAATGCTGGGTTGTTATTGCAATGCTAACTTGGCCTAAAGATTTATTTGATGAAGCACACATCTGGAACAGGCTTGTAGTTGCAGCTTAAAATTAAAATTTTCTGTTTATATTGCACTTTTCTCATGAATATAAGATGCATAGTTTTATGAATCTGTTTGACCATTTATTTAATGCCTTAAATACCCTTGAGCAAGGGGGGCCAAAATCACTAGCATCAATGAGTGAGTAATGATGACAAGAGGTCATTTGAAGTTGAAGTTTTCTTACCATTTTCATAAAACGAAGGAAGTATGTAACGTTTTTACATCCAGGTTGTAAGTAAGTTCAGTTTTTGGCGCAAATCTAACGCATAAATAATTTTGAAAATTGCAGGTATGAGGAGTACATAGATTACCTGTTCCCAGAGGAATCACAAGCATCCAATTTGAAAATCTTGGAGCAAGCATACAAATGGAAAAAACAAAAGATTGCTTCGGATGACGACGACGATGATAATGACGATGATGATGATGATATTGATTGATGGTTTATGTCTCTCAACTTTTTTGGTATTTCCTCTTTAGGTATCTGTGCACTTTCTTTCCCTTTGATTTTGTCCCTAATTTGGATGCAGTCAAATGAATTTGTTTGTATTCATAGTTTCACCCCTTTATAGCCAAACCTACATCTCACATGACTTTTACATTCTTCACCTTTAAACTTCAACCTTTATTTTGCATAATATTTTGTATATTTCTGCATATTTTGTTTTATCAACTATACTCTTTTATCTTCTCAAGATTTGTTTTTGCAGATTCCATATATGACTAACACCAATGGTATTTGTATATTTAGGGGCCGTTTACCAAAAGCTTATCTGTTAAGTTTGTACCAAGTCACTTCTCTTATCTGAGAATATGACAAGGATCAAGAATCAAGAATCTTATCTAGTAAGTGAAAGTAAAGATTTTTACCCGGTTAAGGCTTACCGGGTAAGAAGCGTTTACCAACTATTCATTTTAATGGCCGAGAGAGTAATCCAATAAGGTAAGTGTGAACTATAGCTATCGCCGGTCAATGCTTCGTAAGCGTTTGATAGACAGCCCCTTGCTCTTTACGAAACTCTAATCTTGTATGAAATTTATTTGACTTATCCTGTTGCTATTATTCATACCCCTCATTCACATACCACCTATTTCTTACCTTCTACCTTATCCATATATATGAGGGGGATATGGATAGAATTAATTTTAAAAGAAGAAAGAAAATCAAGTAATAGGGTTTATCAATAGTGTAAGGGGCTGTTTATCAAACACTTACTCGGTAAGTGCTTACTGATAAAATTTAACACTATCATTTACTTATTGGATAAGATTTTAGTCCACCAAAACGATATCATATGCAACAATTTACCTGGTAAGCGCTTACCAGGTCATCACTTATCGGGTAAAACTCTTGATCCTTGTCTCGTTTTTACCGAGTAAGATTCTTGATTCTTATTATATTCATCCGGTAAGGTAATGTGACTTAGTAAGCGTTTACCCAGGTAAGACTTTGGTAAACGGGCCCTAAATGAATGTGGAACAAATCGGACCTCACATGTGTTCAAGATCCCAAATAAATGATGAATGGATGATAACAACATAAATACAATTAAATAAATAATAGAACACGATGGTTTAACTATGGGTATGATAATTTACTAGCAATTACAAATAGCTATTCAAACTCACAAAACCACTTCCTTGAATTTCATTTTGGCTTTTGTATCATATACTAAAATCAATTAACGTTTGTTGGAAAGCTTAGTATAATTTGAGAGAGGGAAGATGACGATCGGGGTGGGTCAAATTATAGTCAAACCTTAGGTAGCCATGCAAAAGGTTTATATCATTCATTAGGTTGACATCATGTGATCTATATTCATTACCTTCATCAATCTTTATCCACTTTTGCAAAGGCATGAGAATAAGACCTGTCCCGTTTGCCTCCTGGACCGATATAACTACCAGGCACGAACATAGAGTTGCGTGACCTGGTGCATGACTTTAGTCGTGGAAAAAGCCATCATGAACACCCAAATGCCAAAACCTGAACTTTTAAATGATTCATTTAATGCTCACGGTTGGTCCTTATCAAATAATTGTAATTTTCATGAGGCTCAAATGTAGGACAAGTTTTTTCATAATAAGCCAAGTTGGCAAGTTCCAATTCCCAACACACACACACACATCTTCATTTACCTACTTGTGCCTAAAATATTAACAAAGTCATGCATATAAACGATTAGAATGTACATGAAGGTTCATAAATGTGACTTAAAGGAGACGAGGGTCTACGATTTTTATTGGTCATTAGATAAAAAAGAAAAATAATTGATTCAAAAACTCAGAAGTATTATTATCGCTCTCATAAAAAAATTTGTTATTACGTGTTTTTCTAAACGTGATTATTTTAATCGTAAAATATAAAAAAAATAAAAATAAAAATAATATTACAGAAGTGACTTTATATGGCATCGGTTATTAAGTTGAACCGATCCATCATTTCACAAGAACACCCACCGGACGAATCAGCAGCAGGAGGAGCAACAATAATGTACATGGAGCCAACCAATTATAGATCATCTTCTCAAACATCTTAATCAATCTTCATCTATCCATTTCTGAATCTATCGATTACTTCTTCAAATCAAATAACAATATAATTAATGGCGACATCCAAGTTCTCGTTTGGTGTGGCTCTCATTTTCGCCATCGCATTTCCGGCGGCAGTTCACGCTCAGCCTTTAGCCCCCGCTCCTGCTCCTACCAGCGACGGTTAGTTTCTAGATCTTAATTCGTTTTTGTAATTCCCTCCTCAATGTTCGATCATATGTCCATGCATTTTTTTTTCTCAAATTGCTTATCATTCTTCTAGATCTCACAAATTGTTGGGGAGATGAAAATGTTATACAACATTCATTGTTTTTTTTCTTATCCTTCATCCATATCTGTTGGTGTTTCTATTTCATGTGCAAAACATATGAATCGGACAGATTTTCCACCTTGATTGATTTATTGGCGTGACCTTTTCACAAATATGCTGTAGACCTGGATCAAAGCCTGGTCTATAAGCATTTATATTTTTATGATTTGTCCAAAAAGTATTCGTTCATTGCATATTATAATGTTGTTTTTAACAATTTACATGATGAAATAATAAGTCGTCAAAGGAAGATGACCCCGTTGGTAGATTTTCTTTATTGAAGCAACTTTTGATGGCCTATATTGGTTTAGTAGTTGACAAATTCGGTTCATGGATGAACTGTTACGTGTTTTTCTTTTATGGTGATGTTAGAAAGCAACTGTTATATATACCTTAACATTTAAGCCAAGGAAAGAATATCCCATAAGGCATACAGTGAAGAAATCATGAACCATACTTGTTTGATTAATATTTTATAACTAATCATTGATGATAAGTGATATATAGGTAAATATGAAGCATTCTTTTGTATGTGACTTGTTTTCATCATGTTAATTTTTCTTGATGTTATTAGCATGCACAAACAATGCATGTTACATCAATATATTTCTTGATGTTCATAATAATTTGTAGAACCTATTAGATTACTTTTAAAAGAGTGATCGAGGATAGAAGAAAGTATTAACATATATTTAGGAGAAATGTCCAAGGCATCAAATCTAGCCAATGTAGGTCTCTTTAACGTTTTTCATTCAAATGTTGATGCCCAAACAATGCATGTCACACATACACCCATCTTTTTTTATTTTTTTTGTAAGAATATGTAGAACATAATCGCATCGTATTACTCTTCAAAAGAGCCGGTCATTGAGGAGGTTCTAATATATATTAAGTAGAAATGGTTTTAGTCTAGCCAATTTGGGACACTTTTTACCATTTTTAATTTACTTAGATGTTGATGCACATGTTACACCTATCTTTCTTTCTTTTTTCTAGAAGGGTGTCCAAGGCTATGTTCAAATTGTGACCGCAAGAAATCAGCCCTCATAAATTCAGTAGTCACAATTGTTGTATACCCATCTTTCTTGATGCACAATGAATGTATAAGTTAGGTGTATTAATTTTTGTTAACTTTTTGTTTGTTTGTTTGTTTGGGGGGATTCAGGGACATCAATTGATCAGGGAATAGCATATGTATTGATGTTGGTAGCTTTGGTGCTCACATATGTCATCCACATCCTGGATTCTCCCTCTACTACCCTTATCACCTGATTGATTATGAGTTTGTGGTACCGTTATGTAATTAAAGTGTGGTTGTCTATTAATTGCAATAGAACCGCATTCAATAAATGGAAGACGTTAAAGCATCCCAATGGTTGTTTCTTGAGGGTTTTTGGAGAGATTCTTGAATCTTGAAGGAAGTACAGGAAAAAGAGTTGATTTTGTGTGTGTGTGTGTGTATATATAGATATATATATATTAAGCTTCTTGTATCAAGTACAAGCGTGAGGGTCAGAAATCATATAAATCTGCAAAATTTCAGTTGTATATGAATGAATGATGAGCAAGGTGACATCMCCAGCCATAACCTCTTCAATTCTATAATACTTTTCTCATTTTTAACGTGCCATGTATTTCTTCTCTTATTTCTATCCAACTTCATCCTCTTATCTCACCACCCTCTATTCATTGGTTTTCAAGTTCTCTAAGGTTGTGTTGTGTATGGACCCGTTTACCAAAAGTTTATCGTATAAGTGTTTACTGTCAAAAGTCACCACTTTTGCTTATCTTATGAGATAACATTCCTTGTCATCAAAATAGATTGATGGTAACCATTTATAACCCGGTAAGCGCTTACCACTTACTGGGTAAAACTCTGGATCCTTACCTTGTCTTCCCTTTTACCAGGTAAGATTTTTGGTACTTGTCATGTTCACCAGGTAAGATAATTGAACCAGTAAACGCTTACCAATGTAAATGTTTAGTAAACGACCCGTAAGTGTCTAATGCATAATTATTAAAAGTGCTCGTGAGGCGAGCCTAGTCTTTAAGGCTCATAACTCATAAGGCTCAACTTCTTTGGCTTTTTTGAAGTCGAGGCTAGGCGTATTCACGAGGCTCACTAAAACATTATGTCTTGTTGAGGCGCTGCATGAAGAGTTAATAAATACCCAGCCAAACTCTAATATTAAATACGTATTCTCATGTTTTCATCTCTTCTTAAAAAAAAGTTATTAAATAGATGACATAAGTCAAATCCTAATATCAAATACTCAATCCATAGAACTTCAAGCTTTTTTCTCTATAAATACATAGACCTTAAAACTTCTCCCTCACGACTCCTGCATTTTACCCATCTCCTTTTTGCCTCTATCGAAGTAGTGTTGGTTGCTATATTGGAGGCTTGTACTTGTTGCATATTTGAGTTGTGTGTAACTCTGTGTGTGTGTGTTTATATATATATCAAAGTAAAAATGCGACTTGAACCTTTAACAACTTTGATCTGATGTAATGAGATGTAAATTTTTACTGTATCTATAATAAAACATCAATGCAATTGCTTATAATTTTTTTTAATATATGCTTTGGACAAAATACCAACTGTAAGCATGCGTAAGTCCATACATTTGTACATGAAATGACAAACTATGTTGAGTTGTTTTGATTTTTTATTATGTTGATTTTGGTAACACATTCATTAAGAGAGAAAATCTACCAATTAAAAAATTATGATAATCACATGAACTTATCTCTTAAGCCACTCCATTTACATTAAGGGGGTGTTTGGGATTGTTTATAAAAATTGTTTTTTAACTTATTTCAGTTTGACACCGGTGATAAGTTGTTTTCTGGTGTTTGGATAAGAAAAAAAGAATTGCTTATCCCAATGTCAAACCGGTAATAAGCTGTTTTTGATAAGTTAATCTTTCCTGACTTGTGAAAAACTGTTTATTACCAATTTACAATTTTAACCCTGTTTTCTTTAACTCCGATTTTATACCACATAAGTTAATAAGCACTTTTACAAAAAAACATAAGTTGTTTTAAATAAGCAATCCCAAACACCCCCTAAGACTTTACAAATAGTTAACTTTATCTTTGTATGATAAAAATAACATAAAACCGAAGAATCAAATATTTAAATTGCATTGTGATAAAAACAAGTAGAGCTATTCATAAAGAGGACGTCCGTAAAAATGTCTGGTCCCTTAGAAAAATAGGGTTGGTTGGATAACTGTTCTAAAAAAATTTTGATGGAACGAACCTCTGTTTATATTTTTATTATTAATATTTTTTTATGATTTTTGAATCAATTTCCAAATTCCATAGATTTTGACTTTTTGATCTTCAAAATAAAATGCGTAACATCTTAAAATTTTCCATATTTTCTCACATATATACTGCAGTCTTCCTTAATCCACGTCCGCAATCTCTAAGGGTGCGTTTGGTAGGCAGAACAGGATGGAACAGAACAGGACAGAACACATTTGTCCCATGTTTGGTATGGTTTTATGTGGGACTAAGTGGAACAAGATAGAACACGGGTGGGACACGGGAGTCCACCCTTCCCCCATRGRACTAACTAGAACAAGAAATTTTTGACYTTTCTACCCTCTCAAAGCCTTCATCATCGTGCCTTCATCACCGTGCCTCTCAAAACCTTCATCATCGTGCCTCTCAAAACCTTCATCACCGTCTCCTTCATCTCATCGATTCTGGGTTTCATCTCATCGATTTCATCTCCTTTAATCTCATCGATTTCATCTCCTTTTTTCGAAACAGATTCTGGGTTGGAAGTATTTCTGGGTTGGAAGTATTCTGGGTTGGAAGTATATCATCTTCTTTTCTTYGCCGGTAAGCAGCAGGTGGCGCCGGCGGCGACGGCATCAAGATTCTGGGTTTCATCTGCATCGACTTGGCCAAAGYCGGGTTGCAAAATCAGGTGAGGAACGATGGTCCTTCCAGCGAGGTCCTTCCAGTGGCGGTGGAGCTTGACGTCAGCGCCGATGGTCCTTCCAACGGACCTTGCAACGGACCCACCAAACGCAGCTTCATCGACAAGTACTCGTGGCTACCATACGAATTAGACCCGCACCAACCCCAAGCRTTAGTCGTTTCATCAATGGCGGCTTYATCTGCAATCTCCTCAAGTTCTTTCCTTTCCGTTAGCCAGGTTAATCACCGTACTCTCGTGGTAATGGTCTGATTTGATGGTAATTTTGGGACTGCTAATGAAATTAGACATTTTATTTGTTGTTTTGTATTATTTTGCCACTGGATTTCAATCGATTTTGCTGTTTCTATTGATTGAAGTTGAAGTTTTTAGGGTTTAGAATCCGATGTCGTCTTCTCAATTGGGTTTAGGAGGATGGTAGATTAATTTGATCATGGTGGTTAGAATTATGGGATTGACTCACTAGGGGTAAATTGGTCATTTTAACCCGTTCTGTCCAGTCCTATCATGTCTTACCAAACGCTGAACAGCTGTCCTGTCCTGTCCTGTCCTGTCCTGTTCTGTCCTGTCCTGTCCCGTTCCGTCCTGTCTGCGTACCAAACGCACCCTAATCGATGTCGCAGCCTGGTTATGTTTAAATCCACATTTCATAAAAAAATATTCCTTTTCTTAAAGCCATGTACCAAGTCTTATTTAAGCTGGAAAAGCTTTGTATATTTTAAAAACCCATTTATAGGATGACAAGTTATCAAACCCACAAAAATAAGCTTGAGTTTGCTATATAAAGCCTTCCGGATAAAAAGAATAGATTGTATCCGACCCGACCCGACCCGACCCTGCAAATAATCAACTCCAAAAATAGTACATTTTGATAAAATATTTAAAGTGCATTGGGGGTGCTTTGAAACAAAAGTTTTGGACTCAGCCTGCTCCGAATCTTTACATGCTTTCAATTTACAAACCACAACATAATTCATAGCATATTAATGATTTGTACTTGATGTTTCATAGATTTTACTCTGAATTCAAGAGTCTTGTATAAGATGGTGTAGATATGGAATCCATAGTATATATAATATAATATATAGAAACAAAAAGGTGAAAGTAGAAGCTTCAACATGTGTATAGCCAAAAACTGTGGCATGTGTCCAAAATCTCAAGTTATATGTTGATCTACATGTTGAATACAATGCTCAAAAATCATTCATAACTGTGAAACTGAAGTCAGTTAAAGATTAGAGATCAGGCCTGTTTTTTACCCATCTCCTCGGTTTTCTCTTCTGCCAGTGAGAACTTTTTCACTTTCTGTACAGTAAAAAGAAAAAAAAAGATACATGAGGTAAAAGGACAGAGATTGTCAACCACGAAAATGAAAATAATCACACGGAAAGATCATTTAAGAACTTCCAAATATCCATCTACTTCAAACATCTAGCCAAAGGGCTTCCAATTGTCACATATGAATCATAATGCTTTTAAATTAGAATGATGAATAAAATGATGTAGAGTAGCTAGCAAACAAGATCGAAGAGCAGATCGAACGACGCAAAACAGAGCCTCCCCCAGCCTCCTGGCAGGTGGAAGTTGCCTGGAAGGTCACTCAACTCTCTGGAGACTGAGACAGAAAACCTAGCGACTTGTCCCGCAACTGGAACTCGAGGCCTGGGCATTCCCGCGACCAACAACGCGACTTAGGAGGACGTCAACTGGATCTATTCCTTTTTCCTAATTACTACTTTAATGCTTTCAGCTTTCCTAATTACTTTAGTTTCCCTTGTTTATTAAGTTTCCCTATATAAACCCTTAAGGTCTATGCTGAATATTCAGCTGAGTAGATTTTAATAAAAGCTCCTCCTTGAGAGTTTTCTCTGGTTATTTTCATGAGTCTTTATCCTTTTCTACTGTTCCAAAGTAAAATATGAAGATAAGGAAAAAATGTAACATCACAGGTCCAACACAAGATATGATAACAATATGGACAAAATTAACTACTTCGCTCTCAAATGTTCTTAAATATGCTCCTCACCTTGAACCAAAAAAACCTGATTGGTGATACCTAAAGATTTCCAACATAGCAGAAGCTTAAACACACCAACTACTAACTCGCAACATAATATTTACACTACCAACCTTTGCAACAAATTAAGTAGAGGAATGTCTGATGATTATTCAAGCAGGTCGATGAAAGACCATCCTACAAAGGACATCCTCTTTCGCGAGCTTTCATGGACGGATTTTGGAAGACATCCTTGCATTGAAACTGAACTATAGTCAATTTCGGTATGTATCAAGTGAAAAATGGGAAAACCCCAAATCAACATTTTGATTTACCAACCATCTAAAACCTATATGGTCAGTTGGTTTATTGATTTGAACAATAAGACCACTACAGTTTCATTTTGGATCTTATTAATGGTATCATCACCGATCATTTTGTTCAACCCAATTTTAACAAGATTGCTTACCGGATGCAAACATGATTGCACACTTCTTACTTCATGTAGAAGTAAGGGGCTGTTCGGTTCGTTTTCTGTTAAAACCTGTATGGATATAGTTGTCTGTAAGTTAACATATAAGTTGTTGTTCGGTTGTTGTGCTGAATAAACAGTCTGAATGTCAGAAATGACCATTTTATCCCCAGTCTTTATTTTTGTCCGAATAAAACAACAATATTACAAAAATGTTGAACGATGATTTATAATCACAAATAGTCAATGATGCTTCCCAACATATTCGTACCAAACATGTGGGTTTTGTAAACCAACAGATCGAGAGGTTACAACAGATCCTTGTGGGTTTTGAAAACCAAACATCTGGTTCTGTACAAATCCTTTCTAACAGATCGAGAGCAGAAAATCGATGACGGTATGTAATGGAGCACAAGATCGATGACGATATGTAACAGATCGAAGACGATGGAGCAGAAAATCGATGACGATAGGTAACAGAACGAAGAAGATGGAGCAGAAAATTGATGTGGAGAACGATGTAGAAGCGATCGACGGAGGAGAAGCGTTAGTCAGCTGGAGCAGAAGCAGGCTGGTGGAGCAGCTAGGTTTCTTCAAGTAATGGTAACCTAGAGAGAGTGGTAAAGCTCGTGATAGGGATTCTCTTATGTTTGGTGTCTTGTAAGATGGGGAAGGAAGAGGGATGGGGATGAAAGATGGAAAGGATAGAAGGGGAATAAATGGATTAATAGATGGCTGAGTACAAAGGACATAACTAATTCAGCTGACTGGTTCAGCCATGGGCTGAGCGAATAAGCCAATACCGAACAACTGGATATGGCTGTGCGAATAAGCCAATACCGAACAACTGGATATGGCTGTGCGAATAAGCCAATACCGAACAACTGGATATGGCTGTGCGAATAAGCCATATCCATTATACAGCACATTAAGCTCCTACCGAACAGCCCCTAACTTAAGTGCTGAATCAGTAAAAACTGTATACATAATGTCACTCGTATGCCTCTGGTCTACAGTACTGATACCATTTTAATGGCGATCATGATAAACAAAACCAAATATGGTGTTCAAAACCACAATGATTCAATTGTTAGAATCAGGAAACGATATCAAAGCAAAAATATAACGAAAACAGATTATGTCAATCTCTGGTCTATTTGTCGAGTTTTGATTAATCATGTAATGAGAAGAATCTTCAAAGCTCACGTCTGAATAACCAAAAAAACCACATCAAACTCATACCTAAACACCCAAAAATCCTGAAATCAGGCTGAAATTTTGTAATCTAAATCCAATTTCTATTCCATAAAACTTAAAAGAGATATTACATTTTACCTTGTCGAGGACGCATTTCCGTAGGGAATTCAAGAGCGTGATACATTTCTCTTGATCGAAAGATGAACTGGTGACACAATTAAGCAATTCCAATGCTTCTTGTGCGCAAACAGCTTCAGATTTCTCCATTTTTAGGGGTAATTTTAGAAGTTAGGGTTTTTGAGGTTAGAGAATCTATAAACCCCTACTAGTAGCGTAGCGTAGAAAGTACGACTTTAAACTACATATTTTACCATCTTAAATGTCTTGTTACCAAAAAGGAAAGTTGTCTCCATTACAAATGGGCCGATGTAGCCCATTGGGCTTACCAATTCAATTTCACTTAGTTAATTTCTTTCAATTTATAATACTTTATATTTGGTAAATTAAACTTATATATATATACTCCTATATTTGGTAGGATTAGAACTCTTCTCATTAGTTGAAATCAAATCGATTTAAGTACATTCGGTACGATTCGATTCGATTTGATCCCATCATTCATTGCATATTAGATGTTGTCATTAATGCAAGTCAATGTATAATGTCCATTTGATAGCATTGTTAGTTTATCTCATACCGGATTCGTTTGATATTTTGACATAATTTTTTATAAGTCAATCTACTATTTCAACTTATTTTCAACTAATTTTTCTAATTTTTAAAATAAACAATACATACAATATCAGCTAAAAATAATATGGCAAAATATTATTAGTGATATATATATATATATATATATATATTCATTATTTACCAAGTCACAGTGTTTCAAGAATCCATGGTAGTTGATCACCAAGACATGTACATATTCGGTCAAGGTGTTCCAATCTCTAAACCTTATTATTAGTGACTCGCCCCACTCCAACAACGGTAGCGTCGGCACCAACTCTCCTCCGAAATTTTAGTCCGAACTCAAAAGAGGCTTTAGGTAGGTTTTCTCTACCAAAAAAATTCACGGGTATAAGGCAATCTGAGAAATCTTTACTCAACCTTTCGTCGTTCAACCTTTTATCGAGCCATTTCACACTAAACCGTAACATCGGTTAGCCACAAATAGGGCTTCACGATAGGATTAAACATTCCCTTGTAAAATCAACCTTCCTCCCTAAAAATTTATGCTCGTCCTTGCTCAAATGATGTACGTGTTGTTTTAAATCGTATGTACTTGATACAATAGAAAGTTGTAAAATTGAAATGATAAACACACACACACACACACATATATATATATATATATATTGTTGTTTTAAAATCGTGTATGCATACAATAGTAGTTGTAATGCAGAGTTAGAGATGTATGGAGTTATGGGAACAAAAGCTATAGAGGTGGAGATAGGAGACATCGTGTTAATAGTGGGGATGGTCAACCATTATAATCCCCCAACACATTTTCGTCACACTTTCTTTTATGTACAATATCTACTTTCCAATGCGATACATACATACATACATACACATATATATATATATATATTATATTTATATTGTATTATAAAGTATTTGACAATAACTCTTAAAAATCATTTTTTATACATGAAATACTGTTTATTAATGCATATTACTTAAAATTTGAGATTACAAGTAAATTGTGCGTAAGTACAACCTATTAATAATTGAAAATAAGGTTTTAAAACTATATTTAAAATATTTATTAGATTTTACTTGTTATATATATATATATATATATATATATATATATGATATTGATGGTTAATTTATAAGATGTTATATTTGAATTAAAGAAAAGGTATAAAAATGAAATATTTATTTAAGGATAGTAGTGATGAATGATGGAGGATGGGATGTGTGAAAGACATTAATATCCTTCCTTGGAGGGGCCAGCAATCGCATGCAGGTGGCTACATACATTAATACCCGTGGACCATACTGTATCTTAAAATAACCCCAAAAAAGCAAGATTTCCTGCATTCTCCCTCTGCTCCACCCTTTTCCTGTCGCTTCTTCAAAATTACCCTTCTCTCCCCCTCCCTACGCTCAAATATCCACCCTTTTTTGTTTTTATTTCCTTTTATTTTTTATGCATTCAAGATCCATATATTAATTCTTATAAGATATTAAATACGTAAAATCATTTATTGGTGTATGGTTTAATTTACAAAAGAGTGAGACACTTTGCATAAATACGAGACAGTCTTAAGCATCAACGGTCTAACCATATAATATTCAAAAGTTCAAGAAAATGCAATCTTATCTCGTAATCAACCAAAAAAGTCTCTTGAAATCGATAAAAAAAAACCAAAAAATTCATTGAAATCAAGAAAACAAAAAAAAAAAAACTTTAAAAATCCCTCGAAAAACAGTAGAATTAGGCTAAAAACGTATCGGTCAGTATTGAACGTTGGTAAAAACATGAAAAAGTCAATAAAAACCATGTTTTTTCTAAATTTTTTGTCTATATTATATGATGTCAACATATAAAAAAGTTATTGGTTCTGTTAACAATCAATTTTTTTTAAAAAGACGTAGAATTATAAATTGGTATGAACCAGTAATTATTTAAAATGATATAAAAAGTTATTTATGGGGTGTTTTTTGACTTATTTTAGTTTGGCACCGTTGATAAGCTAAATGTTACTGTTTGGATGAGGAAAAATAAAATTGCTTATACCGGTGCCAAACCGGTAATAAGCAGTTTTTGATAAGTTAATCTTTTATGACTTATTTGTTAACTATTAATCTAATTGATATATTTTTTTTGTCAAAAATATTATTATAAATGATGAAAAATAAATTTTTACATGTTAATAAATCAAATAAGTTAACAAACAATCTCAAACACTCTCATAAGTCAATAATATTGAATACTATTTTTTTGGTCATTTTACATATATAAACAAAATTTGTCAAACACTAAAAAAACAACTTATCAGCTTATTGCTTTTTGATACTGCTATAAACTAATCCAAATATTTTTTAAAAATTTCTGATTTAATACCACATAAGTTAATAAATATTTTTATAAAAAAAACATAAGTTATCTTAATAAGCAATCCCAGACACTCCCTTGATATACTCAGAAAATCTGGTAATATAAATAAAAAAAAGAGTAGTAATAATTGAGAGGTTAAATATAAAATGGATTTGAGAAAAGAAAGCAAAGAGAGGAAGTGGCCCGTCTGAAAATAGAAACCCTGAACGACACGTGGCATGAGAAAGGGTGGGGAGACAACAATCGTACAAACGTGGTCCTCTTTTCTTTTACTAAAATACATTTCATAATCACATGACTACAAAAACCTTTTCTTTACATCATTTTAATCATATTTATGTTTTTATTCATTTGCAAAAACAGATTTCTACCAAAACCCTTTTAAGTGAAATTATCTTAAACTCACAAGTCTTATTCATGTTTTGGAGCCGTTTATCCAAATACTTATTCGGTAAGCGTTTATTGATATGAATCAACACTATCATTTATTTTGATGCGTAAGAATTTAGTACATCAAAACATATCGAATGCAACAATTTACTGGGTAAGCGCTTACCTGGGTAAAAGTCATCATCCTCACTTATCGGGTAAGAATCTCCATTTCTTCTCATCGCTCTTACCCGATAAGACTCTTGGCCCTTCTCATGTTCATCCGATGAGGAAATTTATCCGGTAAGCACTTATCAAGTAAGTGCTTAAGCCGCAACACAAGCTGCACAAGTCAATGGATGGGCAGGCTATTGGACAAAGGAAACCATGCCCCGCGATCTTCGGGTCGTGAGATGGTGACAGATTCTAAATACGATTTTTCAGCAATTGGATTCATTATTTTCTCAAGCTAACTCATCATTTTCTCATTTACTCCGGTTGGTAAGCATTCAAAGCTACATTGCATATTCTCCCAAGGCATTTATTTAGGAGTTCCTAAGCTAGAAGGTTCAAGTTTAGAGTTCAAAGCTTCAAGATCTGACCACTATTTCTAGAATTTTTTTTTTTTTTAACCAAAACCAAGCATTGTGAGTTCATTCTAACATTTCCCGAACTTTTTTACATGTCAAGATATTATATTTTAGTTTATTAAAACATCCCTCTTGATGCATTTTACACATTACGGTATTATGAGGGATTTGGGGGTTTTCTTTTACCCTTTTCACAGAGTAAATGCATGGGGATTTTTTATATGTTATAAAAGTATATCATTGATAGACACCTGATATTTTGAGACTTGAATCTTATGATTTAGGTTAGTATTGATTTTTTTTTTATTAACATGGATATCCAACCCGCTAAGCGAGCCGACTAATCCACAGGGCGACCACCTGCTTTGCAGATAGCCTGGAGTTACCGCATTTAAACCTCCGTGGCCACAATAGGTTTTTTATTTCTCCTTGGATTTGAACCTGAGACCTCCAGGTACTTTTGATCTTTGAAGTCAAGCTCAAATCAATCAAACACCACCCTTGTGGTTGTTATTATTGATTTTACATCCCTTGGGAGTGTTGTATATGAAATGGTCATATTTTTTTTTGGGAGGAAAAAAGGTATTGTCACTTGGGGAAATATAGTTTTGGGTTTCATGTACCCCTAAAAAAGTGTGATATTGTTTTGGGAAGGAAAATAGTCCGTTTGAAATTATGATGCCTTGGACCAGTTCGGTTAATTTTGGTTTTAAATGTTTGGTTAAAGACATTTGTACGAAGAAAACTATATATCTGATTATAGTTGGTCACTTTGAAATTGTGAGAAAATGAAATATTGTAATGCAATAGATCCAAAAACGTAACAGCCGGTTTGGTTTTGATATGGAATCGCCTTCCCATTTTGTAACTAGAAATAGGCATTGGTCGTTGGGGAGATTATGGTATAGACTGTAACAATATCAAATTTGGAAAGAAACCAATTGATTTAACATTTTAAAAAATACATCAAATAAAGAGTAAAATCCTTTCTACAAATCAACAATCAACAACCTCAAATAGCAAATCTAGATATCAATAAAATGGCGGACCAGACCTTATATAAAGTCTAAGTCAAGGTTGGGTGTTACTAAAACCCAAATGCAGTTGTTATTCAATAATACGAAAGACGTCTCTGAATAGCTACGTTTTTCTCGTGCATTTAACTAGAATTCAACTCTTCAAGGTGTCGCTAGTATCCATTCCCCAACAAAAACCAGATGCACATGCCGAGAAAAAAAAGGTTACGCTTAATACCTAGTGAATTCAAGTTGTTTTCATCATAAATTTATAACGGTAAAGTTAAAAGACTGCTTATTTAAAACATAATTTCTCAAAAGAAATGTATTTACCATAAAAGCATAATCTTTTCAAAATCTACTATTTTCGTGATGAAAACTCTAAATCAAAATACTCATTCGAATAAGAGCTCAAATCCTACTAGTCACTCAAAATGTGAATAAAATTAAATATTCAAATATAGATAAAACTCTATTATCCAAAACATCAACATATTGGTAGGACTCAACACCCGAGATCATAAAATATAGACAACACTCCATACTCATAACGACACGAAAAACATGAGTAAACTCCAATACCCAAAATCACACCTTTCGGTGATGGGGGAGAGTGGAATGGCTTAACACAAAATAAGTCATGTTTTCAACTTTATTGAGTGGTGTTCTAAGATAACGACTCCAATGTCTAACTCACTCAAGTTTCCACCACGATACCTAAGGTCCCCGAATCTGACACATATGAGTTCATCTTTGCAGTAACCGATCTTAATGCCTACTTACAAACCATAGAGATATACCTACAAGTCAATGATCCTGGAGCTTGACTCCATACGATTTCATCCTCAAAATACCCTCGATGACGTAGTGTCAACTCTACTTGGCCAAAGCCTAAAAACAAGGGTCCTGGTGGACGAATCCTCGCAAGTTCATCATCATAATATAGCCAGGGCTCTAGAGTCCGACTCAGCAAGAGATCCCCTCGGCAATACCCATGGTCTTCCAACTCACACAGGTTCCTCTCTGTAATGCCTACACAACCAAGCTTAACCACATCAAAAGTTTCATTTAAAATAAAGAGTTAACTACAAATTTAGTTCTTGTGGTTTGTCGAAAATAACACTTTTAGTCCATTATAGTTTCATAATTACAAGATGATTATTATAGTCTGCAAAAACGTTCGGATATAATCCTTCTCTCTAATGGCCGTTACATGATAGTCATTTTAGCCTCTTTATTGATTTTCTTTGTCTTTACCCCGTAGACGGACCTAGAGGGGTGGTTAGGTGGCACGTGCCACCTTATTGTTTCTCTGTAGTAAGGTAAAAAAAATTAGGTTCGTGAAAAATGCAACCGTTTTATTCTAAAAGGTGCAACCGTTTTATTCTAAAAGGTTCAACCGTTTTATATGGTGTCACTGTATCCAAAAATTCTTGGGTCCCTCCCTGCTTTACCCAATCAAAATTGATTTTATGATTTTGGTCCATGTGGTATTTGACTGTGTAAAAAATAAAAGAATAAAAAAGTTCATCATTTAACGAAACTTGTTAACGACCGTTACAGCACGGGTCAAATCCGACCTTTTTTGCAAACCACGATGGCTATGTTATAATTTCAAAACTACAGAAATAAAAAGTGTTATTTCGAAAAAAGCATAGGGACTAAATTTGTAAATTAGGTTAGATAATGGAATGGATTCGAAAAGAAAATGGCGGGAGATAGAGGGAAAAAAGATGAGTCCACCATTAAAGCAAACGAAACGACCATTATGATGTGCAAGTTGCAATGCATTGATTAGTTGTACGGTACAAGTCTTTTTAAAAACATTAGACAAAAAACAAAAAGGAAAAGAAAAAAGAGAGAATGAGGCGGCCTCCCATAATCTGAAAGGCTGCGCCATGAACCAGGTCACGCCCGTGGGTTGAGGCCTGAGGGGACCATCCACATTCTTTTACCCCAAGCCTTAACCTCCACCACACACCTGCTGCCAAGGATCTTACACGTGTAATTAAACTATTGGTCTGCTTATCACCACCTCCTTTCTTCTTAATATCAAAAATAATTTCTATATATATATATATATATATCTCCAACATATTTATTAATGAGAAAAATGAAAATTTTAATATATTATTTTATTTTAATAGATTTTTCATAACTTAAGTAACTAAAAACTGGAGATAAAAAATTTCGAGATTAAAGAAAATTTTAAATTAAATATTTAAAAATAAAGAAATGGATTTTTATTATTCCTGATAATGAGATTGAATGAATTTGGATAAAATGTTGATTATCAGTATCTTCAATTAGTTTTATATGAAATCCGTCTCCAAATAAGATTGAATGAATTATCATTTATTTGTTAAAAAGAAGGGCAAATTATATGAAAAAGTAACGTACTTTAACATGATTTTTATTTTGGGTAACGTACTTTCAGAACTTTTATTTTGGTATTTAAGATGTAAAGTTTTAAACATTTAAGTACCCGGGTAATCGGTTGAAGCCGTAACCGGTTACCATGCAGATGTGGCGAGTGATATGGTATCCAACTCAATATTATTTGTTGAAGCATTAACCAGATCCAACATCACTCGTCATATCAGCATGGTGACCGGTTAATGTTTCAACCGGTTAGCCGGTTACTTAAATGTTTAAAACTTTACATATTATGTAACGAAATGGAAGTTTTGAACCATAAGGGTGGTATCTGATTGGTTTGAGCTTGGCTCCAAATGTCAAAAGTACCAGGAGGTTCCAGGTTCAAATCCAAGGAGGAATAAAAATCATCTTGTGGCCACGGAGATTCAAATGCGGTGACTCCGAGCAATTTGCAAAGCAGGTGATCGTCCTGGGATTAGTCGGCTCGCATAGCGGGTTGTATATCCAAGTGAATAAAAAAAAAGTTCTGAAAATACGTTATCCGAAATAGGTATTAAGTTAAAGCGCATTATTTTTTCATGCAATTTGTCCTAAAAAGAATTAAAATTATATTGAAATACTGAATCTACTGAATATTTAATACTATAAAAAAATTTCAAATTTTCAAAATAAAAAATATAATGAAATTGGATATAATTTTTTTTAAAGATTTTAACTTTATTTTTCTATTTTTATAAAAAAAATATCTTCTTGGTCTTATAATATACAGAGAAGTAAAATTCATTAAAAAATAACACATGCTTTTATTTAATTTAATTTTAAATAACACATTTCTAAAATAATATATACATAAATAAACTTAAAAAAATAAATATTTAAGAATTTATAGAAGTTGAGTGCTAAGTTGAAGCCTATCCACTAACATATTGAGCTCCCATTTCAATACACAATAATTAACATGAAAATCTAACAAAGATTCAACAAATCTAACATCGTTATCATATATATATATATATATATATATCCATCACTGTATCATCTACAAGCAACAAAACCAGCAAAATATAATTTTTAATAATAATATTTTCAGCTCGATTATTTCTCTATCAAACACCACCAAATCGAGGATATGTCAAACCCACATGGCCATTGTGTTATCACAATCAAATATTGGATCCAATAAAAAATGTTGTCCTCATATTTTTAGTTAACTCTTGGCCTTCAATATGTTATATTAGGTACTGAAATTGTAAAACTTGTAATTTTAAGGGACCCAAGAGTAAGATGGAGGATTTTAGAAGGGTAAAACAGAAAGAACAATAATCCTATTTGTAGACCTGCCGTCTCTTTCAACTGTATCTTCCTCTTTATTGCCAATATCTGACTGAAAGTTACATTGCTTCGCCACCCTTTTCATTTTTGTTGCTACCAAAGAACACTAGATATTATCTTTTTAAAGATACAATGGTGTGTTTTTAACAATTTTAAAAGTTCAAGGACTACTTTTGACCATTTAGATAAGTTGAATTTGGACATTTAGAATCGGAAATACAGGTGTTCATAGGTTGGGTTGATCGGGTTGAAGATATTTGAATAATTCATCTAATGTTTGTGGTTTGAAAAATCTCAACACAACCGGCTTAAAACCAAAGTGCAACCCAACCCGAACCGTATGGTTGGTCAGGTTAATCGCGGGTGATACTTTGGTATATTAAAATATTCCTTTAACATTAAATATGTTAATTTTCTCTATTTATAATTCATTTTTCATCATCAATCTTTTGATAAGCTTATCCATACTTCTTCAATCTTATGTATATTACATTCAATTAATTTTCTTAATTTGCATATATATGTTCTCATTCACTAAACATATATACGAATGAGTTAAATAGAGATAGAGAAAATACTGAAAATATATGTATATAAAGAGGGTACATGACTGTCTAATTGTCTAATGTACATATTAACAGAAACTTAACAATCATATTAAATCAAAAAAAAAAAGATATATGGTTCATCAAGTTGGTTGGGTTGGGTCAGGTTCAGATGACGGTAACTCAATTTCAACTCAATACCTACAGTTTGAAATTTTTTACAACTCAATTCGTTATCGGGTTGCTTCAGTTTGGGTTATTTCATATTTGGTTGATTTAAGTTAGGTTGGGTTTTTTTTTATCATCCCTAATTAGAAGAACATGATAGACACCAAACACTAATAATTCATTCATTGTACAATTGAGTAGAAACTAAACAATTTCTTACACGGTGGTGAGTTTCTATTATACATATTAGATATATACAAATATGTAATTTTAGTATCTGTTTTATTGTTAGCCTAAATTTGGTTACTGTGTGTACTTTGTTCAACTCGTTGACATATATATTATTCGATTTTCCTCGTAAAATTATTCAATGAAACTGACACGCTTTCCAAGAATCATATCTAAGACGGTATAAAAACCAAATCTTAGAAGTTAGCCCCACTGAATAAGCCAATGATTGGGGGTCAGATTGTAACTTGAGGAAAACATAGGGACTAAAACGTTATTACCAATTGTTAGTTGCGTACTCGTAGAAGACCCAAATTGGTCAGGAGACAAAAAAACACATGAGGATGAAAGAGACACTTTAGAGTTATTACGTAAGATTGTGGTCCGAGTTGGGATTGCATGGGACAGTGTGTCATCAAATGATATACTAAAGTTTCAAAACTAATACCATATTCTTGTTGTAAGTTGAGATTGTTAATATAAACAATCTCTTTATTCTTTGGTGTTGACAAAACACTGCATACACTTTAGTATACCTAAACTGTATTCGACACTCGGTGCGGAATTTTTACTGGGTTAGTTTGGATTCTCATTATAAACTTAATAATGTTACAAAAAGATTATATATATTATAGAACATTAGACACGACCAGTAGAGTGGACTATCTAAGACACCCAACTATATAAATTTTACTGGGTTTGTTTTAATTCCCATATGGCACCCAACCCCAAGAAATCCAATGTGAGTGGACTATCTAAGACTCACCCGACAGCAAGACACATAAAGGGGCCAAGACTCGAACCCGGGACCAACTTTTTTTAAGCGTACATCTTCTCATCCTTTGAATCAACCAAGTTACATGTCAGGGGCATATTTAACGGATGTTATATATTTTATTGTTTTACAAATAAACAAATATGGAGAATATGAATTAATAACTCATTCATCTTACTCTTTTTCTTGGGTCTTAAGTAATTACAAAATGGAGATTTATTTGTAAAAAGAATTGAAAGTAAAAGGACTTAATTGTAGAAGATTATAAGAAGAGTGTTAAAATTGTAAATAAGTGAAAGTGTAGGGTTCTGAGAGATGCAAGTTGTAGCCTGTTATTGGGGTTTGTCCAATTCGACGTCGTCTGGAGTGATGAACCCAATAAAGAACAGCTAGCTCCCTCCTTCCTTACAGAAGCAAATAGGACCACTGTTTCCTTAACGGCTGGTCTCTATTCCCATGAATTTCTCGAAATTTAAACCTCCCATTTCCAACTTATATTTTATCTCCATTTTTTTTAATTTATAATTTTTTTTTATTTTAAGAAAAGATTTATCAAACACTTACCCAATAAATGCTTACCGGTAAAACTTAACACTATTATTTACATACCGGGTAAGATTTTAGTTCATCAAAACGACATCATATGCAACAATTTACCCGGTAATCGTTTATCGTGGTAAAAGTCGTCGTCTTCACTCACCAGGTAATATTCATGGTTCTTGTCTCGCTCTTACCAGGTAATATTCTTGGTCCTTACCATATTCATCCGGTGAGGTAACATGACTTGATAAATGCTTACCCGGGTAAGTGTTTGGTAAACGGCCCCTCAAATATTTATTGGATCAAACTTTTTAAATTATTAAATTTTCTAAAATAGCATAGCTGTTGAAGATGGTATAATATTTTCAATCTAATTTATCTTTTTTTTTATTTGATTTATGATTCAAAACGAAATTGGAAAAACCTGAATCCACCAAGATTTTATAAACTTAATGAATCTGGTTTTGACAGGAAGTTAATGAGCTTAGGTTCACTCTATTTTGGGCAAACTAATTGATAACTTAAGCGAAACTATTTTAATAAACTCAATAATAAGTTGTCTTATGAATTATGATTGTCAAATATGACCTTAAACCATAGCAACAAACAGAGAACCTTTGTTCCCCTTTTTGCACACACAGAGCAACACTCGTATATGTGAGTCAAACTGATTTACCATATGGTTTCCTCTGTATTTCTCATGCATCAAATAAACAAAATTAATAATTATATTTTTATCTTTCAGATATTGTATCAAATAAAAATATTATGAATACTTTAATCGATACCTATCGAATCGGAATGAAACCGGTTGAGTAGTGTTTGAAAATGGTATATATGTAGACCCAAACCAAGCTACAAATGATGAGATTCATTTGGCAACTGGGTACGGTGTGAAAAAGGTGATATATTCCACAAGATTGTTTAGATGTACTTGCGTTTTTGATTTTCTATTTTGAAAATATGGCTTTTAAACTTTAGTTTTACGTCATTAAATATGCTGATTAGATAATTGTTTGAAATTAAAAAAAATAATTATAAATCGGGTCGAGTCAAAATTGAACGTGTTGCCTCTTTTTTAATATTATAAATAATGAGTAAATTAAATATAATAACAAGAACTACTTACTATTGTATTTAGTTTCGAGTAATATAAAAACTGAGCCATTATATTTAGTATTTCAAAATTTATGTTTTTTATAGGTAGTAAAGTGGATGAATTAGGTAACCGTTCAAAATATATAATGTTTAATACAAATCAAAATCAGATCGGTCGGATTAAAATTTTTGTCCGTTTTCTTCCAGTTTATAGATAATTAATATATTAAGTATGATTGCAAAAATAATATCTCTATTTTAGTAAAAATAATAAACTAATGTTTATAAACGTCTAGTTTTGTTGATCGATAATTGTGTTATAACTCTTTTCCTTGTGGTGACTTAACAATTTTGGACACAAGTTTAGTCAAGGCAGCAAACCGCAAGTCATGCTTGATGATAGTGAATATATGTGTTGTAAGTAATACGTTTTGGAGTGGACCAATATTATATTGTTTTTGAGATATATGTGCTCGAGAAAACCAATGAACGTCACTACTTCATTGTTATCAAATTAACAACTCACGCCGTAATCAGTTCACTTATAAGTTCTCAATGTTCATGTTTTCAGGATTTCTACATATTGACAGCGTGTAAGAATATAATAAAAACTATTAATATGTGTTTGAAACCATGAACTTACTGAACATTAATTAGTTGAGTAGTAACAGGTAACGTTCAACCAAATCTCGTTGGCTGTAGTAAGGAGCAAGGGCGTGACGAAATTATTCACTTCATCTTTTACTAAACGACACAACTAGTCCCTCTACAGTGGATTGAACTTCATTTTGAAGTGTTGCATGAAATCAACCACATCATTTCCTTGAACTAATGAAACGTAACATTTGTTTTTTTTTTTGTAAGATTCAAACCAGCACGATAAATCTATTCGTCGTGATTAACCAGTCATTCATTTTTTTTAATAATGTCATCTCATCTTGTCATGACACAAAGATGCAACAACAGTGACCAAAAAAAGTTACTCGTTGTGAAAAAGAGATTGATAAAATACCGAGTCTGTTCTTAAGGTTCACTGTTCATACTCATGTAGAATCATAACTTATCGCTTGTTCAAAAACCATAACTAATTCCAGATCGACATACCCAACTGATCTTTAACTGAACCCGACTTAAAAATGCAATTTTTTTTACAAATATACATATATGTTTGTGTATCTATTTGATGTTATTGGGATAAAAGGTAATATTTATAGAATAAGTTAAAGATAATTAAATGGTATGGTGAGCCCCAATAATGTAGGAAAGAGGAAAGTTGAAGATTGGGGGCAGGTGTCATGGGGTGGAGAGTTGACTCATGACTTCCACACCCAATCTTTTATTCACCATTTGCCAAGAAACAAACACCTCATCCCCAAAAGACTAGTTTTGGATCATCATTCTCTTTTTCTTTTTCCATTTGTAGAACCATCATCTCCATTTTTTGTTCATTAAAACTCACAGGTGTTTCAACAAACTTTTCAATTAGATTTCAGTATTTAAACACCGGTTTACATCCAAAAAGAAGGGAGCTACGTCTAAGTTAAACTTGGAGATGAAAGTCTTTTTTCGTTTCTCGACAGTGAAGTAAGACCAAGCTCATGAGCTTATTATCTCATGTCGGAACAAATTGATAGGATCCCCCTTTTACGTCCCCATGCCTACTGTATGGCGACATGGGGGGGGGGGGAAGGAAGTTTCTCTCGTTTTTGACATAATGGACCCTCAGTGGAGGGCTCGCACGACGGGCTATTAGCTCAGTGGGTAGAGCGTGCCCCTAATAATAAACAGATCTAAAACTGTATAAGGGGCTGTTTGACGGTTGCTGAATGGTTAAGTGGTCATAATGGTTAAGAGGACCAGAATGGTAAATGCTGAATGAAATAATGGTGTTTGGTAACTGTTCTTTGAATGACAACAAATTACCATTTTAACTCTCTATATGATTTAGTACTGAATGAAATATAATTGTTTGACAGATATCTGAATAAAACAATTATTAGTACTAAACTCTATTATCAAGTGACAAAACAGCCACTGTCTATAAACAACCCCTTACATACAATATTTACAATACTGACTAAACAGCCACTGCCTATTTGCAACTGATTCTGCTTTGCTTTCGATTAGTTTCTGCTAGACAACAAGTATATATATAAATTGGACATCTATTTTGGTTGATGATATCTTGCTAGTAAGAAAGAATGGCATCCAACCTTTACCACTTATCATTATCACTTGATCAAGAAGCTCATCAATGAAACACCATAGACAGAACCAAGCCACTGTTTCCTAAAACCATGTATCCACATAGACAGAAACCTCAAAGCCACTGTTTCAAGAAACCTCATTGTGTGATTGCAAGGTTTCAACATAAACATTGAAGGAGACGGTAGAGGAAGCAGATGTATGGAAGTGAGGAGATCGATTTTAGGGAAATACCTTAAGCGAACGACGACAGTGGAAGCAGATGGAGGGAACGGCGACCGTGAAAGGAGATGGAGGGAACGGCAACCGTGGAAGGATATGGAGGGAACGACGACTGTGGAAGCAGATGGATTATCACAGAAGGAGACAGTAGGCGAAGTTGTGGAAGGTGACCGGCGATGGAGACGGTGGTGGTCACCGGCGATGGAGACGGTGATGGTCACCGGCGATGGAGACTCAGGAGGCGACAACCGGCCGACCTGGGGAAGGGGAGGAGACTCGTGAAGGGGACGTTAATAGATAATGGGACGGCTGGAAGAGTGGTGTGGAGGGGTAAAGAGGGAACAAATGCAATCTGAATGGTTTAGTGAAGCTGTAGATGCAAAATGGTTAAGAGGTTATTGTAACCATTAAAAAGGTGGTTGTTTTTTTTTTTTTTGTTGCCAAACAGACCTTATCTCTTACCGATTAAGAGGTTGACTTTTAATGTCATCATTAAAAGCCAAACAAACAGGCCCTAACTTTGATTTGTAATTTAACCGGAAAAACACTTCGTTTGTAAGTATATTTACCAATAAAGAGGTTATTGGAAATTACAAAAAAAAAATATTAATTTTATTTAATATTTATATGAAGAGAAAATAAGATGGGTGGTACTTGTACCCTATGCATCTTGAGTGGTACAACGTTAAAAGCATTGAACTTCAACAAGAATAGAGTGAAAATGAGAGTAGCATTCATTCCATTTCTTTCCTTCACCTAATTCAAAGTACCATCGACATTTTTCTTTGAACTCACGTGCACCTATCACGTGCCTTACCCTAAACATCCACACATATTTAACAACTCGTCCGTTACTTTTAACGTTAACGGAGTTAAAACCTAAATATCTTTTTTTACCTATATTTAAAATAAACAAATCAACAAACTTTCCTAATTCGGTACAAAAATTCCTCATATATCCAAACCGGTTCTTATAACGACACCAGAGGATCCGACCCGAATATATCACCGAACTCGTTGAAGTAATCGTCTACGGGCCACGTACCAAACCCGACATCAATGGCAGAATCGATGAACATATCAAGCGGGTCGGAGGCTTGAAATGGCGTACCGGACAAGCTTGTCGGGTCGAAAATGTCGGGTACGATATCCGGGAAATCGAACAGATCGGAGGTGGAGAAAGGGGTGTCGAAAGGCTGGAAACTTGAGAAATTATCCGACGCAGCTGCTTCTTCTCCGGTTATCTCTGAAGCTTCGTTTCCGGCGTCGTTGTGAGTTGACTCAGCGGTTGACTCGTCTGTGGAAGCTGAGGCGAAACGGAGAACGGATTTTGGTGATGTCGCTTTGTTGTTGATACAGTGGTCGTGAGAGTCTTCGCCGGAGTTATAACCGGAGGAGACCGACAACGGCTGTTTATCCGGCGGTGGTGGTGGTGGTGGGACAGTGAAGTTGGTTAGTGCGTCGGGTCCACGTAGTTGGATTGCAGCGTGATCGTAGACCATGGCGGCTTCTTCTGCAGTGTTATACGTACCCAACCACAGCCGTACACGTCGCATTGGATCTCTGATCTCAGCCGCCCATTTCCCCCACGGTCGTTGCCGTACGCCGCGAAACTTCTTACCGGCATTAACCTTCAACCTCTTCTCCGCCGTGGCGTCACTTTTTCCGACCACCTTCTTCCTCCGACTAGACGCCGTTCTATTCAAACTTCTGTTTCCATTTCCATTTCTGTTAATCAAATCATCTCTCGAACGAGCTTCGATCGTGACCTCATTAACAAACTTCCTCACTCTCCGCCGGCCTAAACAGTCGTCCTTCTCGTCACCAGAAGAATCAGTGGCGTAGGCATCAGTCACCGATATCCTGACGACTCTAGGACCGGCGGCGACGGCATTCATATCCTCCCGAGTGGAGGGTTTATCTCCAGCTGATTTAATAACCATGGTAGTGTGGGTTTTATGCTCAGTAAACTTGACGGAATCGAATATCTCTGGTTTAGCCATGACCTCTGTTTCAGTGAATTAATCAGATTCGCATTGGGTGCTAGAGATATATAGGAATAGAGCGTGCAAAAAGAGAAGATTCCTTTTATCGATAAAGATGTTTCTATAGGTAGGGAACGAGAAAGCGTTAAGAGTACTCGTGCGACGGGAAACAGCTTCAATGGCTACCAAAGAAGAAGTTGCCGGGAAGAGGGATTCCTTTTCAACGGAAAAAAGGAGAAAGGGGGAGGGGGAGGAATCAAGGAATATAGTTGAGTCAGTGAATGTGTACGGAAGGTCGTGGTATCTATGTCTTTGCTAATTCCGGTGAGACAAAAAGTAAAAGGGGAAAGTACGGAGGAGGAGGAGGGGAGGAGCTCCGGTATCTGAAATTTCCGGTGGGATTGAAATATGGAAGGGGAGAGAGAGTGTGTGAAGGGATAAAGAGGTTTTACAAAGTGGCGTGAAGAGTGAAGACGGAAAGGCTGCCCCCCCAACGTGTTATTTTATAGGGTCCTATAACCCGGATATTTATTTTATCATTTTTACACAAGAAACAATAGTTTTATTTTTTTTAATATTTATTTAACTAAATTTTTTTTGTTTTAATATTTTTGAATTTAGGAGTGTTTGGGATTACTTATTTGAAACAACTTATACTTTTATATAAAAACATTTATCAACTTATTATAAGTTAGAATGGTTTAACTTTTTCAAAAACTTCTTATTACCGGTATAACTTGTTTATCCAAACACTTAAAAATACTTATTACCGGTATCACATTGGAATAAGTCAATAAATTGTTTTTATAAGCAATCCCAACACCCCCCTTATATGTCAATTTTATTTTAAAAATACAGCATTTTTCTTTATTTTTTTGTACGTCTCTTTTATATATAAAAAAAGAAAGTATATTTTAGAAAAAAAAGTTGTAACGATAGTTATGAATTAGATAAATACTTTTGAGTTTATTTGAACGGAAGTTATCATGACTTGCTTCAACCGAGTACCATTTTGCTTATACAACCCCTTTTTGTGGAAAACCCTTGATTGGACGATCCACCTTAATATCATAATGTTAAGAGGAAAATCAGGTATACATCCGGTCGTTAGGTTAAGAGTTTAGTGCCACCGCCACTTACTTTGACACTTGGATAAAGTGCTGACAAGTTTATGGTGACTCTTTTGAACAACGTAAGATTTTATTCAATGCTTAATATTGCATAGACTCAATGAGAGTCACATTGACTAATAACATGTGTCGCAACTCCCATGAGCATATCAGGTTGAACGCAGTAAAGATGAAAACCGTAATATGAAGATTTTATGTAGAGATCATAGCTACCCAGACTCTCTTTTTTGAATTTTTGCACTTTGTAAACTTGTCAATTTTCAGAGGTATATGATGTCACGATATTTTTAGTATTTCGTTGTATTATGATGAATGGTTTACACATTTTTTTGGTCAAGATATACGGTTTTCATAAAGAGCGGGGAATTACAACGTACGTATATATGCTTTATGTTATTCTTAAAAATATCTGATAATAGCAGTTTAAACAGTAGTACAAAAGTAAGAAGAATTAGAAGTGGTACACTTGGGTTCATGAATTATAGGAGGAGTGATTGATGTAGTCATTTATTACACCACCAAACGGTGAGTATATGTTATCAACGTTGAAAGGAAGAGAAATAAATGTTTGTGCACACTCTTTTTTAGCCGCCAAGTTTTGATGAAAACCATTATGAATCATTTAAAACCTAATTTAATCAGGTTTAATCAAGTAAGACTATTTCGCAAAAAAAATGGATCATGGGTTACAAAAGTCACACTTTATTAGTCAGTAATTTAACTAGGGGACCATTATGTAGAAGTTTACCTAGTAGTGCTTATTGGTAAGAGTTTACACTGTTATTTAACTTAATGAATAAGATTCTAGTCAATGGAACTGCAGTGGAAAAGTCTAAAAAATATACAACATACTTTGTATATTTTGAGTGATTACATCTCTGGATATTTTTTCGAACAAATAGTTCTTTAAACTTGTTGGATAATACAAATAAATTCATGAACTTAATGAAAATAGAACAAGTAAATGCTTTAACTTACTAAAACCTATTAAAAGCATTAGGGTAGTTTCATTTGAACGATTAAGTCTTTGAACATTATTTTGAACGAGTACATGTATAAAACGAAAGCAATATGCCTTTTTTTCTCTCTCGGTGTATCAACAAATCAGAATGAATATTGGAAACAAAACTAATCATTGATTGTTTTTTTAGATTCAAATGAGAATCATATGGTTTGTTATTACTCCTTAATTTTCTATTTGAATTTGAAAATCAGATAATTAGTAGCTTTCTAGTTTCTTCTGTTATTGTCATTTGAATATATGATAAACAAATAATGTATATAATCATTTTTGCTTTATTAGTTTATTGTATATATGTTAATAGTCCATTGATATATAAAGAGAGAATTCATTTATATATATAAAAAAGGTCGGGTTTACGTGAGACCAATCTGTTTTCGTGAGATCCGTGAGACCATTTTTTTACATTTGAAACTTTACAGCAAAAAAACGCTGTGAAGATAAAAAAAGTCAAACATTCACAGGAAAAACACTGTGAATGTTACCTTCACAGAGTTTTGCTATGAAGTTTCAAGTAAAAATGATCTCATGGGCCTCACGAAAATAGGTTGGTCTTACGTGATCCCAACTTTATATATTTATATATCTTTGTATAAATATCATGAAATATCCATTCAAAAAAATGCGTAAAGATTAATCACTTAAAATGTAAAGTTTATTGGGTTTTTTTCTTCATTAGATTCAAGGATTTTTTTGTGTGGTTTAGTAAATTCAATCATTTATTTCATTTTTTTTAGAATTGTGAGTTTTATAAGAGCATCTCAAACAGATTATCTAAAATAGACAAAATAGTTTTTGTTCTTTATATTGTTCTACCAGATAGATTGCTTTATCTTGTTATTTAAACTAAATAAACCTAGAGAAAAACTCCAAATATAAAGAATATTCAAAAACTCTTTAGAGTACAGGTAGAATGTTTTTTTTGTTGTCCGTGCTCGTCTTGCCTGAGACCTTCCCCAGTGGTTGGTTTTTCTCTTCTCTCCACCCCTCGGTTTTTTTTTCCTTTCCAGTTGGAAGCCTTGGTTTCTTTCTGGTGGATTTGGTTCGCCCTCGTCCTAATGCTTAATCTATTGCTTTTAGCGTTTTTGGTTTTTTTTTCTCTTGATAGGATGGGTTTCCCTCCTCTATATAAAAAAAATGTTATTCTAATATTTTCCACTAATAAAATTGAGTTAATTATAGTTTTTGATGTGAACTTCTTTTTCAAATATGATAAAATTATAAAGTATTTTAATAATATAATTGAGGTTGAATAAGTCTAAAATAAAAAAAAAATATTAAAATTAAATATAAATTTAGACTTATAATTCTATATTCCAAAGAAATTATAGAGATGAAAGAATCTGGAAATATGAAACATGTTTCCTAGGAAACAACAAGGATTTGCATAAGTAATAACAGCGTAAATTTGGATATTAACTGCTGGACCGAACCGGCCCAAGATCATTGGGTCGTTTCATCCGGATGCTCCAACCGCTTATTAACAACCGATCAAACAAAATACCGCATTGCCGTCCCAATTGTTTCTTCCCTTCCTTCCCCCTTTTTTATTTCTTCTCCCACATATTAAATTCTTAATTCATACGGATTGCTTATAAAAATAATTTATTGACTTATTCTGGTGTGTCATCGGTACTAAGCACTTTGAGTGTTTGAATAAACAGTTTATATCGGTGTCAAACCGGTAAAATAAGAAGTTTTTGAAGAAGTTAAACAATTATAACTTATAATAATTGTATCTTTTAGTATTGATAGATTTTCGTATTTTCTTAATTAACAAGAGATTGTATAATAAGACGATATAGATTTCTTTCGATATTTTCTAAGTATGAAAGTTACTAAATCTATAAAGACATGGTATCTATCTTCAAAGTTTATTAAGGAATCGTTTTTCAAACGTTTACCGGACATGTACTAAGCAACAACAGTCATCACCTTCACTTACTTTATCATATGACATTTCCGGCTTTCAAAATTGATTGTTGGCAATTTACTTGGTAAGTGTTAACAGGGTAAAAGTTTTATTTCACTTACTGGATAAGATTATCTATCCTTGCTATTGGTCTTACAATATCCGTTGGGGAGTGTAACTAAGGTTGCCTTATAAGTGGCTAGATACCTCATCTATCATACATGTATGGACAAAACTGACAATATCTGATACGGTTTCCTGCAATTTCTACATATATATGCCTTTTATTGAGTAAGATTTTCGACCATTGTAATATTCACCCGATAAACGTTTAGTAAACAAGGTTAAGACATGATATCTGATACTTTCTTTTTCATTCAAAATCACTTGTTTTTACATATGTGGATTTAGCATAAATAACATTCACCAACAACACATGTACTTCTTACCAATATTGGATCTTTTTTGTTTTGCAAAGATCAAAAAGCTTGAGTCGACTCCATCTAGGTCGATCTCGTCGAAAACGTTACAGATATTTTCCAACGATGACTTCCCCTTGACGAATAAAACATTATTCCAACCGTTTCTAAACGATTGAAACATTAGAGTTTATATCAGCGAGTATCGAACTCATAATCATTACTCAAAAGCTATCAAACTTGAATCACAAGTAAATTTGCTCGTTCAAGTAAAATAAATTTCACAAAAGCATCAATGCAAAACGCTTGGGAATTTTTGGATTTTTCGTTCACAACAAAAACCATTTTTTTCGCAGTTAAAGCATGAGACAGAAAAATAAAACAATTAATAATTCAAAATAGGAAATAATTTTTATTTTAAAGGATAATTCCAACACCAACTTGCTAATTATGTCTTAATACAGCTTAGTTATTCTTAGATCATTAGATGGGACTTAATAATTTTTAATAATTAAGTATTTTCATTTTGTCATGTTTGATAGTTAATTTCTAATACACCTTTTTTTTAATCATAAGGGTGGTGTCTGATTGATTTGAGCTTAGCTTCAAAGGTTAAAAGTGTCGGGAGGTCCCAAGTTCAAATCTAAAGAGGAACAAAAATCCCCTTATGGACATGGAGGTTCAAATGCGGTGACTCCGGACTACCTGCAAAGCAGATGGTTGTCCTGGGATTAGTCGGCTCGCAAAACGGGTTGGAGATTCAAGTTAATAAAAAATATGTTTTTTATATAAAAATAATACGAAAATTATGTATTTCTTCATTATATTAAAAACACAAACTATGAAGGAAATGAATTGTTAAGACATTACAAATGTTGCATACATAGTAATTTTAGGTTGATATTTCTGTAATAGCTCATAATAATTGAACACATAATTTTCAATAAAAATAGGGTGGAAATTGTTTATCAGTATTTGTTTGATGTTATATTACTTCTCTTTATGTTCATTTCGTCTGATATATTTCCTTGATCATAATCCCGTTAACACTGTATAATCAATGATTTAATTGTTTGTCTTGACTAAGATTTGTCTTTGTCATAATATGTTTTTACAGACATTCGTACATATGCTTTAGGATTTGAAATTTGATTTTATCTCATCAAAATCTAAAACCGTGAGTAATAAAAATCAGCATAACCAGCTACAAATAGATATGAGGTATTTCTGTAGAATAACATTCATACAAAATCTAACGAACAATTATGTCACGATTCAACCACAAGGATGGTGTCCGATTGATTTAGGCTTGGGTTTCAAAGGTCAAAAATGTTTGGAGGTCACAAGTTCGAATCCGAGGAATAAAAAATCCCCTCGTGGCCATAAAGGTTCAAATACGATGACTTCAGGCTACCCGCGAAGCGGGTTGGATATCCAGGTTAATAAAAAAACTATGTTACGATTCTAAAATAGAAATATGATCATTTAAATGCCTCTATCCCAATACCAAAGTTTTATGTGATGAAAATAGTCAGTTTTTGACGTTGTAATTCATAATTTAGGTCACATATTTCTAAAACTTGTATTTTAGTTTTTAAGATGTGATATCTCAAACGTTTAATTACCTCTTGTATACAATGATTTGTAAACATCGAGTAAGATTTGATTTTGATAGCATGACGTTGATATTTTTATCTTTTTTAAACGTCAGTTAAGAAAAATAATTGCATGTCATTATAAAAGATTTTTTTGAAATGATTTTTCAGTAAGTTGTCTATGGCTTTATGCAATTATAAATTTTACAGTCATTTCAAAGAAAATGGCGTGAAGCGTTTTGTTTAGACATCATGTCAGCGAAATTGGATTTAATCGATATTTACAAGCTATGATGTAAAAATGGAGTATTCATAGTTAAAAAATAAACACCTTACGCTAACTATATCATATATTGTCTGTTTTATTCACACTTGGATTTATGGTTTTAAAACACGTATCGTAACATTCAGTTCTTTATAAGACAACCTTAATTTCCTTCTCAGCTGATGCGGGATTTTATATAAAAACTCGTATTTTAAGTGTCAAAATAGAAATCAACGCAAAATACGTTTAGTTAATTAGGTGTGACTTAATGATTGGTTAATGATGAAGCTCTCTTAATCAAGGGACTTGTAATACTTCAAATTTTGTCTGTTTGAGAATAATCGTCTTAATATTAATTAATTACTTCACATGCCGTTTTGTCTCCTATATAATTCTGGATTATACATCACCATTTTGTGATTATAATTATTCCCATGTTATTTTCCTTTTGTCATACCAATTTTAATATCTATATTAATTTAACCATAAGTGTGGTGTCCGATTGGTTTGAGTTTGGCTCCAAAAATCAAAAGTAACTGGAGGTCCTAAAAGTTCTCTTGTGGCCATGGAGGTTCAAATGCGGTGACTTCGGGTTATCTGTAAAGCAGGTGGTTGCCCTAGGGTTAACCGGCTCACATAACGGGTTGGATATTCAGGTTAATAAAAAATATATATATTATTCTATAGTAATTTTGATTATATTGAATAATATTTCATTTTCCTCCACATTTATTCCAAAAAGGCCAAATTATAAGCGTTTTACGTAAAAGTGTTATAATAGTTTTATAGGGTTTTGAGCGTTTTGACAAGTTTTTTTAAACGTTTTTAAAATGAAGTATCGTATTAGCTATTTTATAGAACATTTTTAAGAAATGTGTATAAACCTATCATTTTTTATAGGACAATTGTGTTAATAAGACTCGTTTTCAAATAGTGTCGTACTTTATTAAACGACATATAAATCTGTTATAACATTGTTAAACAGAACGTTTTTTTGTTTGGTCATATAAACTTTAAGTTATACAAAACATTTTATTAAGACGCTTAGATATTTACACATCTTATAAAATCAGTTTTGTTGTAATCTTCTGTAGTAATATTTATAATGAATCTTGAAGTAATAAGCACTTGATTAAAAGGATTTGGATTCATTATGATTGATGATTAAATTGTTGTAAGTAATTGATTATTTTATTTATTAAGTTTAATGAATTTAATTTATGTAAGAATATAGAAGTAAGACCAAAAAGACAAGTAAAGACTACAGGAGATGAGACAAAATGCAAGAGAGGTCTTCTTTGTATATTATGTAAAAATTCACTTTCATCTTTATTTTGTTTTTTTTTTTCCTAATAATTTAAATTTTATTTGTTTTGCAACTTATTTTTTTGTTTTTTAATTGCAATTTGCATGAAGGGTTTGCTTAAACATTGTGAAATACAAGCCAAATTTTGTATTAAGGCCAAGAGCTTACTTTTCAAGCATATATATATATATATATATATATATATATATATATATATATATATATATATATTTGTGTGTGTGTATGTATGATATAAGATTTTGGAACTATATTGATATTCTTTGAATTAGGGGTGCTTATGGGTTAGGTTGATCGGGTTGAAAACATTTGAATAACTCAACCTAATGCTTGCGGTTTGAAAAAATTTAACCCAACCCAACCCGTACGGGTTGGTCGGGTTGATACTTTGGTACATTAAAATATTCTTCTAACCTAGAATATGTTATTTCTTTACTCATAATTTCTTTTTCATCATCAACCATTTGATACAACTTATTCATATTTCTTACGTATATCACATTCAGTTAATTTTCTCAATTTACATATATGTTCACAGTTATTGAACATATATACGAATGAGTTATATAAAGATGTGAATAAATTGAAGAAATATGTGTATATGAAGAGCATACATGATAGTGTAATTGTCTAATGTACATATTAATAAAAATTCAACAATCATATTAAATCCAAGAAATAAAAGAAGATCGGGTTCATCGGGTTGAGTTGAGTTTAATAATAGTAACCCATTATGAACCCAATACCTACGGTTTGACAATTTTACAACTCGATTAGACATCTGTTGTTTCGGGTTGAGTTATTTCGTGTTGGGTTGGGTTGGGTTGGATTGATCGGGTTGGTCGGGTTTTTGAGCACCCCTCATGGAATCATACATCTGAGTATTACACAAATAAAACTGATAACTATTGAAATAGAATTTTGTAAATGCAAAACAAAGCTGACCTTAAAATCAAAACCTGATATATGTCCTCGGATATATTTTAGACCAGAAATCTTTGAAATGGAATGATGACTGTATAATGGAAATCACTCTCTTTGTAATGATTTCTTTGACTGTTGTTTTTATAACCCAACATATTTTTTAAACAACCAAATCCCCTCAAAAAAGCAAGAGCAAATAGTGAAAACAAGAAGCATAAACGAACAAAATCTAAGCTCGTTACAAAACTGAGTGAGCTAGAAGAACTACTTTTAAAGCTAATGAAATAAACTTAGAACCTTTGGTATGCAGACTGGTTGAGACGGAACGGGACAGGACAAAAATAGTCTCATGTTTGGTGTGTCATGGGACAAAAATAAAATGAGACAACATGGGACAAAAATAAGATTGGGTGGGACTATTCTTGAGTTTTATGTTCCACCAAAAAATATAGAACAACATGGGACTAAATTTAAGATTACAATATTGTCCTTATTGATTGATATCAAAAATAAAAACCTAATTTAATTACGTCCTCTTTCTTCTCTTCCACAACCTCCATTCTCGATTCCAGCCTCCATTCATGAAATGTTAAACTTTTGACGATGGCGTGACAAATGTTATTTACAATTGTTGTGTTTAAACTTTTTAAATTATGTGCGTATTTAAAGTTTATGGTATGATAAATGTTATTTACATATGGTCTTGGAATGTTAAAAAAAATATTGATATCATAGATTAAATAATTTAAATATATTTTTGGTTGATTTGTTATCATTTTCAATCATTATATGATATAAAATAACATTGAACAACATATTAGTTTAACAGTCTTGTCATGGCCTGTCATATTCGTACCAAACATAGGACAGACAATTTGTCATGTTCTGTCATGTCTCGTCCCGTCATGTTCTGTCTCATCCAGTCTGCGTACCAAACATTACCTAATGTTTGTAATTTTCAAAGGAGATCATCCTTAAACTTCAAAACTCGAATGTCATCCCGCATATTTGTAAATTTCAACGGTTTTGGTCCCTTTGTCTAACAGTCGTAAACTTTCTCGATCAAGTCCAATTGAATATTTAAATAATTTTCACTCCTTTCATTACAATAAAATAAGAAAACATATATTTTTTTTTATTTTAAATTGCAAAATCAGAATAAAAGATGGCGGTTATCTTTTTTTTTTTTCTCTTACAGTTAAAAATAAAAATATAATATATTTTTTTATTTTTAAAAATTAAAAAGTAATTAAAATATTCCCCATTTATCTAAAGTTAACAAAAAAAATCAACGATTATTAAATACATTGAAAATTGTTAAACATAAAAGACTAAGGAGTCGTTTACCAAACACTTACTCGGTAAGTGTTTATCGGTAAAATTTAATATTATTATTTTCTTATCGGGTAAGATTTTGGTCCACCAAAACGATATCGTATGCAACAATTTACTCGATAAACGTTTACCATGGTAAGGATCGTTGCCCTCACTTACCGGGTAAACCTCTTGGTTCTTGTCACGCTTTTACCAAGTAAGATTCATGGTCTTTATCATATCAATCCGGTGAGGTAGTGTGACTTTTAGTAAACGCTTACCCAAATAAGCATTTGGTAAACAGCCCATAAATCCGAAATTTTAAAATATGGGAGCAATATATGTTGAAAATTGGAAATATTAAATACCAAAATCTCTTCTTTTTTTTAATTAAACAAAGTTGATGATTTTTTTATTAACATCATTTGCATATATAATTACCTATTTCTTCAATTTCCATAGATTAGATTTAAAAAATTCAACACAAAATCATAACTAGCATTTTATTTAATTTAAAAAAAAAAGTAAATTTTATTTAATTTTAAAAAAAAAAGTAAATTTTATTTAATTTAAAAAAAAAGTAAATTTTATTTAATTATATTTTATACCAATTTGGGGAAATGGTTTGATGATGGGTCCGACAGCAAATAAAACGGTGGTTAACCGATTTGAGTTGGAAGGCAGATTTAGGATAAGATGAAGGTAGTGTGTGTCTTCTCTGCTGAAATTGAATATTCAATTCTAATTAAATTGGATTTCATATTAAAGAGTCTTTGGTCTAGCATAGTCTCGTTCTTGATATTTTATAGGCCTTGGATGAATGTAAAAACGTGGCTTGCTGCAAGAAACAAGGTTTTTTGCAACGGCTTTTGTTGTTGCCAAAAGTCAATTTATTATCAGAAAGAGTATATAACAACATGTTATCGTTATAACTTGTAGCGAAAACATGTTACGTAACGATAACATGTTATCGTTAAAATACACATTGTCAAAGTTCACTTTTCTTGTAGTGATCCTTAGTAAGTATGAAAAAAAAATTCCAATAAATGTTTTTCATTAGTAGAAAATTGAGTACAAGAAAATGCTAATAATTTACTGAGGAAAGAAATATTATTTATTATTATTATAGATATATGTATTTTTATATTTTTTACATTTTCTTGTTTTGATTTTGTTCTCGTTTAATCATAAGGGAATGTTTGGTTGATTTTTCATTAAGTCTATGGATAAAACTGTCTATGTATATTAATCTGTTTGTACAGATTGGAAAGTTTTTTTTACATGATTTTTTCATGGATAGAAGGAGTGTATTTTTAATTTCGGAGTGAAAGGCTTGAAAAAAGTGTGGTTTTCTACCTAAAGCTTCTCTTGAAAGCTTACTTAGGGCCGTTTACAAAACGTTTATCCAGGTATGTGCTTGCCGGCAAAATTCAATATTATCACTTACTTGTCGGGTAAGATTTTAATCCATCAAAATGGTATCAAATGCAACAATTTACCCGGTAAACACTAACCGTGATAAGAGTTATCGTCCTCTCACTTGCCGGGTAAGACTTTCAGTACTTGTTTTTGCTCTTACCGGAAAAGATTCTTGATACTTACCATATTCGTTCGATAAGGTAATGTTACTTGATAAACGTTTACACGGATAAACAGCCACTTAATAAACTAATTTTTATATTATTAAATCACTAACAAACTATCATATATAATTGATCGAATAAAATACGAATATATTTAAACTTATTAAGCTGTTATCGTAAATGATGTATGCAAGGAAATGTAAGAATTTATAAACGAAGGAAGTTGATTTAAGGTTGGGGACGACATTGAAGTGACGGTCAAGCAGATATGTGTGGCATTCGGTCACCGGCGCTGATCATGGTTTACACCCTCACGTGACTGACATGCGTGCAGTAGGCAACCACGTGACACTCATGTGTCATCCCCATCTCTTTGGCCCTTGTGCTTGGAAATTGTTAAAATTCCATATTAATAATTACTCAAAAATAATATCTTTTTGAAATTTCTTTTTGAAAGGTTGGATTATAATTTCATTAAAGAAAAAGCAGAATATTTTTATTACAAAATTAAAAAGTAAAAGAGTTAAAATAGAAAAAGACAAGGATTGCGTTGCCCCATGAACAAAGTATTAACCAGAGAAGATGCGCTCCCCATCCTCATATTTATACATAGACTCAAACTTCTATAACCCAAATAATATTCATATCTAAATGTGGATTAATATTAATGGGATGCATTAGACCAATTCTCTTTTAAAGTATAATTCATAAGTTGACATGAGATTATAAGTAATCAAGGGTGAAGATCTTTTCTTACGCTTCTCACGTTAATTTTTTTCTCACACAATCATTCGTGTGTGTGTGTATAGTAAAATATACATGTGCTATGTCGTAATGACCAATAGTGAACAGGGTACAATCGGAAAAGATTAGGTGTTCTTATCATACACCGATTTTAGTTTCCGAGAATCTCTCCATCATTTTGAAACTAAAATCAATCACATTTTACTTGTTCGCTTATAAACGGTTTATTAGTTCACCAATGAACACATATATGATAAGTAACAAAAATTGGTAGTTATAAAAATTGTTCTTAACAAACCTTTGACCGATTATTTATGTATTAATGTCTCTAGTTCACACACGAACATCATATGAAATGGGTTCACTGATAAACATCATGTGAACTGGATTTACTAATGAACATATTATTCAAAACATCATAATCGAATAAATTATTTGAATCAATATGTTAAATGGTATTGTGTTCATTTTGATTATCCATCATTCAAATTAAATTGAACATATAATCATTGAGAATCTTGAAAAGAATGATGAAATTATCATCCCTAAAAATAAAAATTATTTTTTGTAGCATCCCATTTAATCTAGTGGAGTAACTTACTATGTACCCTTAATCACTGACTCCAACATTTGAAGTAATCATGACTAAAGAATGATTTTGATTGATCCAACGAATTCACAAAGTTAACCCCATCTTTTCAGTTAACAAAAGATCTTCCCTCTGTATATGTAAATGTATATATAAGGAGTTGCAAATACAAATCATTGAATTCTTACAAACCAATCTTAACCATCTATATAGTCTAATGAATATTGGGTTCCATAAATACTTCAATTGTTTCTTAATCTAAGGGGTCGTTTATCTAAATACTTACCGGTAAGCGTTTACCAGTAAAATTCAATACTATTACTTACCTTATGTAACAAAACTTTAATCCATTGAAACGACATTGTATGTAAAAATCTACCCGGTAAGCGCTAACTAGGTAAAAGATGTCGCCTTCACTTACTGAGTAAGACTTTTGGTCATTGACTTCGTTCTTACCGGGTAAGATTATTGGTCTTTATCATAGTCATCCGGTAAGGTAATGTGACTTGGTAAGCTTACCCGGGTAAGCGTTTGGTAAACAGCCCCTAAAGCAATGATCATAATAAATGAACTTTATCGTCTTCTATAATTATCTCAATTGTTTCCTAAGATGAGCGATAATCATGGTTTGTATGTGCATCTTAAACTGAAAACTGAAAATGAAGATTAAGATTAAATATCTTAGCAAAGCAAGCAAATATTAGCATACAAAAATAAAAGCAAGACGTTTTTGACACCTTCAAGGAAGTCTATCTTACAATAGACGCATGCACGCATAAAATTCCACACATTTTTGTTTTGTTTGTTTTTCAAAATAAGAGAAAACAAAAGCCCTTCCTTATCTGGGTTTGGGTGCAGCCCAGCTTAACCCATGGCGTACTTCTGGGTCCAGCTCCGTGCAGTCGTCTCATACTTGTTCCTGTCGGTCTTGTACATGTGAGCAATCTCCGGGACTAGAGGGTCATCTGGGTTCGGATCCGTCAACAGAGAGCAGATCGACAACAATACCTGATCCATTATTTACCCCCCAAAACCCACATTATTTCGCCAATTTATCACGATATTGCTTTGGATTATCCAAAATTTACCTTTATTTAACAACTAGATTAATAGTCAAAACATTTCTCCTTAACCATGATAAGGCAATTGGAGTACTAAATTTGGAGCTACCCACATGATTCTTGATTTCAGCATCTTTTACCTCTTTAAGATGGTCCAACTTCATTACCACAATACTTTTAAATAGCACTCAGGCGTTTCTTTCTTTGAGAAATAAAAGTTGTAACACTCCATCCGAACCAAAATAAGTTTTTGCTTTCAAAAGTAAGTGCTCCCTCTATTATTAAGGTTGGATTCAGGTGAGAAGGGAAGTTATGTTGAGAAGCGTAAGAATAGATCTCCAACCTTGGATCAGAGCTAATTGAATGTCAGCACTAAAAGATGTGCACCAAGATGTACCAGATCAATTCCCTTCTAAAGCGCAATTCATGAGTGAGCATGAGATTAAAAGTGATCCAAAGGTTCGGATCTCTTCTTACGCCTTTCACCATAACTTTTTCTCACGATCCTTTGCCTAATTATGAAGGGTAAATTTGTTTTTTTATACATTTCTACATTGTGTTGTCTTTTCTTTAGATTGTGGATATTTATTTTGGAACAGATGGGAGAATTTTTTAGTGTGCTAAAGTACTAAATGACTTAAAAAACATTTTTACAACATATGGGAGTAGAATGTTAACCTTGGAAATGGTAAGAGCTGGGCTCCATTGTTCCTTCAAGATATCAAGGCAAATGCTGCCATTGCTGTTGATGTTTGGATGGAAAACCTTTGTCCTGAAAGCTACCTATAAACACATGTTAATCAAAATGAAAAACTAGGAGAATCCTTCATTCTTTAAAGAAAGGATGCTGAATATCAGTTTGATAATATGCAGATAAACAATATGTTTCACTTCCATCAAGGCTATATGCTTAGTTAAACACATATGTGTCCAAGAGTCTGATGATTGTCCAGAACTCTAGTTTATTGTAATATGTGCTCAAATGCAAGCAAAACACGAAAACAGGGAAATGTGTAGCACTTTTACGGGTTGCTGCACAGAACAGCTCAAATTGTAAATGCTCCAATACGATCACTAAAGATATTTGAAGATTTATTTTTCGTACATCTTGTGTTACTTCGCCAACTACCTTGGGACAGTAAGGGATGTATATCTCCTTTGTCACTTCCAATTTAGATTTTATTTGTTACACTGAAAATAAGGCAAAGTCACAGCTTAAAATCACACATCCAGGCATACCATTCCTAGCATAATCTTCTTGAAAGTAAAAAAATATTGTTTTGCTAATGATGGTAGCATATCAGAATACAAAAGACGAGTTCTTGGGATATTAGTATCCCCTCTACCAATTGAAGCATGGTACTTTCTGAGAGAAAAGTTCATATTGACGGTGAAGTAAAAGAGTTAGCACATGAAATGATTCACGTAATATAGTTCTTTCCAGAAAATGATTCAAATATGTAAACATAAGCATCACCACGGTTCCTCAGATGACTGCAGTTGATAGGTACCTTAGGTGGCTTAAATGGATAATCTGGAGGGAAATGAATGGTAACTAGAAACACTCCACCCGCATAAGGACTGTCGGGAGGACCCATAATTGTAGCTTGCCAGTGAAACATGTCTTCTGCCACTGGGCCTAAGATCAGAGTCACAAAACCCAGATAAAACATATGAAGAATTGATGCCACTCACATTCTCTAAAATTGAATACCAGCAGATGTGCAGAAATGCATGTATCCATGTCCTATTATATTCTATTGAGTCCACAGTGTCATACATGTATGCGTCTACTACACACAACACACTGCAACATATACATAGATAAATAATACAAGAAAATATGAAGGCACCATAGACAAATTTCCAGTACTATATTTAGTATGGTTGCCAATAAAAATACACTATTATGAATTATCTTCTTCTATAGTTGTGTAACATAAGAATTACCCTGAAATCTATCTGCCCCATATAAACTAGAACTGGGATAGGTCGCTTATCAAACAATGTGGTCCTTGTTAAATTTGCAAAAAAAAAGAAGTTAAATTATGTCATTGCTTACAGGCCTTTTACTTTGTTATGTTTGATTAATTTTCATTTTGATATATTCACATAAACAGTTTTGAGATATTCAAACACATGTCTTGGTACTCAATTTACTACCTAAACTTGCGGTTTTGCACATAGAAAGTTTTTCCACAAAGATAACGAAAAAAGACGACTTGAAGTGGAAAGAGTAGCACATCATAAAGCCAATTACTACAGGCGCATAGCTTTAGCTTCCTGATAGAAATGTTTTTCCCTGCTGAAAATTGATGACATTGAATAGACAACCTTTATTTGGTAGAATTACCTACCTCAAAAAAATCTCAAGATTCTGAACTTTGAAGACAAACTTACCTCTCTTACAAAAGGGATGTTCGTGGGTAAAGCCAGCAAGCAGGGTCACTGCTCAAAGCCTCAACTTGAGACTGATAACCCAGGGACATAATGCATAACTAGATATGACAAATAACCATACATCTAGTACTGTGACACAAGAAAGATCCAAGCACAACGCAGTTCACCTGAATTTAATTTGCAACTAGTTACTTGACAATATTAAAATCAGACCTCTATTGCTTTTAACATGCAATACACATGGTAAAAGGAGAAGAATACGTTAAAAGAAATTCAATTTGTGATCATGTGGATGTCAGTGCAGAATGCAGACAATGGAGTAGCATCTATGGACGATCTACAATTAGTCTGTTGCATGTGATGTTTCACACTAGCAGTTACAATAGTTTGTTTTTTAATATAATTTTACATGTTCTAAATAAATCTTTAAACCCGCTGCACTTGCAGTATGCAGCATTCCTCCCCAATAAATATTTATACAAATGAAGTTATTGTGTGCCCGACTTCTTCACCTATAGTTGGACTTAAGTAAAATTCTCATCTCTTTTTCTTAGTATTTTGTTGTTGACCTTTTTGGATTATGCTACTAGGCACTAGCTACAAGTATCAACTTACCTATTACTTAAGAGAAATCTAGGGAAGAAAAAAAGATTATATGGGCAAAAGGGCAAGGAATTAGCCATTTAGGGCAGTATAGCTCTATCCATTTTAGTTGTTTGGTGCATCTAGAGCCTTCAACAGCTGTGGGTGGAACTCTCACCAAAGCAAAGTTGATTACAAGGGTACAATATGATGCACATCTGGAGGAACTCGGCACAATTAGTCACCTGAAAAAGCAAACCAAAAGGATTTCATAGATGTCACCACTCAATTGGAGATTAGCACACTCTTACTGCAGTAGCTCTAATAGAAGGCAGATGCAATGGTACATGGTAGTATGGTACCATTATCAACCTCAAACTGTACCATAAGATGGATAAGCTACAATAAATGATATGAATGCAGCACAACTTCCTTAAAGTCCTTCGTCTCAAAGTAAGCATCCTCGATTGAATTCACACACTAATGGGAGCTAATGCTTGGATGGAAGCATCAACAATCTCTATTGTGTTCTCCTATAAAGTATAAAGTTTCCATATTTTCCCTTTCCAGGAAAGAGCAACAATGGGACATGCCAAAATTGAAAGGACTGCCCACCTTGATTGGAGCCATAAATTCTATTGAACACAATTTCACAAAAATCTATAGTTATCCCCATAGCTGTGTCCTCATAGATGTGCCACAAAACGCAACAAGGATCTGCTGTAGAAACTTAAACACCTAGAACACCAAGGTTACCTTATTTCTTTAGGATTCACGTGTCAATACCTTGGTGTTGCACCATCGTCCTTATCAAAAGTTTTCATCTCATTTCCCTATACAACAAAATCGTTCATGAACCCTAATTGAGCATTTTCATTTAAAGATCAAATCATCTTGCTTGCAACTTGGACATGAAAATATCTTAGCCTTTTTAGTTAATTTTTCACCAACAATTAGCCATGTCACAGTCAATCCTAACTTTAGCCCTTTAACCTAATTAGAAAACAAATTTAAACAAAGAAAACACGAGATCAAGATAAAAAAACTTTCAGAAAACAGGATCTAACAGATCGACGATAATACCATACCTGCGCTGCAAGAGGTAGGAGGATCTTTCTGAAGATCCTTGAGTTCTTTCAAGATCCGCTTCGAAGCCATCCCGTACCACCACCAGGAGATCCTAAACTTTCCGTAAACACAAACCCTAACTCAAATTAAAACTCGCAAACAACACAATTGAAAACATAATAGCTATCATATATACAAAAATTCCATGAAAATTTGAAAGTTTTAACAGATAATTTTGAGAGAGAAGGAGAAAAGGGGGGGCAATTTACCTCGAAGATCCTCGCCTCTGATTATTAGAGTCTTGTGTTTCTTTCTTCTGAAAAACCGGAGGAAGCTATGGTGTCTGGAGAAACGTCTTTTATATACATATATTCTCTCTCTTCCATCGGCTCTCTATTGGTCCGCATACCCTCATCTTTTAGATTCTTCACGTTTTGGTCCTCAAGTTTTAAGAATATTTACTTTTGGCTCCTTTTAAGATCTTACTTTTTGGGTGTGGTAATGTCATTGTTACATATTTGGTCCCTGTAATTGTAGCTACTATCCATTATCCGTCCTAATCATAGTTTTGATCATTGTGATTATCATGATTACTTTTTTGGTCCCTGCAGTTTAGAGATGGAATTTTTGGGTACCCGATCCTAATGGGACAGGGTTTCCTCGATTTGACGGTTAACGAGGAGAGAACCGGAATTTATTTTTATACCCGAAACGATGACGTGACGGGTCAGTGATGGCATTATTCGCCCCTAATTCGACTTCGAATAAATTTTTTTATTTGTTTTAATATATGTATATAGTGTATGTATATAAATAAATATATATATGTATACATTTATTTTTAAATGACAAATATATTTGTTCTTCAATGTTAGTAATTAATGTAGTGACTGTTCATTGTAATTTTAATTTTATAATACATTGTTTTTTACTAAACGGATACGTAACACGTTCCCTGAACCCGTCAATAATTAGTTGGGGACGAGGGCTTGAATGGGGTTCGGGGTCTTGACGAGGGATGCATTACCCATCCCTATTGTAGTTGTCACCGATTATTAACTTTAGTCCTTACTTTAAGCTGGTTACAACTTTGATCATACTTGTTAATTTGTTTCACTTTTGATCTTAACTTTTGTTAAAAATCTATTGACTAAGAGACCAAACAGATGCCTCCTAGGCGAAGAGGAGGGCTTAGGATCGCTTTTACCAGGGGGGATGAGGGCGAACAAATATAAACCCTTGCATTGAGATAATCCATTGAAGAGGAGGGTAGATGACCTTTGGTCTTTTATTATTTCTTTAATTTCAATTACAAAATTAAATACATATAATATTATTATATTATAATATATATATATATATATATATAGAGAGAGAGAGAGAGAGGGGTTGGTTATTATACAACCCTTAACATTTGTGCAACCAATACAACCTAATTTCAACCGTCCATTTCATTTGATTAATATGTGATTTCATAGAAGATTGATTGTTTACTAATATAAAGTGTTGATCATAATTAATGAACCATATTCAACTTCCATAAATATTCAAATCATAATAAATGAACTCTCATCATTTCCATAAATATTTTAATTTATTGGGTTGCATTGGTTGTACAAATGGACATGGTTGCATTTGAAGTATACCTTATATATATATATATATATATATATAGAGAGAGAGAGAGAGAGAGTGAGAGAGAGAGATGTGAGTTATTATACAACCCTTTATATTTGTACAACCAATACAACTCAATCTCAACCGTCCATTTAATTTGATGAATATCTAATTTCATAAAAGTTTTGATTATTTCATAATATAAAGTATTGATCATAATTAATAAATTTTATTCATCTTCCATAAATATTCAAATCATAATAAATAAACTCTCATCATTTATATAAATATCTCAATTAATTGGGTTGCATTGGTTGTACAAATGGACATGGTTGCATTTGAAATATACCCCATATATATATAGGGGCACGTTCAAATGAAAATCACTCAATTCTTAGAAACCGTGTAAACTAATTTTGACAAATAGGAAAATTCTATTTTTTTCTAATTAAATTTAATTATTAAGGGTATTTTGGTCATTTGCATTGTTTTCTATTAAATATGAAAGTTATTAATAATTATTAATTAAGACAACATAATAAAGAAATTTTTATAAATGGTAACATTTAAATATTTAATTAAATTATAATATAAAAAATTTGATCTTGTTATATAGTGTGTCGATTGAATCTTGTCAAGAATCAGGAAAATCGCAAGGTATTGGAGCAATGAATCCATGAAATCAGTATTAAAATAAAAAAAATGTTCATGAAAACGATTTCATACATGGTAAAATTATGAAATTGTTTCATAACACAGGGTCAGGAAATGTTTAAGATGCATGACTGTAAATTCTGATGAAGTTTAAGCTAAAGAAATAACAAATGAATCAGTTTCATGTTCAATTGAACAAGTTTCAATCAGGATTACAATTGAAAAAAATTTGTAAAGAACAATATACTCCTTGTGAAACAGTTTCAGAAGTAACAGTTTCATAAATAATATATTACTTTGTGAAGTAACAATTACATTTAACCTGTGAAACAGTTTCATGTGATGCGGTTTAATGTGAAACAGTTTCATATTAAAATCAGTATTAATTGAACAATGAAATCAGTATTAAAATAAAAAAATGTTCATGAAAACGGTTTCATATATGGTGAAATTGGTGCATGGAGTAATTGAACAATGGGTATTTAAAAGGTTTCATGGTGAAACCGGTTTCATACGGGATCGGTGACGACGTATATCCGGCCATTCCTCCCGCCGATTGCGTTCTTTTCGAACCCAATCGCACAATTGGCTAGCCTTTGATGATTAGAGGCCCAGTTGGAGTCACACCTCCAGATGTCGTCGATTGGGTTGCCGGTGCCGCAGGAGAGATAACCCAAGTTTCTCCGGGAGGAATTATTAATATTGGCGTTGACTTCATGGACGATGGAATCAGTGTTTTGATGATGAGATGGGGAAGAAGTAGCATTAATGGTGAGAAGAGAAAGTGAAGAAATTAGGAAGAGGATCATCAATGGCGGAAAAGTGGTTGCAAGGAATGGATGATGAAGAATGGACTATTCATGTAAATGATCAATTAAGAGGATGGAGAAGATGTATTTGTGTTTACTATTTTGCCCTTCTCCCCATTATAAAATAAAATTTTTAATTTTTTTTTTAATTTCCTTAAATAACCTTGATTAATCTTAACCATTGATCAAGAAAATGGATGAGTGAGATTGGTTTACACGGTTTATACAAATGGAGGCGGTTTTCATTTGATTGCTTCTCTATATATTTATATATATATATATATATATATATATATATATATATATACTATAAGGGTACTCACGTAATGCAACGAGATACATCTTGTTTTTAATATTTTATTTCATTCTTTATCTCAGTCGATATTATAGTATGGTCTTATGTGATTTTGAAAATGCAATGATGTTTTTATTTTTGAATAAAATATAAATTTGAAAATATCATAAAAAAATGACAAAAATATATCGATATTAGTATCAAATTAACTATTTAAAATTCATATGTTTTGTATAATTTTTAATTCAATTTTTTATTATAATTTAATTTAGGTTCAATAATGAAATAATTTATATTTAGTTTAATAATATAATTTTTTTATAAATATAATAATTAATTATTTTCTTAGAACTTGATAATTATTCTAATTATATTTTAATTTTTTGATATTTTAAAATGAGATGTTTATCCTCTATTTGATTATATTTATCCGCAGTTAGTTACACGAATTCAAACATGAAGCTTTGATAAGTTGTACTTATGGATAATTTACTTGTAATCTTGAATTTTAAGTAATATGCATCAATATACAGTATTTCATGCATAAAAAATGGTTTTTAAAAGTTTTTGTCAAATGCTTTATAATATAGTATAGATATATATATGTTAATATGTAAATATGAAATAGAGTAGACTTCACATATGTACCCTACTGTTTGTCAATTTCAACGGATATCGTCCCTAAATTTCGAAAACTCGGATTTGATCACTTACGTTTGTCATTTTGTAACAGTTTTGATCCCTCCTCCTGACGCCGGTTGAAAATTTTCGTTAAGTCCAATTTAACGAGGAGTATTTTAGATTTTCCATATAATACTTCTTGATTAAAATTAAAAAACACATTATACTGGTCTGAGAGGATGATCAACCATACTGGGACTGAAACACGGGCCCATAACTTCAGTAGAAGGATGCCTCCTCACAAAGGGGGTCACATATTATAAATTTTGAAAACATATACAAAAAACAAGAAATAGAAAAACTAACCCATATCAAGATTCATAACCACCACCATCCACCTTCATCTTCTTCGGCCAAACTCTTTGTCTGATCATCATCACCGGCCACATAACACACACTCATACACACCCAAAACTCAAAACAAACCCAAATCGCTCCAATCACATAATGTTTGAAAAAAGGGAAGTTCCAATGGGGGCCCGAACAAGATGAGAGATTTACCTTAATCAAGGAAAGCTTAGTACCGCACCCGTCCTAGCCTTGTCCGACTTTGACAAGATTTTTGAAGTAGAGTTGCGACGCAAGCGACATTAGGGTTGGTGCAGTCCCATCCCAAGAAAGAAGATCGGTCGCCTTTTCTAATGAAAGCGAGGCTCGACAAATGTGGAGCATGTACAACTAAGAATCTTACGCGGTGGTTTAAGCATTACGATAGTGGAAGCATTACTTGGTTCAAAAGGAGTTCTTCTTATTCACTGATCATCAAACTCTAAAATTCATCAACAACCAAAAAAATGATCAACAAAATGCACGATTATTGGGTATGTTTTCTGCAGAAATTTCCTTTTGTGATCAAACACAAATCCGACACTCTCAGCAAAGTGGTTGATGCACTTACTCGAAGGGCCACTTTACTCGTTACCTCGTCACATGAAATTGTTGGTTTCGAGATCTTGAAAGAACTCTACGAGGAAGATAATGACTTTAACGCGTGTTCTCAAAACTTTTTTTACAAAATAAAGGAAAGGGAAGGAAAATTATGATAAGTTCCTTCCAAAACTTTCCTCCCAAATGTGGGAGGAAAGTGAAGGAAGGAAGAGAACACGATGTAAAAACATATGGAGGAGGTGTAACAATGCACCTTTAATGACGACTTCTATGTCCGAGATGATTACCTTTCTAAAGGCAACCAATTATGCATTCCCGATTTCTCCTTGCGAGAGAAACTAGTTAGAGACCTACACGGAGGTGGGTTGAGTGGGCATCTTTGTTAATGTCATTTTTTTAGTTTTTAACTTCTAATTTTAGATCTATCATGTTTCTGAATCTTTTTTGCAATAAATGACTTGAACACATGACCTCACATATGAAAAACAATGAACTAACCAACAAAGCATTTTGTGAAAAATATTTCTATATTTGTTTCTTATGGTCAAATGGTGCCACCATTTGATTTTTTTTTTTTTGGGTTCATTCCTAAGACAAGATGAACTAACCCCATGAGTTGTCATATAGACATCTCAACCTCCCATCATATACCAACCATTCATTGTCACATCCCCATTCCCATCCCTAACGAGGAAATGAAGATTTTTTTCTTGTTTATGAAACCTACTTTAAATCAAACATATGAGAGAACATACATGTTTAAATCTCACATGTTTTAAATAAACCTAAAATCAAAAGCAATTTAATTTAATACAAAAATTCACATCATATAATAAGTAATAATCTGAAACCAAAATAATTTCAATTAAATCCAAAAAAACTTCATGTCACACGTACCAAAACTTATCAAGTAATATAAAACCATAATGAGTAATATCCAAAATATATGGAGTAATCGTATTTTAACTTGACATCCAAAATATTATATACTAAAACAATTTTAGATTCTAAATATAGTTAAAAAAATATGAAACTATGAATTACCAATTTAGTTGAAATAAATAATATATAATTTATATATATATATATATATATATATATATATAACGAGTATGAGAAGGGTAGGGAATGCGTTACCCGTCCCATCCCCATCCATGGTTTGAAACAAACGGAGATTTCCATCTCCGGTTTAGCGGGGAATCCCTGTCCCTGATCGGGATGGGTGTATCGGGTTCCCCGACGTCCCTTGCCTATATTGAAACAAACTTTCTCAATTTTTAAAAATTTCTAAAATAACGTAGTTGTTACAAATATTTTAATAATTTATTTAAAAACAATTATCAAATATTTTACTATTAGCAAAAATAATAATAAAGGTTATTATTAAAAAAACTTTGTCTCAATGGTATATGAGTCTTTGACTTCTTATAAGATAAAGAGTTCAAATTTTATAAAAAATTGAAGAGGATGTGTGAGTTTTTTTTTTTAAATATTGTACATAAATATTATATATTTTAAAAATAATAATAAAAAAGCTTATTTGTAATTTATATTGGAAGAAATGTAGCCAAAGTTATGGTATCTTGATGTGACTTCGAGATGAACGAAGCTTTTGCGTGTATTTTAATGATATTACTGTAATCTCCCCCAAAATCATTGAACCACTGATCCAAAAATCTCTTACGGAAGATCAAGCAATCGATTTTCCCCCAAATTCAGGCCGAAAGATGAACGATGTCGATGTGTCAAACCAGATTCAACAGATGGTCAGATTCATCCGTCAAGAAGCGGAAGAAAAAGCCAACGAGATCTCCGTATCCGCCGAAGAAGTAAGTCACTTCAATCAAATCAAGTCAATTTGTCTACTTCAATTCGAATTTGCATTTTGTAGCGAACATTTAGGTTTATTTGTATTTCTTGGTTGATTATTGTAGAAGTTTAACAATTAGCAGTTGCAATCTGTAAGTCAAATGCCATATGAAGTCAAGTACGTATTTCCTATCCAGTATGATTTGTAGTTGAAGAAACTAGGGTTACTCTATATTCTTTAACAACGTGAACAAAGTACTGATTTTATCTGTTTTCTGGTAATTGTTGTAGGAATTTAGCATAGGAAAGCCGCGATTGTAAATCGAATTAAATCAAATGAAGTAAATTTACGCAATTCAGTTGCATGTAATTTTTATTTATCAAAATCAGAGTTCGCTCCGCTGTATATCGACTTTATCTGTTTTTTCCTGTTATTTCTCTAGGAATTTAACATTGAGAAGTTGCAATTAGTGGGGGCTGAGAAAAAGAAAATCCGACAGGAGTATGAGCGCAAACAGAAACAAGTTGAAGTTCGAAAGAAAATGTAAATTTTTCTTAAGATCGTGCTTTGTTTGTTCGTTTTCTATATGTATATGAATGGCATAACCGTATGTTTGTTGATTAGTTCAGTCACGCATGTTCTTTGCTTTGGGTTGAAATGATATGATTTTTGTTAATTAAGAGCTAATCAATTAAGACTATCAGTTGGATAATTTGTTAAAAGTGGTTCTTCAGATGATACATGCTCTAGGTGATGCTCATTAGAACCTGGTTTAGGGGTGTATTACCATTTTCCTATTAGTTTTATTGCGACGGTTGATAGGTAAATATGTTTATTTGGGTCAAGCACTATCAACTAATGCCTTGATTTTTGTAACTGTCAAGGGGTTATCATCTTCAAAGAGCAGCTATGGTTTAAATGCATGTGAAGTACAGAAACTCTATAAGGAATGAGTAGTCACTTGGACTCCTCCATTGACATGCAGACAAAATTGTGCTGATAATAATGTCCTGATGTTTTTTTTAAGTACATAATATTATATACGGCATATAGAACAAATAAACTCATACACACCCTCCTCACTTTGGTGAGGTTTGAACCCTTGACCTCCTAGGAGGCCAAAGACTCACATACCGCTGGGCCAAAGGCCCTTTGGTATGTACTGATGTTATAGGACATATTATGTGCAGAAAGGGACTAATTAATCTGTTGAAGTTCTTTGAACACTTCATACTGTAATTGACAATTTAAACATCTAGCAAGACTCTGATTCTTTCTCGTAATGCTTGTTGCAGTGAGTATTCTATGCAGCTCAATGCTTCGCGGATCAAAGTTCTTCAAGCTCAGGATGACTTGGTTACCTCCATGAGAGAGGCAGCATCAAAGGATCTATTAAATGTGAGCCATCACAAGTTTCAACACCAGCATAACTACAAAGAACTGTTGAAAGCTCTCATTGTCCAGGTACTAATCAAACTTTCTTGAATTTTATTTAAAAATTACACCATCTTATTAAAGCACACTATATCATCCAGTGATAAACACTTGAGAAAATGATCAAATAATGTGAAGTATGCTGCCTGTTCTTATATTAAAAAACACGGAGAAGGATCCTGAATGATTTCAAGTGATGAAAAAACCTGGTCATCTTTTCAATGTTATATGACTGGAAGAATGTAAAACATGATGCGCCATTGAGTATGGTGTTTGTCTGTGGTTGTCACCTCACTCAATACAACTGTTAGTGCGATAACAGCTATGGCAACCAGTTTTCTCGTCTCACAACTGTTAGGTGCACTGCTAATGTGGCTGGTAGTGTGCCACTGTTTAACCATGACATCTTTTGCAAGAGAGGATAATCACTATTGGAACATTTGGCCAATAACCATGCGTTTCAGGGTTTACTCAGACTGAAAGAATCATCTGTGCTGATGCGGTGTCGGGAAGATGATATACATACAGTGGAATCTGTTCTGCACTTAGCTAAGGAGGAGTATGCAGGAAAAGCACATGTTCATCCACCTGAGATCATTATCGACCACATCAACCTTCCATCTGCTCCTTCCCCTGATGATCCTCATGCTCTTTCCTGGTACGCTTTCTTTTATGTGTGTATGTATGTCCTGTGCACATGTTCATGTATAGAAAGTAGATACACACAGTTCAATATGCACACGTTTCTTATTTTATGCACTTGTGTTATCTTATCTATGGGGAGCACTAGATATGCCAAGAACTAATCTCTTCTAGTATATTTTGGAATTTCAGCTCCGGAGGTGTAGTTTTGGCTTCTCGTGATGGTAAGATTGTGTTTGAAAACACACTTGATGCTAGATTGGATGTTATATTCCGTGGGAAACTTCCGGAGGTACTTAATATTAGATTGCCCCTTCAACCCCACCGTTTTTGTTACCGTAGTAGTTATTTTTCCCATATTTACACAGATTTTAGATTTAGAATTCATAGAAGTCAAATGTGAACTCAAATTCGGATATAATAAATGAGTTATGACGATGACATTAGAAGCAGTACCATAATTTGTTGTTGAAGATATACATATAAGTAAAATATAAAAGCATAATTGGCATATATCATTATCGTAAGACAAACAAACAATATTGTTACCATCAAATTCAATCGACTTTAAGATTACATTTCTGATTCCCTCTGTGCAGATTCGCAAACTGTTGTTTAGCCAGGTTGCTGCTTAGCAGGTACACAATATGTTGTATCTATTTATTTTTCTGGCTGTTGGTCGGAGTAATTCATGTATTTTCGGGTCATTTTGTGTTATTGTATCTGCTTAGTAAACCTTATTTTCTATTTTAAGCCATAGTGAAAGACAAAGCTTTCATTTGTTTGCATAATATCAGTATCCCAGGTGTAGCTGCTGTTTTATATGCATACATTCTTTGAAGGATTTGTTACATGTGTGTTACCCTTTTCAATCTTTCAACTTGCATTTGGTGAAATGGAATGCTAAAATTTGGTGAAATTGATGCATCCTTTTGAATCTTTCAACTTGTATGCTTATATGAACTTAAAAGGATGCGTTTTGGTATGCATATAAGATAGAACATGATAAAACAACTATTCAACATTTGAGAAGACAAAATTGGACATGAACATATAAGATGACCAATATACCCCCATTGAGTTATTTATATATTTTGATTAATTATGTAATTTATTAAATTATAATAAAATAAATATTTTTAAAACAAAATATATCACTGAAAGTTTTCGTCAAGACGATTAAAATGAAATTAAAATTAAAAGTTAATGTAGTTTCCAGTTTTTATTTTATACCTTTTTCATATATTTTTATTATTATTATAATTTAATAAATTATGTAAATTAATTAAAATATAAAAACCGTATATAAATAATATTTAGAGGACAATAAAGTGAAAGTTTAAATAACATAAAACACAATAAATAAAATTTAAAAAATAAATAAATATGTAAAGAGAAGCATATTTGATGTTTTAAAAGAGAATTATGTTTTATTTTGAGAATATATTGGTAAAACATAAGCATGTTCTACTTTGTTCCATGAGTGGGGGTACAACATGTTTGTTCCACATTAAAGTCTTACCAAATATGAAACAATGATTCATGATCTATCATGTCTAATGTACAAAACACACCCTAATAAAACTGTGAACTTGGTGCATTCATGAGGTCAAGCCTTATTGGTCGCCAATTTGCAGCCTTCGAAATACACAAAAAGACATTTTTGGGTGTATCCAACACTTTTGATCTTGCTAGTCTTGTAATCATGCAAGTCGCAATTTTTATATGAATCAGATGTATATTCTCGGTTCGAATGAGAGATGTGCAAAGATGCCATATTCTTTGATACCTACTTTTATAATTTCGGTGGCAATTTTGACCATACGAGTTACTTTGGTGCTAATTATTAACTTTTGGTAGTATCGTATCGAGTCTCTAAACTTGATTGGTACATTGTACTAAAAATTGCATACTATGGTAAAATTGTCGTATCGATTTATTTAATTTAATTATATATTAATTAATAGTAAAACATATTTTTTGATTTTTAAGTTTTAAAGTAAAATTATTTTCATTTAACATTACCATTTCGTCCATTCTTCTTACTCAAATCTCAATTAAGGAGTTGCTTACTCAAATGTTTATTCGTAAGGGTTTATCAGTAAAAGTCAACCACTCTCACTTACTTTTTCGAAGTAAGATTCTAATTTATTAAAATGACATTTTATGCTATGATTTATCCGGTAAGTGTTAATCGGGTAAGAGTCGTCACCTCTACTTACTAGGAAGACTCTTGGTCCTTGTCATAGTTGTTCTCGAGTAAGATTCTTGGTCCTTATGATGTACATGCGGTAAGGTAAAGAGACCCGGTAAGCACAAATTGCCATCGTTGTTTCCTCTCCTTAAATGCCTCCGTCCCTTTTAACAACTCACTTTAAAGTTGGTATAAAACCAATACTAACATGTATTACTTTTTGTCTTTTTAATGTATTGAATATGTAAACATTGTAACTTTTTAACTTTTTTGGTTAAGTATTTGAATGTTTGTAAGTTTAATTTCTTGCAATAAAAAACCAGTAAATATGACATATATTACTTGGAAACTCAAAATTGAACAAAATGACAAGCTTTCATATGTTTAACTTGAAGTTGATACAAAATCAGTACTAATATATAACAAAAAAAAAACTATATTAAATATAGTTAGTTGGTACATGATATAAGATTTGACGTATGAATTAGTATGAGGAATAAAACTTTGTACCATTCCTAAGTCCACTCCTATTTACTCTATATTTCCACAACACATTTTTAACATGCTTATATGGTATATTATCATTTATTGTCTTTTAAGTTTTGCTTTCACTACATTAAAAAAACACGACGTGACTAAAGGGTTTTTGGCCTATCAGTATCGTAGCCTATGGCCTCCTAAAAAGTCAGGGGTTCAAATCTCATCAAAGATTAGAAATGTGTGTGAGTTTATTTGTTGCATTTACCGTATATTAAAATTATATACTTAAAAGAAACACACACACCCACAAATGTGAAATCGAAATATTAAACTTGAGATCTTTGATGCACAACTTATTATTTCATGCATTAAAACCGAAAACACCTTCAGAAATTGCTTTAATATTCTACATGATTTGTGTTATATGAACATGAAATTCTATTGAAATTTCTTGATTCTGCATCTGTTTTGTTATGGTCGTTTGAATTATTTTCTTCCAGCTTTGGTTTTTGTATGCTAATGGTGGTTGTTTTTCTTAGGCTTTGTTTTGTTTTCCTCGTGGGTTTTGAGGTATTTTCTTTTTATTACAGAGCCCTCTAGATGCCTTCTTTGTAATCCCTTCTTTAAAATTATCTAGAATGTATCTATACTATATTATAAAGCATTTGACAAAAAACTCTTAAAAACCATTTTTTATGCACGAAGTACTGTTTATTGATGCATATTACTTAAAATTCAAGATTACAAGTAATTGTTCATAAGTACAACTTATTAAAGCTCTATTTTTGAATTCGTGTAACTAACTGCGGATAAACATAATCAAATAGATGATAAATATCTCATTTTAAAATATAAAAAAAATCTAAAATATAATCAGGATAATTATTGAGTTCTACCAGAATACTTAATTATTATCTTTATAAAAAATATATTATTAAACCTAAGTCAAATTAAATTAAATTATAATAAAAATTTTGAATTAAAAAAATATATCAACAAGAACTTTTAAATAGTTAATTTGATACTAATATTGATATGTTTTTTGCAAATTTTATATGATATTTTCAAATTTATATTTTATTCAAAAACAAAACATTATCGTTTTATCAAAACCATATAAAGTCGTATTATATCAACATGAATAAAAAATAAAACGAAACATTGAAATTGAAATGTGTCTCGATGCATTGCACGAATACCCTTGTAGTTTTAATTAAATACAATCGTCATTGATAATCTATGACTTTGCTTGTTAGCTAAAACCCTAGACTAGATGATCAAATTTCTGGTCTAGAAGAGGCATGTCATTAAATCAAACCGTATAATAATTTAATTAAAATTTATCATAAACGACTAAAACCACAATAAAATAAAATAAATCATTAAACTAAAATTAATTCAAAATATCATGAAAATCTTTGTAACAAATAAACTATTTTAATAGTCAAATATTACAATTTAAATTAAATAACAAAAAACACCAATATTATGTATATAGTATTCATTTATTTTTTTAATATTTAAAAATCAGTAAAATAAATAAAAAGATCATTGAAGTTTTATTCATATAAATATATTTTTATGATTGTATTAATATGTGCTTTTAATAACCATTTCCAAAAGCTTCAAGTTTCATTGGAGAAATGTGAAAAAAACCCCTTTTTTTTTAATGTTTTTAGAAATAAAAATTTGAATGAAAAAAGTCCAAAACTTGTGATTTAAATTCTTTAGATAATTTTTTAAATAAATTATTGAATTTTTTATTATTGGTTAAATATATAATTATAACCTATAAATTAATTAATGTAGTAAAATTCTGAAAAAATGTCCGAAAAATCTAATAGATTTTTATATTTTGAAGGATTAATTAAATCGATGAAATGCATTATTTATCTCTTGATATATCAAAATATAAATAGCAAAATATAATGATACGTAAATGTTTGGTTGCTGAATACCGTTAGACTAAATACCCTTTGATAATATAATGAAGATTGGGGAAAATGGTATCGATACTATAATTGTAACACCTGAAATTTTTTAGATCTTTCGTTTTTATTTATTTATTATCTTTGGGATCCTCCTTAAGAAAAAAAAATTAAAATAAAAAGAAATGTATTAAAAGATAAAAATAAGTAGGGGAGTAGCTCCAKCMTTTCATCCTTCCCAATGACCTTTTGTACCTTGGTAAGGTTCCCTTTTCTTATATTTGGGTCCTTACCTGTTGTTTTAAAGGAAAGTAGGAAGGGGGTAAGTAGAGGAGGGGAGATGGAAGAGTTACCTGCAAGAGATCATATTTTTCCCCTCAAGCATGCTAAGTTGTTGCCTCTTGGAGTAGGATCAACCCTACTGTTTGGTCCTATTTGCAGCCATCTGTTAGTTCAAGAAGTGGATTTCTCCTAAATCCCACTAGGTGAGTTCATACTATATGGTCATCTTATCTATACTACATATATAACCATTTACACCATTATCTTAATTACAAACAACAAAGCATAATGTACTATCATTTTATGCATAAAATTCAAAAAACTCTTAAAGACAAATTATAAAGCATAATGTACAACTTATTAATGCACTGAATTTAACCCCTCTACCATCACCACCAAATTTCAAATTTGAAATTTGAAATTTGGAATGATGCTTTATGCTTTATGCTTTATCAGACTATTCCCTCAGACACTCTCATCCCTTCTCAATACAGTCTCTCTCTATCCATTATTAAATCAAAATCCCTTTGAAGCCTTTATCCTTTGGTGAACAATTCGAATCCCTTTGAAGCTTTTGGTATGGTTTCTCTCTCTCTCTCTCTCTCTCTCTGTATATTGCTTATGTTTATGATTGCTTATGTTTGGATTGCTTTTGGTACGGTTTCCGATTGATCCGATAGGTTTTATTTTCCGATTCAGAGATTCGGAGATTTATCGGAGGTCGTCGCCATTGTTGCCAAATAAACATCCCTTTGAAGCTTTTGGTACGGTTTCTCTCTCTCTGTGTATATTGCTTATGTTTGGATTGCTTTTGGTACGGTTTCCGATTGATCCGGTAGGTTTTATTTTCCGATTCGGAGATTTGGAGATTTATCGGAGGTCGTCGCCACTGTTGCCAAATAAACATCCCTTTGAAGCTTTTGGTACGGTTTCTCTCTCTGTGTATATTGCTTATGTCTGTGATTGCTTTTGGTACGGTTTCCGATTGATCCGGTAGGTTTTATTTTCCGATTCGGAGATTTATCGGAGGTCGTCGCCACTGTTGCCAAATAAACATCCATTTGAAGCTTTTGGTACGGTTTCTCTCTCTCTCTAATATTGCTTTTGTTTGGATTGCTTTTGGTACGGTTTTCGATTGATCCGGTAGGTTTTATTTTCCGATTCGGAGATTTATCCGAGGTCGTCGCCACTGTTGCCAAATAAACATCCCTTTGAAGCTTTTGGTACAGTTTCTCTCTCTCTGTGTATATTGCTTATGTTTGTGATTGCTTATGTTTGGATTGCTTTTGGTACGGATTCCGATTGATSCGGTAGGTTTTATTTTCCGATTCGGAKATTTAACGGAGGTCGTCGCCACTTTTGCCAAATAAACATCGCTTTGAAGCTTTTTGTCGGATTCCAGATTTGCAGGTTCAAATTGCTGCTACTTCTTCTTCTTGATAGGTGGGGTGGGTGGGGTGCGTGGGTAGAGATGTGATCTGGCAATCTTTATTCTTTACAAAACCAGTTTACAACCTGGATGTGTGTTGGATTCCACATCTTTGACTACCTTATGCATCACTTGCCTTTATTTTAAACCACTAAACTCATATGATATTCTTTTGAGCCACAAATGGGTGAACATGATACATACACTTTTACTTCAATCTTGAACATGATATTCATTTGTAAGATAGTGGAAGATACTATTATTAGTGAGATAGATAGAGGCTATATGTAAAAAGATTTAGTGGAAGATATTTTTTTTTACATAAGTTTAAGATATTTTATATAGATAGAGGCTATTGTTAGACCTTTAAATATTTTCCAAAAGAATTTGTGTGTGGCCCTTCTTCGATTTTGTTGTTTGATTATTACCACTTGACAATCTCTTGTCTATCAGATACTATGATCATATACTATTTGCACTTTGCAGGATTACACATGCTTGCATTGCTGAATATG